>NC_047127.1:8179637-8497190 GCF_009829125.3 Periophthalmus magnuspinnatus | reverse complement strand
ATATTTGCAAAATATCTGCATAAATATTTATTTTATCTGGTTAATAGGACGTCTGCCCCTGAACCTCTGCACAGCGTCTGCATATTGGGGCTGTACGAAGTCACTTTTATCTTTACGCAGGACTGCAAGCTGTCCTCTATGAGGTGTGAGCAGTGTTTGTTTTCAACATATTTCATGGTGGAGAAAAGCTGCTCACATACGTATCTGATTTTCTGTACAATTTCACTATTTTAAAGTCCACAAATAGGTGTTCTGAAATCTTAATGAATGTCTCTTTCATATATTTTTTCTGTCTGTGAACGGCTTCCCATGCCTATTTCCTGAGCAGCCATAAAACTTGCATATGTAGTTGAATTTGAAGTCTTCATGCACTTCTTGAATAGATTTTTCCTCAGATCAGCCTTCCGCATCAGTTCCGAAGCTGCTTTTTTTCTCTCTCTTTCCATACTTGGCCTACCTGGGGTTGAAAGGCTCAATAAATGCATGGCGTTTTGGTGGGCATACCAGCTTCCTTGAGGGTATAATTTTATTATAATATTTCAAGATCACAATAATCTTCTAGTTTACAGCTACAATTTAAAAAAAAAAACTAACACAAATAAAATACACTTCAATTAAAAACTTTATTTGTTTTCCCAAGCCACGTGGAGCCACAGTATAAGGATGAAAGAGCCACATGCGACTCCGGAGCTGTGGGTTGCCGACCCCTGGCCTAGAGTTAGCATCACACACCCGGAGAATGTTAATGACATCAGCTGCAAAGTATCAATTGATATCAAATTGGCAGCATAGATTTTTAATACATATAGGTGACTGTTTAAAAAACCCTTGGAAAATTGATTACAATAAAACATTTTAATTATATGCTATTTATTAGCACTTTTGCTAGTTGCTAGTTATTAGCACTTTTACCTCAAATGTTAACACATTTTTGTGTAGCCTGGGAAAAATATATACATTGTCTTGTGGTTGGGCCAAAATTAAGGGATAAAATTGCCCCCGAGTGAAACCAGATATGAACCACTGATCTAAAATACAGCGTACTACACTTTTGGATTGTCCGATTGTGAAATCATAGAACGATAGTGACAATTTTCAGATGGTGTCCTTAGTACATTCTAGTGCATATAAAATTGCAATGTACAACTCTGACTCATTCAGTACTTAAGTTTGCACTGAAGCGAAAAATTTTGCCAACATTAGTGATTATTGATACCACATGTCAACCTGAAACCTCCTGGTGCACTGGGGGGATAAATTGCAGCTACCGTTTGTAATGTCGCCGTTTTTGTGCACTTGGCGAAATTGATGGATTCTGATCCCGCTGCGGATGACAGTGGAAAGTCATTGAGGGAGAAGTTTTTTTGGCAGCCGGCACTTTTTCACAGGCTTCCCAGTCAAACGGATAGGCACTGTGACAGGCCAGTCAATAGAAGTCAGCAGTGATTATGCAAGTTGCTTATGCCTAATGAGAAAGGTCAGTGCATTGCCAAGAGTGTGGGACCCATGCCCAGGCTCACACTGCGATGTACAGGCCTTGCTTCTGTAGGTTCTGTGTAGAGGACATTTCAGCAAAATAGGCCAAGTGAACAGTTTGTCAACAGAATTCTTGGACGTAATAAATGTTCCATACAGCAAAATTAGACCTTTATAAAAAAGATTTGTACTGCTAGTACTTTCTGAATGTGTAAATAAGGATTTGTGCTGTTCATTCATTGGCAGTATTAAGTATACACATTTTATATAAAAAACATGGATTGTTGTTGTTTGCTTTTATTGACACAAATATATTCACATCAACAGAATGTCCTGAGACCAGGCTTTCACACAGTGTTGCATAATTACAATACAATACAAAAAATAAATAAAATTACAATTAAAATGGTATATATGTCTATGATTGGACCTCACTTCTTTTCAAAGATTGGTCTCTTTAGCAGTTGAGCTGTTAACCACGCCATTGTATAAAATCGATATTTTTAAAAATACATGTTTGCTATTAAAACAAAATTATATATATCTTTATTATATATATTTTTGACATTGTTACAAAGTCACCAGAAGTATTATTCCTTTCTCTGCTTGACACTATTCTTATCAAAGCTGTCCCATAACAGGTGGTCGTAAAAGAGAACACTCTAGGCTGTATATTCCTCTAAACTATCATCTATCAATCTATTTCTAAGCTGTCCAGTATATGTCACTTCACAAGATTTACTCTTCTTTTTCAGTGTGGGCAGTAAGTTTTTACTATCATAACCATGAGCGGTATGTCTTTTCACATCAACATGTAAGTACACACGGCCACACACTGACACACATTGTCAATTGAACATACAGTGCAGTGCGTTTTGCAAAGGCAAGATTGATCCTGTTTTATTGGTGCAGTCCTTTTCCATATGGCAAAACAATTTACATTATGTCTCCGCTCTAGCACCCCCCTACTTTCTCAGCCCCCAACCCCCACCTCCAGGCTAAGCTATCTTTGGTTGACAGAACAGCGTCCTCTCTCTACACTTTATCTCCCTCGCTCATTGCTTTGATGTGTTGTGATTGTGTGGCGGCGGTGGTGGTGGCAGTGGTACGCTGTTGGGGAGGTAAGGGAAAGAGAGAGAAAAAAGGGGGTGGGATGAGGAGGGGGCCGGTGTAGCAGAGAAAAGCATTCTGCAGTGAAAATGTGCTCCCACTGAAGCGTAGAGAGACTGCAGCACGGCGAACCAGCCTGTGCACCACCTGCAGTCCAGAGTAGGCAGGAAATAATCACCCAAGACACAATGATACAACACCCCGCTTATTCTATCCTCCTTTTTCCTCTTCTTCCTCTGTCCCTTCCTTCTCTCTCCTACCCTCCTTTCCTCTCTCTCTTCGACCCAATTCTCCACACAATCATCTCCCCCTGCCTCGCGCCTGCCTCGCATCAGGCTCGCTCCGTGACAGCTCGCAACACCAGTCGTATTCTGCGACTGTGGCATTTGTCATTCTTATTCCATACATCCATCTTTCATTCATTCACTCTTTCCGCTGCCCTAACACCTTTCCCAGGTGACTTAACGCACACTTCTGTATGCACTTTCCAATTCTTCATACAAGCACCATTTGAGATGTCACTCGTAATAGAACTCCCCTTTGGTTTTTTGGTCTTTTGCAAAGCATTCTGTTCCTAGTCATTCTACCATTCCCCCCTCCTCACTCTCCTGCTCCCCTCCTCCCGCGCTTGCTTAGTAAGTGCTGCAGCATCAGTGCATGTGTGTATGTGTGAGAGAGAAGCAGCATACGGGAGAGTGTGTTGAGCTGGAGTGTGCGAGCGCCGGGGATCCTGAGCCGTGTGACAAGTGGGGGGCTCGGCTTGCCTGTGGATGGACGCACCAGGACTTGGTTTTTCCTCCCATCGAAGGCGTGTGCATGAATGTGTGTGAGAGACAGTGAGCATGAGCATGACAGTGTGTAACAGTGTCGTCGATCGGCTCTGGACCCTTCGCATTATGCAGCCGACGGTGCTCATCACACTTTGAGGACTGACTCATCCACACTGGACTGTGGTGGAGGGATAAAAAACACTAATGGATTGAATGATATGAAGATGGGCTTAAGCTTCTGGTGCACCAAGTCCCTCTAGACTGCCCTGGAGTCTTGTCTCAGAAGGGGATGCCATTGGCTTCAAACTGGCACAAATTGGACTTGCAGACACTACCAGACTGGTAGCCCAAAAAATCCAAGGCTTTCTTAAATTGCCTGAAGGGATTCAAGGAAAGAAACCTCTTCTTTGGGGTCTTTGTTGCTTGACGTTCTTTTTTGGGGAAATTCTTTCCCGGAGCTTAAAGGGTGCGATAACACACTGGCAGACGAGACGGGACAGACGCAGGCATGGCTCGCCTCAACTGGTGCCTGGCTGCTGTCATCAGCTGGGGCAAGTTTCTCTTTGCCTGCTTCTTCCCTCTGCGGGGGGCTAAGAGAGACAAGGTAAGACCATACCCACGGGGGACCGAAAAATGGCCAGGAGTTACAATTAGCTTGACAAATTGAAGATACTGTATGATTCTAAGAGTTAAAATTACAATCTGTCTTATGTAATGCAATTTTGAGAGTGGGCCTAGAGCACAGAACTTAAGCCTGGCTATACCTAACAGTGCAATGACGTAGCTGTGAAAACCCCTTCACTTCGGACCATGGGCCTGGCAACTGAGTTCCTCTTAAGTGCTGATTCAAGGTCAGTGTTACATTTCCAACTTGTCCCCAGACAGGTGCTCTAGATAAAGGTGCTGTGAACTGATGGGGGGCCAGCTTTGGCACTACCAACATGGTCAACCTGATACATAGGGTCACCTTGCATAGACTACAGCTGAATGGTAATGCAGTATTATTGAGGGTTTATGCATTCTCCAAGAAGCACTTCCCATTTAGCTCATTTATCTTCTGCTTTTGCACGCCTTGCAGTTCCCTCATTTTCTGATGCCTCTTTCATCTCTGCGCCATATTTCAAAAGTCGTATGGCACATGCTTGGAAGCGAGAAGGGCCAAATGGAGTTCATTGAATGTATGAGCTGAATGTTCTGTTTCTTTGTTATCCCAGTGCTAGCATTATTAACAAAAGCTGGACCGCAATCTCAGCTTCCCTGCTTTTGAACAGATAATCAATCATGTGTAACAACTCCAGTACATCTAAATGGCACCATTTCCTCTTACAACACTTGCGCACATGCAAGAACGCTAGTAACGCTGCCTGAGGTTATCTACAGATTAATGGTCATTGCCGGGATCATTTTTTTGCAATGATTTTTTTTTTTGCAGTGACATTTGTTCAAACGCCACAAGCATTCAGAGCAAGTGCAGTTTTTTCTTACAATTGATATCAAATTAACATAATGCACCGCAACCTCAGGAGTTTGGTCGCTTGTTGGAATAATCTCATAAATAGACAATACCATTTCTAATACATTTTTATCTCAGAAACCTTGATGTAGATTCTTTGAAACTTAATTATTCAATGTCACAGCTGTTGCATAGGGTTTAGGAAGCCATGTTGGAAAAGTCCAGTGGTTGTTATTTTTTCCCTGTTGGTGGTGACGCCGTAGCATGCAGTGCTGCAGCCGCCCGTCTCTCCACACACCCCCGGCACCCTCCTCCCACCAGCTCCAGCCCCCCCACCCCTCTGCCGCAGCTCCTTATCTCTACACCCGCGCTCAATCCCAGCAAACTCCCCCCTGTCGCACTCCCTCTACCGCGTACGTGGTCAACTCTAGATGAGCCTCTGTACTGCTTTTCTATTATATACTTGCGCAGCCTGACCATAATGTTCATTCGGTCATAACTGACCCACCAGCATTTGCATTTGAAATCTTTCATTGAATGTTTTAGGCAAAGACAAAAGCTAGCCATTTGTGTATACTGCTTTGAGATATTTTGGCTTAGTACTGCTTTGCAATGGTAAATGTTTGAATGATTCTGTTATTGTGGCACTACTTTGTCAACATAGGCCATACCTGTTACATGTTACCCACGTCTTGTATACTGGATTGCTGTACATTCGATAGTTTTACTTCATTGTGTGCCTCATACTCATACAGAATGAAAAAAATATATCTAAATGAAATTACTTCCAATGCAATAAGCTCCAACTTCCAAACTTGTTTTTTACCTATAAATCTTATTGGTCTCGTACAATGTGCAGACAACCTCACATTTCCATAGTCCAATTTTTCACTTAATAAAATCAGTTGCTTCATCTATACTCATTACCTTGATAACACAAAACTGTTGCTTCTATCATATATCTTATTCCTATTTCTACAACCTATATGCGTAATACCATCACCAGCATGCTCGATCACCCTTGCTTTTTCACCTCTGTGTTGCCAGAACAGTGCAAATTTACCCTGGAGTCCAAAATTCTCACACTTTTTTGCTGCATACAAGGCATGTATTGAATCCCCCAGCTGCGCCACTAAAAGCTGTACAATCACGTGACTGTGCCGGGAGGTGAAAGTGGAGAGGTAAACGCTCTCAGTCTTTTCCCCTCAGAGAGAGAGAGAAAGCGAAAGAGAGAGTCAGTGGTTGCGAGGTGTTCAGTTTCCATGGCAACGCAGCTCACACGGTCCCCCCCCCCCCCCCATTCGCACACCAAAACACCGTTACTATACCGGATACTGTTGTTTTGAAGGCATAAGGCTTTTTCCTGTTACCATGGCTACAAAAGGTTAACACTCCTCGTCTTTTGAGTTTTGTATCATTTAATTCAATCTGGTCTGCTTTTGTCCGCTGTCTCTTGTCCGTCCTTTTGTGGGGTTTAATCACCACTTCCTTGCCTCTCCTCTCTGCAATGTTTACTCGCCACCCTATTCATTTAACTAATGTCCCCCCTGGCTGTAAATTAACATCAGGGCTTACACCGCAGACAGCAAAAAGAAGAAGGGGATGATGGGACGGCTGTCCACTCAATAGGCTCCAAACTCATTCCCTACCTTCCATATCGCGGCATATGCGAGAACACCTTGTCCATTGCGTTTTGTATTTATCACATGCCGCCTTGCTCCTTACCTTTGATAGCAGAGCCAGGAGATTCGTAAAGGACCAAAGTGCCTTCAATGGCTCCACTGATTTCTAGGCCAGCGTTCAACATGATGGATGCTTTGTTATTTTAGCATTAAAGCTTTAATGTGATGAATTCTCAAGTGACAAAAAAGAGAAGAGTCCGCATAAGTGATGGGGAATACTTGGAGTCTGCAGTTTCATTCATTTTGAAAGTGGTAAATTGAGCACAGTGCAAGCAATTTAATAGTCTAATCTAGGAGGTTTGTATTCAATGGCTAGTGATAAAACTAAACTTCTGTATATGCTGTAGTGTTATCAATTTTAATTTGTTGGCTCTAAAGTAGGTTTATTTAGGAAAACTGTGGTATGTAGTTTTGTCAATGAGAGAAAGAACATATACATTGATGCTAAAACGATGTGCGGGATCCAAGAACACAACACAAAACTTTTTTTTTTTTTTTTTTTTTTAATCCATAGTGACAGTAAATTGCTGTATGTAAGCTTGATGTCAAGTGTTGATCCTTCAACATACTGTGCATTCTTCGTATGAGCCCTCCACAAATCCAGATTCCATAATTATAAATGAGAACCATGAAAATGACTTGGACTTAAGCTTTCTTGCTTTAAGAGTGCCTATTATGCGAAATGTACTTTTTGGAGCTTTTGTACCGTGTTATGACATGGTTCCTTCATCAAAAACATGCCAGAAGTGTTTTTATATGTTATTCTTGCATGTTTGAGTAATCTAGCATCCATTCCGTCCAGTGCTGAGCACACAAGGCTATGTAACCCATGCTCCTGCATGATTTTTGATAAATATGCAATATATAAAACAATAAGCTACAACTTCACAAACCTGATTCAATGTGTAGTAGTTAATATAGAAGTGAAATACCCAGTCCCAAACAAACCACATGTAGATTAACCTAAATGTTATAATGCCACGTTATAATGGTAACTTATCTTTTTTCTTTACTCTTGAACAACAAAGCAAAAGAAATGTAAACTTTCAACAATTGTCCTTGTTGTCATGACAAATACACATAGTCATTAGATTTAATGTGTTTTATTGATCTCTCTTTAAGCATACTGGAGTCCCATCTGAAGTGTACTAACTTTATTACTCTTGGTTTTAATGGCAGAGTATTAGTTTCTCATGATGGCCTAAACACCTTTTTCCTCCATACCAGTCCAATTCTGAGGGAAACAAAGTGATGCCTGTGTGCCTGCCCTCTCGCTTGTGTGCTGTAGTGTGCTCTGGCATGTTGCATTGGGAATAAGGGACTTACAATGTTGACCTCACTGTGCAAAAATGTTGTACTGGGAAAATGCACCCCTCCCTATAGTTATCCCTAAATTTATGCTTTTCGCAGGTAGCTGAGTGAATGGCAATGCTAACTAAGGGATATTCTAGCCTATATGTTTTAGCTTAAGTCTGAGGATCCACTAGAGGCTGCTAGCAACCTGCAAGAAATGACTGACTATCTTGTCCATTAACATGACTAGTGCAATATAACCTGCTGCATTTGCCCTGCACATCCACCTAGGGATTATTTGGTGACATTGCGTTAATAGACACAGAGACACACGTAAACACAGAGAGATTATGTGTCAGCTTAGGCCTATGGATTGGGGTAACCGTTACAGTGGAAGTGATGGAGAGCAGAAGGAATCAATAAAGGGTGTTTTCTCAAAATGAATTGGCTCTTAGCCCTTTATAGATCTGACTGGGGAGTGATGTAATGCACCCGCATGGCTAATGTTATGTGGAATCAAGGTGCTAGTTCACAGTATTGTTGACATGCAAGTAGTAATTACTCAAATATGGCATGTTGGAGTGAAGGCATTGTGTTGTTATGTCAAAAGCATGGAGATAGTGAAGTCATCACTGTACTATGAAATGTACTGATCAATCAGCTGGTGACCTGTATCAACTCATTTTCAGCTTGGTTGGTCAGGACAAGTCACTGGATAACTCTGTCCAATTTTGTGCTATTTGAATAACGAATGAACATGATGATGGCGACTATGGTACTGCATAATCACTTATATACATGGCACGTGTTTTAAATTACTTGTTACTCTTAGTCACTGTTACTATGTCTGTATTATATAGATATTGCACTAAATATATTGGGAAACATTTTCCAATGACAGACTTGTATTCATCTTTTTAATCAATCATCTATGTACCAATGTTGTTATTCATTCCCTGGTTAGAGCCAGGCCTTTCAGAGTAGACTCTGCATTATGGCTGGGTATTGCCAACTACCTCAAAATAAAATATTTATCCTGATACAGTGTCTATGATATAATATGTAGCCATGATATATGCATATCAATAAAAAAGGTCTTAATTGTTTACTAAATTGATGTTTTTACTATGTGCATTAGAATGTTATGGCCACAATGCCCTTAATGTATTGATGGGTGAATTGCAAAAGTCGGTCATATATTGCAGCTCTAGTTTGTATTTAAAGTCCTGTTTCTTTGGAGGGTTTCCCCAGGTGCTCTCTTTCCCTTCGACCCAAACATTCACAATAGCCCCCTTATGTTGCACTAAGAAGGGACTCTCCCGGTGCATAAAAAAAACCCCAAAAAACTTCTGTACCTTGTTAACATTTATTTGGTATCATTGTTCATTTGAGATCAATATTCTTTAACATCACAATCATTGGGATTTTTTTTTTTTTTTTACTTGTTTGAGTGGACAGCAGTAACATAATTGGAAGCTTCATGCTGTTGAAATTACTATTATGAGTTGATTTTTCAGAGATTTCATAGTCATACGTTGTGGACAAGCTAAGTAATAGGTGATGATAATAGTTTTTGATTGTCTTGGCATAAACAACTGCAGTGACAGTGAAAAAACTGAAAGACCATGTTTTGAACTTTGCTGACTGTCTACTGTACTCACACTACCTGTTCCTCTTAGTTGTCATCTTTGCCTGAATCAAACCTGCCCGCCAAGTCCTGCAGATATTTTGTCAAAGGGAAAAGGCTGGCGATGAAAAATTGAAGTGACATTAGCGCAGACATGAAGTAGCATGCTTCCAGGAGGAGAGAGGTGGAGAGAAGGAGAGGTGAGGTATGCGTCGCAATGGGAAGTCAAAAGGGGGGTGGAGGGTGGTCAGTGAATGGACCATGTGTATGTAAGAGCACAGGAGTACAGGCAAAGGAGGGGCTAACAAGGATCATTTGAGGGAAGGGGACTTTTTCTGAGAGAAAATAAAGGCTCACCTCCCCCATTTTTTTTTTTTTTGTTCTTGGCGGAATAAAGTTACTACACTTCAAGAGGGACATAGCCAAGTGAGGGAGCGTACAAGTGGGAGAGCTAGAGACTAAGCAAAGAGGGAGGAGGGAGGGATCTCCAGTGAGGCAGACTGACTAAGGCCATCAGAAGGGAGAAAACCACAGTGGAGTAACCTACCGATATACTGTACCAATATGGATCTAGGCCGCCAAACTTTACCTGGGAGAATACGGAATCTCTGGGATTACCTTGGGTTTCTACTGTGAGCCTTTGGAAGACTTTAGGATGCCCTCCGTCTCTTTATCGTTGCCCTCTGCTTTGGCGGGGAGGGCCAGGACGTGGGTCTGCCTCTCGTGCATGTTTTGGGTAAGGGATCCCCTTATTTGAGCTGTGAAAAGGGTGTAGGTTTTGCAAGATCAGGCTAGGGTGACGTACACCTCACACATATGTCTTAGAATGGGTCATTTATGAGGTCTATATCTTTATGTTTTGGTAATTATAATGAATTAGAATCTTACAACGCAGATGCAGTTGGAATATTGCATGAATAAATCAGAAATTAGGTCAGTGACATTAAATGCTTTGGTAAAGAAATCCAAAATTTTAGGAGCAAAAAAGCATGCGGTGGAAGACTGTACAATGTGTAGTAAAAGTAAGGTACAGTGGATGGAGATAGGATGCAATAAGGGTAGATTTAGGTCAACCTGTCCTGCATCCAATGAATAGAATCTGATATTGAACTGCAAAGAATGTGTAACCAAGCTAGATGTATTCACTTGTGTTTCCGTATGAATGGATTGTCATTTGGTTGACCTTGCATAGTGTTGTCAGGTGGGCGTTCATGTTCATGTGTCAAATGCAAAGAGGTGAACGGTTCATGGCCAAATCTGCCTTCTCCTGCAACTGTCATGATTCGAAGTTTATGAGAAAAACACACTGCATCTTTTATCTTTTGTTCTCCAATGAGTCCATTTAGAGGTCTTTGATTGTGAACAGATGTGAAAATACCCAAGGCGGATCTCCGGTCTGTGTTCCATGATCAGGTTGGGTCTAATGTACTTGACTGCTGTGTTGCGACTGGCAGCGGCGTGTACTTTGCGTCGGGGTCCACGCGGCCTCGGCACTAGTGCTATTTCTGGTTTTCTCCTGTATAATTTAATCTGCTGCTGCTCGCTTCTCCTTCTATCTGGGACTGAGTGAGTGTGTCAGGAACCGGGGGCTTTCCACGCAGCATCAAGAGCGTCCGCGGTCGGAGAGGAGGGATAAAGTTAAGTCCTTAACGCCCACTCACTCCAGCCTCCAACAAATCCTCCTGAGAATGCCATATAGAGCTCCTCTTCTCTACACCTTCATCCAAAGAACAGACAATTAGATGTCTTAATTATCCCTGTGATGATACATTTTGAAGCGCGATATATTGCTCCAGAGAGAAATTGCAATCAACGATAATATTGAAACTACTTCATCTTACTTGTTCAATAACAATAAAGCAAGATTATCCTAGTAATCCATTTTTTAAATAAACAGTGTTAAAAGGCATGGGCTGCAACAGATTAACCAATAATTAGCTATAGACGTCACTTATTCAACTTTCTACAGCTCAGATACACACACACATTTTTTACCTTAATTTTTCTAACAAAATTATACACAGAACAAATATTGAGCCCCAAAATATATTGTTGTAGCTATCATTTATGAAGCGGTAAGTCGATATAGTAATTATCATGATAGGCCTAGTCTTGATATTCTTGGATCTAGTTTTGAGAAACAACAGAATCATGTTTATTGCAATATTCTATACTTATCATACTATATTCTGTACTAATCACAGTGATATATCATGTTTAGTGTTGTCTCAACCTTATCTGCTGTTGTGGAAATTTTGTTGTTTTGTTTTAGACATGGTTGAACCCCAATTTAAACCAGGTATAGTCCTGCTATAGACCTCGTTCAGGTCAGGTGGTACTCAGAAAGTAAAATAGTTTCTTAGATGGTACTGGAAAAGTTGGAAAATCACTAAAATGTTTTATATCTGTTTTTTTTTACTATACAAATAAAATACATTTATAAATATTTGCAGACTGATTAACTTAATTCGCTTGCTCGATTGTGTATTTTGTAGGTGAATATTCTTTAGTGAATATACTGTACTATAGTATTATTGGTTTAAGAAGATTTATTATTATTATTATTATTTGTGTCACATGGTAATAATAAAAAGCAGCCCAAACAATGAAAGACATTATTTGTAACTGTAATGTAGAGTTGTAGTGTGTATCCTAAGTTGCATTTGAAATCCAGTTGGGTATAATATTATTATTAACCTACACAAAATATGTCAGTAGCTGAGATGTTTGCTCACTGAATGGTTGGCAATTTTCCACTGTAGGCATTCCACACTGTTATCTTGAGCAGGTCAGTTCATCAACATTGCCTGTATAATTCTGGTCATGTGATATGTTTAGTTTGATTCCAAGCTATCATTTTTCTCCTTTACTTATGACCAATATAATGTTCATAATTTCCATGTTTTATGGTGACTAAAATATGTGGTATTGTTGTTGAAGTTGGTCTAAAATCTCTATTTGAAACATTTGCTTTACCAAAAGGCATTATCAACATGCCTGCTAGAAAAAGGTGCGTGTTGCGTTTCCGTGCAGTACAACATATGCATAGTGTGTAATCATCACACCCCAGTGTTAAATGAGGCATCTGCCCTACTTTTTTAGTAGCATGCAGAAGGAAGGTGGGTGCCATTTGGATGCAAAGGACGGAACCAGACAGGTCAGGTATACAAGCCAGACTCCCCATGCAAAATAAGACATCTAGGCTTCCAGATGTTTCGTAGTGTCGTAAAGTGTGACATCAGCAGAGGGCTCAGAGTGACGTGCAGGAGGCAGGTTCTGAGAAAGCTCCTCAAATACACACCATTAATAATTGATTAGGCCCACGCGCTGAGAAAGAATATTAGATTTGACGCGCTGAAACTGCCACAAATGCAGAGCAGTTGCTAACGGCGCTGGCCAAATACTTGTGTGAGCTCATTACTCCTTTACAGTATGCTAAGCAAGCTAGCTATGAACATGTTATTTCAATATCAGAACTATTATGAATGTATTGCATTTTAACAGACACAAACATGTTCTGTTGATGGACTGATTTGTTAAGACATTATTTGAAGCGTAATGTAATGTCATGTCATATTATGTTACCATGGAATATAAGAAATAACTTAGACTATTATTAACAAAAGAAAAGATCCTTTCAGCCATCTAGCTACTGAGTCAATCTTACACTTGCTCCTGCTCATATAGATTCATGCGGTATAATTATTCATTCATATTTCATAAAATTTTAAGAACTTGGTAAAATGATATATTCAAAATGTTCTACTCTCTCTATTGAGTGACTAAATTATGTCTTAGTGTCTTCTATATTATCCCACAGAATCACAAATTAACAAATCATTAGTATTTTTTTACACTACACAACTTTTCTTCCAGTACCTTCTTGTTATCTAGGTTAGGTTTACCTTCAAGAAAAGTTCACTCAAAACACAGATGAAATCCATCTACAGTTGCTTTAAAGAGGGGGTACTATGCAAAATAGATTTTTAAAAGCTTTTTACCATATTATAACATTGTTCCCTCATCAAAAACATGTCTGAAGAGGTTTTAGATCTCATCCATGCATGTTTGAGTAATTTTACGGTCTCTCCCCGGCCCTATTTGAACCCTCCTCCCCATTAGTTGTAAGATTCTTTGCAATGCACAGCTCTCAAGCTTACCTTACCCATGTTCCCACATGACAATTCCCCATAAATATACAAAAGCATGATACAAAACTATACACAACAACTTGACAAACCTGAAGTGTGCTGATTGCGTTGTAATAGCACTCTGACGGTGGAGAGGAGTCTCAAAGTGTCAAAAACAAAACTGAAACTAATAAAACATGTTAATATACAGTATTTGTTTTTTGGAGAATATAGAATTTTCAAAACAATCAAAGGTAAAATGGTGATTTAAATATGTTATGCATTAGCAGTTAATACCCCATAGAAGTAAAATACCCCTCTTTAATGCATCATCATGATCACACTGCCCTTTAGGAATAGTTGGCATACTTATACTATAGCAATCAATATTCTTAGTCATAATCATCACTGAGCCAATGGGTCAGAACAGTAACCTTTATGGATATTTTGAATTTATTAGCTAGCAACTAGGTTATGCCGGTGGATGACTCTTCTCTACCAATGCACTTGTTAAACCCATTAAAACATTATGCAACATATGGAATACTTATGACCTAGCATGATATTTATTTTTTATGGGACAGCATCATTTTCAAGACATGTAAAAGGTGAAATGCATCATGACTTGCCATAGTACACACTGGGAAGGCTGATGCATCATTCATTTGATTAGCGTGGTTGGAGAATTTTATATGGGAAACTACACACATTTAAATGGTGTTAAGTCAAGAGTTTGACATTGCTTGATGAGCGTTACAAATCAGTATATATTGATGAAATCACAAAATCATTTGACACCCAAAACATTATTAACTTTATTACTGTTACGTCCCACATTGCTGGTACCTTACCTGTCCGGCCAGAACTACATGCTTTGACAAACTTCACAAAAAGTCTTTTCGCCCCGTATTAGAGTTGTAAAAGACTCAGTTCTGAATGTTACCAGAATTTTTGAGATCTTGTCTGCATATGAGAGATGTGCTGCAAATTAATGGCTGTGGTTGGACTGCCCCAAGTTAGGATGGATGTTTGTCCCACTCTATGGTTCTATTCCAGACCCTTCTATATTCTAAAAAAATGTAGGGATTGGCTTTATTTTGTGTCCTTAAATTTGGAGAGACCAGAACTTCAACTTGAACCTAGTACTACTATTGATAAATAACTTTGTTTTTTGCACTGATATCTAGATCTGGGTACTGCCAAGTACTTCATACAAGTACAATATGTATTTCAGTATAGAGTCCATGATACAATACAGTATGTATCCTAAAAGTTTACTAAGTTGATTTTTATTAAAATAATGCACTAGTCAGTATTTAAGTGTATAACTCAGCAACTTAGAATACATTTATGCCGTTTAAAATTATTGCAATAATCTTGTGGAGCAAGTCATACAAATAACATATAATGCTTTAGTTTTTGCTTATAGCCTGTTCAGTCAAGCGGTGGGCTGGCTTTCCTCATAAATCTCTTAAAGCCTTATTCTTGCTTGCATTGTCTACTTTTCCTTATTGTCATTAACACTAGTATGTTAGTTTAGCTTCTAAGCTAACTGCTGCACTGTACAGAAAGATGTATGCAAGATCCATCATGTCTTCAGTTGTCTAACAGAGTCCCTTATTGACTGCACCAAAATCCTGTGGGAGCTCTGAAAATCGATCTGTGTTTGATTGGAGCGCTGCCGGCCACCACGCCTTCTTTGTGTGCTCCCTCTCTACACGTGTGCGGGACACGTACAGCGGCATGAATCAAGAATGCCATCTCACTTTGCTAATATAAGTACACCCGCTAGCCCTGCTTCTGATTAGCTAGTGTCGAGTGAGGGGAAAGGCAGATCGTGAGTTTATGTGGCCAAAGGTGAAAGGTGCAAAGGTAAAAATGTTGCAAAAAACATGTGCTGTTACTTCAAACTAGTGTTGTCACGATACAAGAATTTCAAACTTGATTTTGATCCTAAGGAATGGAGTTACCGATTGTGATACCACAAAATTTAATTGTGATACTTTCTTTCATATTACCATGTGGCCTTATATCTGTGTAATCCATCAGCCTTTCAGGTATGTTCCATAGTGGTGCAAGGGTGTATACTAGTCTATGTGTCTTATACATGTTCTGACACAGCTCAAGATCTTTCTAAAGCTTTTCAGGAAAGGTTCATTTTTGTCTTGTGAATGCGACTTTTTCAGTATTAATAGCTGCTCAAATTAATATCTAGTTATGATACTAGTTTTAGCATTGATTAGTATCTGATTTTCTATACTTTTGACAACCCTGCTCCAAAATAATATTATGATTTTTATACATTTTTTTGCAATAGCAGAGCAAAAAAAATACAATCATGACTGCTGTGACTATTACTTATCCAACAGCCCGGACTAGTATCACCATCACCATCATTACAGATAGTCCACTATTTTAATTTCAACGTATACCAATATTTTAAACATTGCTACCAAATCTATTTTAATATAGGTTAAATTACATATTCTTTCATTAAAGCCAACGTAATAATGCATGCTTGTCAATAATACAGGTTAAGTGTTCTCCCATGGCCTTATCAGCTTCTGTCATTTTTAGGTTGTGACCTCTGAAGAGAATCCTTTCTATGCGCTCCTACAGTCCATTTCATTATGCACCGCTTGTAAACAAACAATATATTATAGGATTTCTGTCAAGCAATGTTATGAAAGACCCTTGTGGCCAAGAGAGTTTGCATTGAAATCTCTTAGCATTATTGGTCAGTTTGGATGACAATTGATAATTTGCAGTGACATCACACTGGGGGTGTTCTACACGTATCACTATTGGCAGAATGTTCATCAGTTACACGAGGTTCACATTAGCAAGCACATACCAAAAACTCAAATGGATATAAACAGTACATTTTCAGGAGCCTGTGATCAATACAAGCGTCCATGGTCCTGTTTAGATGTTTGATTTTCAACAAAAAGATGAAAGTAAAATGGTTGGACAGTGGTAGGTAGCTTTTGGCTGTAATTTTGTGTGTGAGAGACTTGTTTAAGAGTACAAACCAGATCATCTGTTGTAGTTCCAACCAACTCAGCTTTTTCTGGTCAGATTGTGTTAAAAAAAATTCAGATTATGTCTAATTTGAGTGACAGAGCTTCTAACAGAGTAGCACTTTCAGTTAGCTTCACACCCTCAGGGAATGTTAACGTTGCAAAGTAAAAATTGGTTTCATAAAAATATATTCTAACATACAAGCTACTAGAGTATAATCCTGTGCTTACTGTACATGCTTACTTTACCGAAGATTCATGTAAAGGTCCTATATTACGTAAAATACACTCTTGTTAGCTTTAAGTCATGTTATAATGTTTTTACCTCATCAAAAATATATCTGGAGTTGTTTTATTTATTATGACATTCTACATTTTGAAATCTCAAAATGCTCTGTTCCACCATATGTGGCCATGAAGCAGTAGTCTTCAAGTTAACAGCTACCTTTTATCTTTTGTTTAAGAGATTGGACATTCCAGAGCTAACGTGATCCAAATTATCCTGGTGTGTGGAGTTTAAAAACACAGTAGAGCACTTCCTTTATTACCGCATGACATCAACAGACCTGTTTGACCCAACTCTATGTTTTCGATGAGAAATCAATATTAGAACACAGATTAGAAAATATAGCGTAATATAGACCCTTTGAGCTTTCCTAATGTTGTACTTGACATGTCAGTTGGCTGTGTGCATTATTAGTGCTAATATTGATGAAAATATGATTTGTTGTTATATAATGCACTACTGCAGTTCTGACTCTATACTCCAGACTTCCCCCTGGGTTTGCCAATTTGCAATAGGCCTTACCACATAACAACTACTATTATGGATGCTAACAGAAATTTACTGCATATGACATCTAAGTTCATGCCATGTGCTAACCCATTGGATGCACATAAACACTGTGTATCTGCTGTTTATAAAGTGGGGCTGTGCTGAAATGGTGTGAAACAGAATAGCAGATAAATGGATTGGTTTACACTCTTGCCTTACCACAATCGCATTGTGGTCATTCCTGTCTGTGTCTTTTGTGTACACTATGTGGATTGAGGCGAATGTGAAGAGCTCCAATAGTACTGTATATGTGTGTGCGTTTTTATAGGTTAAGTTTATTACAATATCAAATATATAAGTAAATTGACACCAATACTATATAATTGTCGATTTAATTGAGTATATAGAAAATACTTAAAGGTTGCATTTTTAATGTTAGCGCTAACTTTTTTTGGCCTATCAAACTTATAAGTTCTTCCACTTTTCACATCCTTTCTTGGCAAATGTCTATTAGTACTTTTAGCATCAGCATCAATTTCTGCCTGGCTTCACTTGTAGCTGAGAGATAAATCTGTTGCAGTGCGCATGCAATTCTGTCATGATATTACAACTTTTACATTGCCCCCAAAGCAGATGGTGATTTATCAAGAGTAATATAAGGGACAGCCTTAAAGCTATGATCTAAAAGTGTATATATTTATTTTTTACCAGTAGACAGCAGATGAGAAACTTAATCCTTCCCCTTACCTCACATGGCCTTTGTTCAAAGACGGCACACTGTCAGAGAGCAACTAACGTAGCGTATAGTGGTGATATGTGAGAATTCAACAGTGGTGGGTTAAAAATAACATAATTTCAGTTTCTCTTATGCGTATTGAGATTAAGTTCACAGTATACAATTTTATTATCTCCTGAAGAATTTCTTATTTTTTTTGTTTGACAGCCTACATAATAACATCCAATGAAGGATACCGAGTTATTAGCAGAGGACACATTACTTAAATATTTGCTCATTCCAAAAAATGTATATTATCAATAGACAAATAAAAATGCAACACAAAATCAATATATTCCACCTGTAAGACAGTTCCTACTTGGAACTTGCTATCACCTTTCCATCAGTTGCATTTTGACAGCCTGCCCCACCTTTAAATAACATGAAACCACACTCAGGCCTAGTTCTAGTTCCCTCAGTCCCCACAGACCTCCTGTCCTGTTGGGTTACTGCACATGCTGCCTGGCCTCTCCATCTCCACAGCGTTCCCATTTTCTAGCCACTGACCCACTGTAGTGTGTGTCTTTGTGCATGCATGCCGTGTCACTGTGGCCATCGCTCCAGCTTAAACAATGCTCCGAGTATCTGTGGCCAGGTGATTTATATGCGATGTGACTGGGCGCCTCCCCATGGGCCTAACTACAGCGACCCAGCCACAGCGCACCACTCTGGGCACGCATATCAGGCACTGGTCTGGAGTTCTGCCCAAATGCTTTCACTACAGAGATGAGGGATGGATGTGAAGATATATGAGTGCCAAAATGGAGCATGTGTCGTGTGTAAATTTTTATAGTTTATGCAGTATTAGATTTGATGCTTGCATAACATTCTAGTAAAAATAAACTGTGTATTGTTAGTTTGATAGAAAATCTTAGTATTATGCACATTTTCATTAAATCATAAGAGGGTCTCTGGTTTGAGTTAGGGCCTTTTTGTGTGAAGTTTGCATGTTCTTCCCATGTGTGGTTAACTTCTGTCAAGGTAATCTGGTTTCCCCATCGACCCGCATGATAGACTACTTCACCAGTTAGGTATTCCTGACCATGAAACTAGCTCACAATATGGAGATGGGTCTAAAAACTCCTTAAAAACTCAAAGCCAGGTTGCCCCAATGGCTTTGAAGAATGGATTATATGTAAGGAACTACTAATAGGTAAAAGGTATAGTAAAAATTGTTATTTCGTTAGTTATAAGAAAAAGGTTGGTTTGAAATATTGTGTACCAAATTATAATTAGTCCTGATAAAGATATGGGTTAACTGTATTCTACAAGATCTTGTTTTGGTCCTGAGAAATCTCTATTACACCGCATAGGAATGTTATTAACTACTTATTAGGCTCACAAGGAGAGTTTATCTTGCACTGTCCTACCTGTTGTATTTATGTCACTTCATCTTAATATTGACATATGGTTATATGGCATATGTTTTCATGGCTGGAATTATTGCCCCTGTTATATACACATAACAGACATTGTATGTGCTAAACCATGTCTTATTTCCCATTCTCTATTATTATGTCTATCTTTTCTTTTCAACTTCCACCTTCAGCACACCTCTTTTTCCTCGGTGGTATTCTGAGTTCATTAGCTGCAGACTAATGATCATAAGCGCTGTAGACTTGATGATCACAGCCCATTGATTTGCATGTCTTTTCCCCGACACCTGATATTGATCATATAGTACACAAATAGCTGTAGTGGCACTAGTTTGTCTGCACTTCAAACATCATTTGTAACCATGGAAACCGTTTCTTTTTTTTTTTCTTCTAGTAAGAGCAGGATCTACTTCAATCTGGCAACCCGCCTAGTCTCTGTCCGCAGGGATCAGCTGCATTCAACCCCATAAATAAAACATTCTATCTGTTCTTGTACACCGATCTATACTCCCCAGCTGTATAAAAGAACAAATATGTATTAATAACATATATTATTAAATTGTAATCTGCCATGAAGCACTCTAGCGTGATTAAGAAGGAGAGGAAGACGCCACTGCTGCCAATCACTGATGTACTCATAATCACAGACAAGTAGGCCCCCTGGGTGTCGTAACTAGAATAATGACTATATCCTTCCCTGAGTGCTCTGTATGCAACACTGGTAAATCTACACAGCTGCAAATACTTGTCAATAGATTGTTGTTTTGTTGGTTTATCCATATTATGAATTATGAAGGAGTGAGTTGGTTAGATAATGCAGTTCTGTCCAATCAGGAGTAAGAATGCAGGGAGTACCCTGAGTATAAATATGTTCTAAGCAGGGTGAGTTTTATAAACCTTAATTAGGCAAAACAGTATGGCCAGCGACACAGGTTAGAATTTATTTTGGATTTTTCTAGAGTCTTTGTAACAATACAAATGCATACAGATTTTGCACTCGACTTGCAATCTGAGGAGTGAGGCTAAAACAGTGTATGGAGTTTAAAGGTCTTATATTACACAAAATGCATTCTTGTGAGCTTTAAGTTATGTTATAATGTTGTTACCTCATCAAAAAACATACCTGGAGTTGTTTTTTTTCATTCACACTTTTGATTAATCCTTTATTATTAGTCTGTCTGCATCTCCAAAGCTGAAAATTCCCTGTTCCAACTTGTGATGTCGTGTTACTTAAACAAATTGCAAATAATAGAAAACATCTCCAGTTATATTTTGAGACAACAACATAACATTTTTAAAAGCAAAAAAAATCTGTAACCTTTAAAGCCAAAAAAGCTAAGTGGATCATGGATTTATGACAGTCCATGGGGTGTGCTTCTTGTCTGTAGTGGTCTATAAAGTGTGTATCTCACACTGGTGGCCGAAGTTATCCTTAGTATTTATGTTTCTGATAGAATGCTTGGTGCATATGGGGATACTATTGGCAGATGTGGCCATAATGTTAGTTGATTGGTCCTTATGTTTGAGTATACCAGTTTGTAAAGTGCACAAAATATCATGTGTACAGTGTTCTAACCAAGGACCATCTTTTTCCACTGTTTACCAGGCCTGTCACGATAATTACTATATCAACTTATCGTTTTATATATGAAAGTTGGAACAGTATATTAGCTATATGGTAAGATTTGAGCCATAGAAGGTTCTATGACTCATTGCAGATATATTTAAGTGTTTTTTCTGCTATTTGTTTATTTATTGCAGCTCCTCATTTTTTAACAATATTGTAGATTTAGAACATGGGCTTTTGTGTCAGTGGCAGTATTACTTTCAGTATTATCATTTATCATCTATATTTACTTAAGCAATATTTCAAACTTCAAAATATGATATTGTGACATGCCTGCTGTTTACTTGTTTTGTTTGACTAAATATAAAAGAACTGAAGTTCTGAAACTTTAAATTTGTGTGGGCATATGGAGAGTACAGAATGTGTCAGAACCTTTTTTCTTTGTCTCAGCTCTTTGAAATGCCATCTGTAGTGCAGTCAGTGAAGCTGTCAGTGGAGTTTACGGACAGGTGAGGCCGCCATGTCTGATTGTAACAAAGAGGCCGCCTCTGAGCTATTTTTAACCACAAACAATACAACTGCATATGGCTAGCCAAGAACCATGTCTGCAATGTTTTGTGATGCAGTTCAGCCTTTTTTTTATTATTATTATAAAACCACTTTTACAATCAAAGTATTTTCCTAACATCTACATAATCTGAAAGCAGCAGGAACAAATGTCATTGTATTAGTTTTAAGTAGAAGAGTAGAAGTTGTTGTTAGTAGTTGGCTATGATTTGTGTGTATGTGTTCCTTTAAGGTCCTATATCAGATTTTTTCCCATGTATTTCAGTTACATTTTTTGGCCCTGTAGGATATATTGTATTCATAGCAAACAACGAAGTTAAATCTGTCAACTGGACAAATCTTGTTGGAGTTGACAGCTTTAACTTTGTTGTTTGCTATGGATCAGACCTGGACGACTGAGGGTCTACACAGAGGATATATTGTATTATTAACTCTTGAGGTCAAAATATCTCTGCTGCGTGCTCTCGGCATTTAATTCTGAAGCTTTTTATAGTCCGATAATCAGGAAATGCACGTTAACATGTTCGTTGTTTTTAACTTTACTGTCACAGCAAAACTCCACTTCGCTCTGGTATGGAATGTGCTTGCTTATTGGAGTAAATAGGATCCTCGGAATACTTGGCAAAGGAATAACTTTGGACCACTTCAATCTGTTTAAAATAAACTAGTTCTGTTTTTCATATTTTTAAGATCAGGTGCAACACTTTTAAAACAACAAAGGCACAAATTGCGCCATAGCAGGATAGGGTCATAGTAACTTCAGTCACAATGATTCAGTAAAGTAACACATTTTGTATATTTCTCTGTTTTCTGCTTGCTGGATAAAACTGAAGTCATAACATTTCAAGTATAAAAGACATTATTTCCAATTTCCCAGTGCATGATATTTGTAGAGTTTGTAAAATATTTAGTTTTTCGTGATGCTACGTACAAACATTCTGGCCGCTGTCTTGCCTCTCATCTCTGCAGTGTTCCACAAAGCCTTCTATTGTTTAGGTCCCAAATTGAAAGCAGGTGTGGCTCAAGCTTTTTCATCTTTGGAGGTAGCTCATATTGTAGGGCTGGTACCCATTCGTGGCACTTTGGGAGACTTTTTTGGACTTTTTTCTATCTTATACTAGTTATTTTAAATGTTGTTTCAAATGATCTTAGTGTTATTTATGATCGCAGCAACAGTTGTGTCCACCTTATTCCCAAAGTTGCCGTGGGCGCCGCCATCGTCATTGGGTTGTACTATTTTGCATGTGGCTGCCGACCTTAACAGCAAATACATTTTATATGAACTACAAAGCTGTTTTAAAGCCACCCAGGGAATCGGTGTACTGTTGACTTGTTGGTGCACATGGATATTTTACACAAATCAACCTCTTTTATCATATTTTAGTGGCAACTTTTCTCAAATTCTCCATTTAACTAAATGGGATTCCCATTTTATCAGAAGTGCCACCACAGCAAACGTGCAGTTTAGTAAGGTCAATAAGAGCTGTGCAGTACCACTGTTACACATGTATGTGAGTGTCAGCAGATGTTGTAACACTTGTAGTAGGCATTGTATTTGCAGAAGCAGCAGAAAGACTGTTATCTACGGTATCAGTTCTATTGTTATCAGTACAGTTGCACATGGGGTGGTATCAGCAGGCAGTCATACATGTTAGTCTATTTTAGGGCAGCTCTGGCCCCAGCGACATTGATTAAAACTTTATTTGTTTTCAAACAGTGGCAGCAGTTGTAGTAGTACTATTGTCCGAACTCTTTCAGCAGCACTTGCTCCAATGTTTGGTCTATAATAGTTTTGCAGATCTATTTCAGTATTATATTCAATATTTAATGAATAGTAATAATGAATTTCATATTTCGTGTTTAGACATTGTATCTAAACCTTTGCAGAAAGCCTTTGCTTTTTGGTGTAAGCAAAGCCACATCCATATTAGCTATGGCAGTGCACATGGGAGCTTAAGCACAAGTCCCAGATGTGGAAGCTCAGAGCACACCTGGCATAAACAGCATGTCAAAGTCTAAACGTAGAAGCTTTTATTGGACATCCTGCACCAGGCAAGTAGTTACAGGGTAAATTTGGATGTCTGTGAAGTTGACAGTGTGTTTACAAGTCTGGGACAGTTTGTGAAGATGGGGGTGAAAAGGCGATCCTCAAAAAGTGCTTTTAGTGTGAACATACACATTAAGCTTTATATGTTTTATTTCATAATTTTGATCATTTAAAGTTGAGTTTATATTCTTTTTTATGGTTGTGTAGAGAAATGTTTTGATTGTATTTGACCCATCATCCATGCGACACAGGCAAAGTGTGAGGGGCAGGGTGCATCTTAAAGGAACCGTATCTAAGATTTCGATTTTAAATTTCATCTGTATGAAGTAGGCATGTTTAAATCAAATATAGCTTTTACAGATAACAACTGTAATGTAACCCCACCACAGCACTGAGACTGCTCTTATCAAGGTGACAAATGACCTGAACACTGATGCAGGCAAAGTCTCAGTCTTGATCCTGTTAGATCTGAGTGCTGCCTTTGACACTGTGGATCATGGGATTCTCTTACAGAGACTAGGGGACTGGGTGGGCATCTCTGGTACTGCACTAAACTGGTTCAAGTCCTATTTAGAAAACAGGGATTACTTTGTTGTAATTGGAAAATGTATATCAGATAAAATGTCCCTGACCTGTGGGGTACCCCAGGGTTCAATCCTGAGACCCCTGCTGTTTAATCTCTACATGCTGCCGTTAGGCCAGTTAATACGCAGCAATAATGTGTCTTACCACAACTGTGCAGATGACACTCAGATCTATATCTCACTGGCAGCAGGTGAATATGGACCAGTGGATTCACTCTGCCACTGCATCCAGCAGATCAGTGTGTGGATGCAAAACAACTTTCTTCTGCTAAACTCAGACAAGACTGAAGTCATCATCTTTGGCCCACAGACACATAGAGAAAGTGTCAGCAGTCACCTCCAGTCTCTCTCTCTAAAACCTTCAAATCAGGCTAGAAATCTAGGGGTAATAATGGACTCAGACTTGAACTTTAACAGCCACATCAAATCAATAACATCTGCAGCTTTTTACCACCTAAAAAACATTGCAAAAATCAAAGGTATACTGTCAAAGCCAGACTTAGAGAGACTTATCCATGCATTTGTCTCCAGTAGGTTAGACTACTGTAACGGCCTGCTCACTGGCCTCTCCAAACGAGCCTTAACACAGCTGCAGTGCATCCAGAACACTGCTGCTCGGGTCCTGACTAGAACCAGGAAGTACGAGCACATAAGTCCTGTGCTCAGGTCTCTGCGCTGGCTTCCTGTAACTCAAAGAATAGACTTTAAAGCAGCTCTGCTTGTGTATAAGTCTCTCCATGGCCTAGGTCCAAAGTATATCTCCGACATGTTAATGCCATATGAACCATCTCACAATTTGAGGACTTCAGGGACCGGCCTCCTGCTGGTGCCCAGAGTCAGGACTAAACATGGGGAATCAGCATTTAAGTTTTATGCAGCTAAAACTTGGAACAGTCTTCCTGAAGATGTGAGACAGGCCTCTACTTTGACAATATTTAAATCCAGGCTCAAAACGGTTCTGTTTAGCTGTGCATACGACTGAAAGGTTTTCATTCTGCACTCTTCTGTTTTAATGGTAATTTTATGATGACAAAAGAAACATGGACTGACGGACTTTTATTAGACATAGTAAAGTGACAGGAAAGTATTTGAGAAGAGACAGGAAAGTTTTGTAAAGTAATGGGAAAGTTCTTAAACTGAGCAAGACAGTGTTTAAAGAATGCGAGAGAGAGTTTTTAAAGGGTGCAAACGAGTGGGTGAGAGAGTTGCAGATTGGGCGATTATTTATGTTTTGATTTGTGTGATTTTAATTTCTTTCTTATTCTGTAAAGCACTTTGAATTACCTTGTGTACGAATTGTGCTATACAAATAAACTTGCCTTGCCTTGCCTTGCCTAATACCATTTAAAAGCACCAACTGTAAAAGCGCAGGCACAAACAGTTCCTTTAAGCCTGGGTCCTTGGTCTGGAGTACCTCCCTCAAGGTTATTGGGAGATATTGAACAAATAGTGGAACCCCACCCAGACACCTGGAGACCATACAAAAAATGCCTGGTATAAAGTTGCTGGTACCACTTCCACCTACCCATGACCTCTGAGAGAATTGCTGCAATGAATTAACAATTCCTCAAAAGCACCAGATCTCTTGCTCATTGTAATCTTGTATTCCGGAGCTTGTCACAGCCATAAAACCACCTAATTTTCCTCATTTCCCTCAGTCTGTCCTAGTGCAGAAGGACAGAACGGTGCCTTTGAATGCCTCACCGAGCCCCCTCTCTCTCCCCCGCTCCCTCTCTTTCTCTCCCTCACGTGCACGCCATCGCTAAGTGGGGTCGCGCTTGAGGTAGACTCTTTTCATTAGCTAAGTGCAACTGGGGGAGAGGAGCAGTGGGGCTTGATTTACCGTGGCTGCTGTCTGTGCACCTCCATCTCCCTCTGCTCTCGGGCTCGCCGACGCTTTCTGCCTCCTTCTGTCCATTTTTCCCTCTCTCCTCGCTCTCCCTGGAGACTGCCTGACATGACCAGGACGGGGCCTTTTTTACACTAGACTTTTGCCTTTTACTTGCAGCTAGAATCCTTGCACTTTAAATTTAACAGAAATCTAAACTGCTTCTAAATTGACTAAGAGTTTGCTTTTCAATTTTGCAATCAGGTGAGCAATGGCATTTCACCGCAAAAAGGTGCAGGGTTAAATTCCTTTTTCAAAGAGGAGGTATTATATGATATCAAATTTTTGGAGCTTTCTACCATGTTGTGACATTGTCCCCTCCATCAAAAACAGACCTGAAGTTGTTTTCTGAATCATTCGTGCCTGTTTGAGTAATCCTATGATCTCTCTAAGGCCGCTATTCGAACCCTCCTTGCAGTTAAGTATTCGGGATCACACATCACACGTCAGCCCAAGCAACATAACCAGGAGGCTTTCTGCAGCGGTGCTCTCATGCTCCCACCACATGGCCTCTCCCAGCTCAGTCCTCACCCTCCCCTCGCAGAACAGTGAACGGTAGACAGACACAGCGTGAAAAAAACCAATTAAACTTTCTAATACATTGTTTTTTGTGAACATAACCAACAAAAGGGAACATGATGATCTAAATATGTTACGTGTTAGCCATTAATACGCCATAGGATTGTAATACTCCCTCCCTTAATCAGTGTACATGCTCTGTGTGTCTGTCTTGGTGTACTAGTTTCTTATCATTGATTTATTGATTAATTTCTCAGCTGCATTAGGCTTTCAAAATGGCATTTCATAGCAACGGAAGTATTAGGTGATTTTTGTAATGGTGTTTTCAAATTTAAAACTGCAGTGATAAGTGTACTCTGGTGTACACATAAGAGATTGTTTTCAGATGCAGGTTACCAAATCAAATCAAATTGGTAGCCTCATTAGTGTCCTCAGATTTGTCCTTAATTAATGAGGAGGTTCAGACAAAGTCCCTATTTCGGATGTTTGTGTGGATGGAACTCTGGACATTTGGACCCAAAACAACTGTGACAGTGCTCCACAATAGTGCTGGTAACAATCATAGTAGTGGAAGACAAAAAGTAGTTACTGCCTTTTAAAACATTTATACAGCAATGCATTAAATTCTTATTAACTGCAATTTGAAATGTACCTCAGTGAATGTAGGTCCCATTGAATAACTTTTAAATTACTAAGTATTCAGCCTCATTTACAATGGCATTAGCTTAGACAATCCAAACGTCTTTTCCAACAAAGTGATCAGATGGAATTTAAATCCAACAGTAGTTAAAGCCAATCTTGGTGATCTTCCTGACAGGTTTATCCAGCGGAGTTTCCATCTCTACGACATGTGCACTGTAATCACCTCAGAATGGCATTATTACCAGTCATTACCACCAAAATGAGCGAGCATTAGCCTGATGACTAGTCTCCTCTTGTTCCTTTTTCTCCTGTTTGAAGTTTTGTTTTTCCTTCCAGATGACAGGATTGCTCATAGATTGAAGATTAGCTCTGTGATTGCAAGTATGATTGTGAGATTTCCTTCTACCAAATTACCCTGAATAGTTTTTATGTTCTTGATTTTACTCAAAGGTGAAGTATAATACAAAATTGACCTTCTTAAGAATTTGCTTTTAACTGGTTTAATGTTGTTCCTTCATCAAGAACATACCAGGAGTAGTACTCTGGGCTTGTTTCAGCACTTAAATGGCTTTCACTGATTGATCTGCTATGGTGTGTAGTTAATTAGCCTTACTGTTTTAATGATTTTAAAATGGAACCCATTCACTGTTTACTGAGGATGAGAGGAACCTAATCTGAGTATGGGCCAATTTAGGAATGAAATACCAACTAAATGACAGAATGCAGCCAGACATTATTTAGAATTATTACACGTCTGTGGGGTATTAATTGTTAACAGATCACCATGTTACATTTTATTGTTTTGAAAATTGGGCTGGGCGCTCCCATAGAGTTAGGGAGAGGAGTTCAGTCACACAGGAGGAACTTGGAGTAGAGCCGCTGTTCCTCCGTGTCGAAATGAGCCAACTGAGGTGGCTCAGGAATCTGTTCCAAATGCTTCCTGGATATGAGCATGTCCCACCCAGAGGAGGTCTGGGTAAGTCCCAGGACATGTTGGAGGGACTATGTCTTTCAGCTAGCCTGGGAATGGCTTGGGATCCCTCCGGAAGAGCTGGAGGAAGTGTGTATGTGGAAAGGGAAGTCTGGGCATCCCTACGTAGGTTCATGGTTCTCTGATCCAGTCCCAGATAAAGCGGAAGAAGAATGGATGGGTGGATGTCTTGATGCTATATTCACCTAAAACCTCTTAAAATGTCATTAGTTTCAATTTTGTTTTTGATGCTTTTAGTCCCCTCTTCCCTTGCTCGCCATGCTAATCTCTCCTCATGCTATGATAATACAATCTCTATGCATTTTGCTAATGAAATTAGTGCACGTCAAGTTTGTGAGGTTGTAGTGTATTGTTTTGTATCCTTTTTTTTTCCATATTTATGGAAAAATGCTGTACGGGAGGAAGGGGTACGCAAGCTTGTGGGCATGGGCTCGTATTGCTAACTATAACGAGTGTTTGAAAAGTGCCCGGAAGAGATTTCGAGATTACTCAAATATGCATGGATGACTCAGGCAGTTTTTGATAAGTGGACATTATAACATGGTAGAAAGCTCCAAAAAGTAGATTTTTTTTCCTTTAACTTAAAATGCCAAGGTGTAGGTTTTCAGACCTCCTTCCCCAAATGATTTGGCTGCTATCCAATCAACCATTTGCTGCTGTGTGTTGTCTTTGCGCTTTTCCGAATCCTTGCTAATCCATCATGGGGCAAGGGGGCAGCTTGACCCTGGTTGCCGTGGCAGCCAGGTAACCATGGCGCCAGGCGGCAACACAGTCGGAAGAGTGCGATTGGCCGAGCTCCGTGCCAAGCCCAGTCTTTAACATGGGGACTGCAGAGTGACACAGAGGTGCTTCAGATGGCTATTTATAACCTCATCAGTGGAGCAGATGTCAGTCCTTGCTGCTGTTTAGTCTTGGGGTTGATGAGATGTGTGTAGTTCTCTTTTGGACTAATTGGTGTAATTTTGTGAAGAGAAGGCCATGGAGTTTATGCAATGGGAACATGATAATATGGCTTTTAATTCTGTCTCTGTGGCTTTCTCTATTCTCTATTGCTCATACTGCTTTTTTCTGCGAAGTTCGGGTTGTTTGAATCCTTGACATTTACTCATTAATCACATCATGATAGACAGAAACTTTATTGATCGTGAAGCAAATTTCCACATTTAAACATAGAAGACCACTGTTCACTCAAATTAGAATGTAATATTGGCTGAATGAAGGGCTTTTATACTTTTGCAGTAATGTAGCATCTTGTAGGACTGCACAATATCTCGCAAAAATATCAATATCGCTATTGGCTGACGCAGTAGTCAATATCGCTATAAAATAAATATATGGCAACAACACAAAGTTCTCCATTTTACAGATGTGTACTGTTTTTCAAAAGTAAAATGGACAAAAAGGCAGATTTTATTCATGATTTTTCTCATTAAGTCCTACATTAGACTAGGTTGGTCTTGGTTTTATCTTTGTTTAGTTTGACCCAGTATGAGAAGTAGATCAAGGCATGTGCATTTTTTGTTTTAAATTAACTGAACTTATTGTGCCAAAAAGTATAATAATATTGCAATAATATTGTTATCACAATTCAAAACATAGTTGAATTGAATATCACATCTTATATTGTGCAGGCCTAGTATCTTCAGTCTCTAGCGTTCAATAAGCAGACATGTTAACAAGACAAGACAACAAGACAAGAAAATTAACACAGAATGCAAAAAGCATGTATTGGCTTATTTTTTTGTGTTGAAGAGTTTTAATGTTTCTTTCAAACTGATTACATTTGACCACGATTGGCCACTTTGTTTGACAGACATTGTAAAAAGTGCATATTAGTGTTTGGATGCCGTTTAAAAACATCTGTTTTATGTTTACTACTCTTGCCTTGCCTGCTCATGTCTTTCTACTTTTTCCGGATAATGACATTGCTATATCAATGGAGCGTCAAACGTCACAAGTTTAGCTTTTTCAACTCTGGTGTCTGGTGCTTTGGACGTGCGAATAGAGCATCCAAAGCATGAACACTCAAGACGCAGACTTGACTCAAGACGCTCCACTCTGTGCTCGAAAAAGCACCGCAAAAATGCAGGACGGCCAAAATGCATGTCCACCATAGGCTTTGCATGTAAAATCAACCCACCTGATGGTCCGATGTGAACAGACCATTACTCTTTCACTAGTCTTGCCTTTGTATTGTCTGAAATCTCTGGCCATTCTCTTTTGACCCCTGAAATGAACAATGCATTTGCTGCCCACAGTGGATATTGTTTCTTTTTGTCTCGTTCTCATATAAAATCCTCTATAAAATTCATGCGTCCTCATAGCACATGATTTTTTCATGACGTGATCTTTTAGCTAAGATGTGGTTGCTAACTTTGACATACAAATATCTGGCTATACCTAATATAATGGTCTATAAATTTGTTCATTTTATACTGTATTCTCCATGGCCACAGCTCATTTTCACTTGTATCCTTTTGTTTTGTCTGGCACTTTCAGTCCCACTATGAACTAATGATTTGGCAACATATATATGACTCATGCTATGACACTATCAAATATAGCAACACCCTTCAAAGACTTTTAACTGCTTCTAGATATAAATTGTGAACATTCCCGTATCACCGGACAGTTTTCCTAAAGCAACCTGGGTCCGTGTATCCCAAGGTCAGCCATCATTCCTCCCCAAAGTCCCCATAGCTCACGGCCGCTCCAAGTGTGACAAAAGCCATTAAGATTTAGGGAGATAGGCTGGGGAACGCGCTGAGAAATACACTTCGTTCCAGGGAGCTTCCGAGCCAAATAGACTGCGGCACGGAGAGGGAAATGTGGAGCTTCGGACGTAGATAAGGAAATGAACTAAGAAGGGAGTTTTCAATAGGACTAACACAGGAGAGCTGAGATCATAGCAGCTATTATGCTAACCAGTGAATTTTATTAGCATGTGTTAGCCTTATGCTTTACAAGACTATGGGTTTTCTTGGATGTTATCAGAAAGTAGTGAATATTCAAAATAAGAGATGGTTTGAGGCAGAGGACAATGGATAAGCATTTTCAAGTAAAAACAGAAAATTAACATCAATAGTGTATATGGTTACGTATTTGTTCAAAAGTTTGTCCTTTCTATGTGTGGTAGTCAAGATGTAGGGTCAATACACCACCCTGAATAAAGGTCCAGGGAACCCGCTCTAAAATTTAGCCCATTCTAAAACCTGCAGATAACAAGGAAAATTAAATAAAACAGAAAAGAGTGCACGGTTATCGAATGAACCAACATATATGTGAGGAGTAACTCATGAAGGGTGTGGAAGGCAAAAACTCTAACAGTCTAAGACAATTACATGGTTGCTGTCATGGCAATAAATGAATGAATAGATAAGCGCTGAGCTGCTATTACTCACCGAACATGAACGAACAGTTTGTTGCCGGGTGTTAGGCCATTCATTGATTAAACAAACGAACTTTTCGGTGTGGGGGCTCTGCTTCACGGCAGCCTTCGCAATGTACAGATGTCATCATTCTAAAGCTATTTAGGAAAGGTTAATTTCTGTTCGGTGAATGTGACTTTTTTCGTATCGATACCTCTCAAATCAGTCTAGTTTTGATACTTGTTTTAATATTGCATTTTTTTAATTCAACCTCTTACTACAGCCTCTGTTCCATACTGTAGGCCCGCTACATCTACAACTGTCAACTTAGAAACTTTTTACAATTTTTTTACATCACTATGATTGTGGATAATAGATTGTGTGAGAAAAGTGAAAACACAACTTGGGTGTTCCCAATTTCACTCAAATTTATATTTAGTATTAGTCACCCACGTGTTCCAAAGATAACAGATATTTCTTTGATAATCCTATCAAAATATATCACTTTACAACAATATTTATAGGGGTGGGAAGTGTAAGTCATTACGTGTTATTTCCAACCACAATGTCCTATCCACATTTGACATTGAATTGACGTCGCCCTTATTTTGTTTTTATCTTCTAGCTTCAGTACAGCAGTAGGATTGGTAGAGTCCAGCCAGACCTGTGGATTAGCTCAGCTGCACAAATACACAGAGGAAATGACATTAGCGTTAGCATTAGCACTGTGACTCACCCTGGAGCTAGTTTTGACTGGACAGGGTGGGACTAGATTGTGTTATTCAGTATTTTCTTACATTTTTCACTAGTACATATGTAACATGAATATTATGTCCTATATTCTGGTTCAATTCATTTAATAACAGTTACTGAATTAACAGATATAGTACCATTCCTGGATGTTTTTGGTTGCTTGAAGGCATGTTTTTCCATCCAACTCATTAGTTTGAACTTCAAAGTAAAAACATTCAGTTCTGTTGCCCAACGGTTAATTTGCAGTATATTATTTCAGCATCAAGAAATAGCAACTTTTGTGTTCATGCTGACAGTTAGTGGGTGTACAATAAATTATAATAGATACTAACCACAATGTTGGGTTTGTTACTAAGCTAAGCATGCTGAGTTGTTTTTGATAAATTGCCTAGGAATAGTGTTTCCTCATCAAAGACTTACTTGTGCAAGTTCAAGTTTTTAACCTTTCTAACAATCGTAATATGTACAGTCAATTAATGATTATAGAACCTAAATTAGAGAATATTTAGTATTTGGGTTTAGTCACACATTATGTTTACAAACCCTTTGTGACCCACAGTGAACTGTAGGGTGGGAATCATTGGCTTAGATGTTGATTACTGGGATCAAAAGAGCAAACTTGTACTCTAAAATGGCCGCTTGAGCCACTATTACTTCTACCAAACATTGTTTTATTTAATACACTTTTTTTTGCAGGGAAACCTTCAGAAACAGTGTGCTAAATTTCATCAGCCTATTTGTATGTTTTAATAAAAATTAAATCATGGTCTATTGTTGAAGAACATTCCTCACTCTAGATGTGAGCCAAGGCTAAAAACTCCACAGAACATTGTACTCTGTGAGACGTAACCAAAAACCCCATCTATGTCCCTGATCAAAAATGCTGTTTCTGTTGGCTGCACGCTAATATTTTGATTCAACTTTTTCACTTCCTCTCTCTTCTTCCCTTCACAGCCTGACGAGCTGGAGGGCGTCCACACACACTCGTTCAAGTTGAAACCGTTCAAGAAGGCCAAGAGCTGCGATATATGCAAGCAGGCCATCACCAAGGAGGGCCTCATCTGCAAAGGTGAGCAGGCACAGAGGGAGGGGGCCAGACAGGATCAGACGGGGAGCTTTGGGGGAGCAGACAGTGTTCCGGTGAAATTCCAACAATGACTATTCGGATACTGTAAAACGGATATGCTTTTTTTACTTGGAAGGCGCTGGTAGGGTAGACAGGAAACATGCAAGCCAGGGATTGTTGGCTTATGACTGCCGCTCATTGAAATTGCAATTCAAACTTGAACAAATACTGTATGTTGTTGCTTTTGTGGGGGGAAAAGTCTAATAACTTTCAAGGCCCAGAGATTTTCTTGATTTCAAATAACCAACACATTCCAACTACACTGTTTCCAAAAATGTAAACGGACTATCCAAGTTGGATATTTTATTATCACATGTATTTTACCATTTATACAGTTGAAGCTGCATGTATGACCACAAATCTCTTAATTGGTGAAGAAATTAGTAGCATGATTGATTTAAAGCAGTGCTTCTCAATTATTTTCTATCATGCCCCCCTATAAAGAAGAAAAAATTTTGCGCCCCCCCCCCCCCCTGAAAAAATAAAATAAATGAAATGATATAATGAAATTTAATTAAATATCAAATAAAAAATAAAATAAAATAAATATCAAATTAATAAATTAAAATTAAATAAATATCAAAATAATACATTAAAATTAAATAAATATCAAATTAAAACAAGTAATTTAGCAATTTGGTACGCCACCTTATATGATGCTCAGTGCTTGCTGGTTTAAGTGACATTTACAAAGCGGGATGATTGTTGTTAATATTTGGCACGTTTCCGCTGAAAAAACTCCAGCGTCTTATCAGCGTGACTGAGGTGTAATGAGGTGGCGCCTTAACTTATTTGGCTTACTGTCCACTGCCAACATTTTCAGACACAGCAGACACCGGTCTGTCCACGTGTCCCACCGGAGTCTCGGTGAAGCCAAGTGCTAAATACTCTTCATCAGACTTCCTTGTCTTATTTTTCGGGTGACTTTACCTCTGTCTATATCCGCCTTTCTTTTCATCCCTGTTAAAATGTTTTCCATAGTGTCTCTTTAGCAAAAGTGTTTCTTGTTCACTACCCTGTGTCACGATCTGTTCGCTTTCTCCTGCTCTTTGCTGTGTGCGCGCTGCGTACAGTACTACAGTGTCATATGCCCCCCCGGGCATCTCACTGCGCCCCCCACTATTTGAGAACCACTGATTTAAAGGAACTGCATGCAACCTGCACTCTACAAAAGTTCTACAATCACCACTGAACCTGGGTTGCCATTACATATACTGTCGCACCATGGACAAATTAAAGATTGGCTGCAGATACCTGGGTTTAGGTACTGATGTTTCAGGTCAGAGAGAGCCCTTTAGGTTTTAACCAACTGGATTTCTGAAACTGGCAACCCAGTTTCTGGCAACAGAGACATCTGTGTAATCCCTCGTCGTCCAGATCTGATTCTTCGTCTTTTGCTACAAATGAGAGACTCATATGAGGCTCATTGTGCTTTCTAGACGGATAATAATCTTGATCACCAAATTCTAAGATAAATCATCATGTCCAATGTTTTTGTATTTAAGAATAAATCAGTATTACAGTAAGTTCATTTTGATTTGAACATAGATCATGTTTATGGAATTTTAAATGAAAATCTTACATACAGTTCCTTTAAATCAACCTATATAGAGACGGTCAAAACAAAGCAAGTTGGGTTGGTTAGTATTTGGGGCAGTTCTTTAACTTGAGAAAAAAAACAGCCTTTATTTATTGATTGATTTATTTATTTATGCACCTGATGCCTTTTATGATGTGACCTTTTTACTTCGCAGATTTCAAAAAATAGATTTTTAGGTATATTAAATGGAGGTTAGGTCATTTTATTTGAGTTACAGTAATGGGTGCCTATATTAAAACAAAGGTTCATTGTAAACACATTGGCACAAACCATACCGGCCCATGCTAAACCGTACCAAATCATGCTAAAAAGCCACAGTGGCAATGATCAAGGTAGCCCCTTATTTGCGTCTTGTGTCATGTATACAGTTAGCTTTCCCTAGCATTCTTCCATGCAGGTCTAATTTTAGCACTGCTCCGGTTTATTGTCACTCCAGGAAAAGTCCAGGGTAAATAACATTAGGCTGCTCTTCCTCTCCCCTCCTCTCCCTCCTCTCCCTCATAGACAAACAAGAACATGGCAGCATAGAAGAGGCGAGCTTTGGCTGAGGATTTGCAGTTAAAATTAGCATGGCTGCCGCTGCTGCATTAGCCTAGATAAGAAGGGGGGAGAGAGAGATGGGTGGAGAAGAAAGAGGGAAATTGGGGTATGGGGGATTGGGATATCTGCAGAGAAGTTGTATAGCTTTTATCCTGGTTTGGTTCATTTATGCTTCAAACTGACCCAGTAACAACAGTACCATGTATAAAAGAAACTCATTTTATTGGACATTACTGTCTTAGTGCTAAAATGGGACAGTGGTGCAGGGGGTTGAGATGCCAAACAAGAAGAAATGTGGTTTGATTCCGAGTGCAAGCCAATGTCTTTTGATTGCGTCCTTGGGCAAGACACCTCCACCCAAGAACAATCTAATATTATAATTTTCATAATTTATTTCTGTTACCTAGAAACCATAATAAGAACCTAAACTCAATAGGTATCCATCCATCCAATTTCTTCTGCGTATCGTTTTATAACTCAGTGCTACTTTCTGTTTTTCTTATCAACTTTTTTTTTGCACCAAATGGCACTTGACTCCCACCAAACCAAGTAATTAGAAAAACTGATCATGTGTAATATGCCTGTTTACTGTGAAGCACCAGTGGAGACCCCATGCATGTGCTGTGATGAGGGAGAGCCCAGTGAGTTTGGAGTCAGACAGGAGCAGACACGACAAGTCATTATGAGCGGATCAGAAGTGCTCCCTGTGGAGATACACAGGTGTGTGTGTGTGTGTGTGCTGACAGCTACAGCTAATACCTCATTATAACATATAGATTATGTTTTTAGTTCAAATGTAGTAGCCGAGTTACACATTTATGGAAGCAATAAACATTGAATTAAAGGAGCTGTACATTTTTTTTTTTCTTTTAAACAGTTTACAGTGGTCCAAAGATATTCTTCACTTTACCTGCATTCCGAGCATCGTAATCAGTCTGGACATTTTATCTTCAACAGCTGCTTATACAGTATATCTGTAATGGGGAGTTGCTCAAATACATGGGGAAAATCAGATACAGGACATTTAAAGATGGCTATTGCTTATGTTATATTGGTTATATTGAAACTTGACAACACTACCCAACCGACTAAATGCTGGTAGATTTGTATTTTGTCTGGTAACACTCAATTGTAATTATTGCAGAGGCTGACCAAAAAAAGTAGTTAACAGAAAATAAGAGTGCTAATGGTACTGCATGCACCTTTTGTTTTTCTTTTTGCATGTACTGTTAATTTAAAAAAATGACTCATGACATTTATTTACTTATTTATTTTATGTATTTATTTATAGGTTTGTATAAATAACTTCATTGTTGTATCAAATGTTTGCCCCCTATATTCCCCTATTTGAAAATTACAAACTAAAACTTGCTATGACGTCTAATATGTTTTCCTTTTTAATTTGAATGCGATTTCCTCCTCAATTTGCCATATGGGGTGTATCGAGATCGAGTCATTTCACAGGAAACTGCAACTGATCGCACACTACTCTGTTTTCTAGAATTTATGTAATGTTATAAATAACTTATGGCATAAAAACAGCTTTTTTGCATTGCTTTGTTGGTTGCTTTCAAATGATTTAAAATGGCCGTTTATCACCACAACTGAAATTATTGGAACAAATTAAAACAAAATGAGGATGTTTGTCCAGGCTGTCTTCTTAGTATTATTATTACAGTCCAAAATGTCTGACTTCTAGAAGATGAAAAGGCTCTGCACAGTGATCATTTAAATGGGGTCCATTTATCACCATTACACCTTTCATCCTAATTACAGTGGGGTGTTTTTTCTATGGGACCACCCAGACCCTCACACAGCACCTGGAGACCACCCGGGTTGCCCAACAGGTGTGGGGGTCAAAGGGCATACCTGGGAGCATAAAATTGTCACCTTGTTTCTAGGGAATTTGTCTTAATGTATGACTTTTCTGTAACAAGGGAAGTCATTGTAGTGGTGGATAGAGTAGCTAAAGTGGTACAGTTGTCCCTCACTATAACACGGTTCACCTTTCGTACTCTTTTCGTACAATTTTGCATGTTTGTTTTTTTGATTGTGCATTGTGTTTTGCGTCCTGATTGGCTAAGGGACTGTAGACCATTGTCCATCAGTGTCTCGTGTACAGTACAGAATGCTTTCAGCCAAATTTACATAAATGTTCGATGGCAGTGTGACTCTAAAGTGCTGTAAGTTTGCAAGTTTTCTCCCTGACAAAACCCACAATGTCGATAAAACATTCTGCACTGACAAAGGCTCCTGCGAAGGTTTGAACTTTGAGAGTGTTTAAACAAGAGAGAAATGTGAGAAAATGTTAATGCCTGTGTGAGAAAAGTGTATAGTGTGTGGTGAGGGGTTTTACAGCTGCAAAACATATATAATAATTGTAAAAAATAAAGCTGACTACTTCACCGATTTTGTCTATTGCAGGTTACTTTTAGAACGCAACCCCTGCGATAAATGAGGGACCACTGTACACGAAAACAGTGCAGAACTTTACTGTAAAAGTACAAGTTGTAATCAGAAAGACTAAAATAAATAAAAATAAGGAAATAATAAAATAAATTACAGTGTTTTGTAATTAAAATAAAATAAACCATAACATTTTGGCTAAAAATGAAATTACTTAAATTAGCAAAAGCAGTAAAATTTTTATTAAAGGTCCACTATATAACTTTGCTGGTAGAGAAACTTCTACCTGTTTCAAAATGGTATTGCTTTGCCTTGAGCGTTCCACCATATGGCTTTAAATTAAATATGGAGATTAGCGCTCACTCTCTCTTAGGTCTTGGTTTCTTTTGTTTTTGTTATAGCTTCACACTGTAGCACTTTGAGATTTGATTGTCTAAAGTTAAGTGCATTATAAATAAATGTGTCATTGTTAGTATTATTATTAGCTGGAGACACCACAAAGCCAAGTTACAGGTCAAATGTGTGGAGAGACAAGCCCGCTAACAATAATAAAGCAGGTTTTTCAAGACATTTTTGAGCAATAAAAACACCTGTACTTGAATGAATACAAGATAAATAAATTTAATGCCAAACTGCCGTACTGGAATATTCAAGGCAAAACAATAACATCTCCATAAAAACAAGAAAGAGGCAGAACCCCATCAGAAAGGTTTACACAGTGCACCATTAAGGTTTCAATAAATAAAGTATAACGGGTAAAAACAACAAATAGTCAAATGTAATAACTAGCAGAGCGTTATTGCAGTGAAAGTCTGTTAACACATATTGTCCACAAGAGGGCAGCACCACAGCACAGTCGGCCTCACACAGTGGTCTGGATTGGTGTGTACAGTCAGCACAATCTCATGTGTGTTTCCTCTCTTCCAGCGTGCCGGCTCTCCTGTCATAAGAAATGTGAAGTCAAGGTAAGACATCATGTTTGTTACTTTTCTATCTATCTCTGTTGTGCATAAAAGTGACAGTGTTATCAAAACTAGTAAAACATTTAGGTCTATTCTAGGAACAAGCTTTACGAAATCCTTGTGTTGTTTTCAAGATTGGAAAAAAATTTTAACTACGTGTTATAGTTATTGGATGTTTGTGGTTGTGTGTATGATAAATATTTGTGTCCAGTCTAGTCTGGGAATCACGGGAAAAAGTATAACTCTTACTGCTTTATTTTATAACTTTTGAACCTTGTAAAATAAGTTGTTTTTTTGTGGTGCATCAAAAAATGTATAACTTTTCTATTATTTATTATAGTGTATACCAGTTTGTATCATTAAAGTTGAGATTAATTATGACCAGGCATAACAGTGCAAGCCAATTATGTGAAATGTATTCAGTTTTTCAGTTAACAGTTTGACTGTTTACTAAGTTGGTTCAGACCAGGAGATTTTTTCTGTAAATCCCCAGCTACTTAGGTATTTTCTGCTTAATATATAGACAAAAGCAGTTTGTGAAATTGCATGTGTCTAATTAGGGCTGTGCCAATGAGTCCAATTTTTTTAAGATCAAGATTCAGCTTGGGTCTTTTTAATGGAGAGGTCTGCAGCAGTCAGTAAACGCATGTGGTTTGTAGGAAGAAATTTGAGTGTTTTTTGGGTTAAATTGTGATGATTAAAGTGATGGTATGTCTTTTTCTGGAGGTGGAAAGTCAACTGCATGATGGCAATAGAAAGTGCAAACCATACTATACTGAAAACTTCCCTAGTAATATAGATATGTTTTATGCCATACTGTGCAAGATTATAGTAAAGGAATAGCATTTCTATGGAAACCAGTAGGAGAAAGCCCCCCTCCAGTTTAAATAAGAGTCAGGTTTATGAAGAAGCAAGCCCACTCAGAGTAAGAATGCATGTTCCATAAAGAATGCATGCATCCATAATGAAAAAAAAACATACTTTATTTTAGTGTATTCTTTGGCAAAAAAAAGTTACACACTGTGGCTTTAAATCTGCATTGTTCATGTTCAGGAAATTAACATTGACACATATTTCCATTTGTTTTTAATAAAACTGAATCAAATCCAAAACCATGATGGATCAATAGCCCTTCAACCTAATTTAGAAAAGGAGCTGAATATAACTCAAATCAGTTTGTTTTCCTCTGCAGCCTGTGCTATGGTGGATCTTGTGCACATTCCCACGGCCGCAGAGGTGGCAGACTCTCTCCCACTGTGTGTGGAAAAGAGCTGCACTCATGGAGAGAGTAAATGAAAAGGAAGGAAGAGCGGAGCTGGCTTTTCGGGGAGGGGAAGTGCATCGGAAGGCTATTCTTAGTGGTTTTAGCTGGGACTCGCGCTGGGGAAAATGCAACCTCTTCCCCCTTTTTTTGCCCCTGAATTCTAAAGTCAGCCCTGTATCCAAACAACCATGAACACGAACCTACCACAAGAACTGGAAGAACAATCCATTCTGCAACCAAAAGGAAATGTTTAGTCAAAAAACACAATCACCAATCTAAAAAAATACCAAAACGTTAATTGGTTGCCACGGCGGTTGTTGTTGGCAGTCCTTGGCGAAACGACCCCAGTATCATAACAATGTAACTCGGCGTTGTAAAAAGAGCAAGTTCTGTAAATAGAGTTGTGGATTTAGGCCTTGTAAATTTCTGGTGAAATACAATGAAAGTGTCGCCAGTGCACTCCGGGTTTATTGTTCCAGCGCGCCGCAGCTTCCACATGTGAGGCCGCGCGTGGAGCCGAACTGGTGTTGTTAGCTTTTACGCAGCAGACCCATGTTTTGACAATGTTTAATGGGGCCTTCGCAAATGGTAATGGAGGAGTAATGGTGTTAAATGATTTTAGCGTGTCTGGCACTTATGTTTTACACATTGTAGAAAGTGGGGGAGATGGAGTTGATAAAGTCTGGAAGAATAAATGGTTGTTTTAGTTTTCAGCTGGTGTAAAGGTGGGGTGATAGTTAATCTCAGACAGTATACAGATTCTCAAAATGTTAAAATATGATGTTTCAGAGAATTGTGATTTTTTTCCATGTGGTTGATCAAAATTTGCCTTGCCTTGACTGCAGATATATTGTAAAAGAGGTCAAAGTCAGACCGCTTTGTGCTGTCTGCACCTAAATATAAAGAGTTTTTATTGTATGAGGATCTGGAAGTGGATCTTAGCATGCTACTTGTTGCTATTCTTACAAGACTGTTTTCTGAAAGTTTCTAAAAAAAAAACTTATAAACTCATCATGGTGAATAATTTGGATGTTTGAAATGCCTAAAATAAGAGAGCCACAACTTTAGACCATTGCAAACCGTTTACAATGAGCTGGTGACTAATAATTCAACCTCCTCGTTACTACCTCCCTCAGCCAATCAGATCCAATTACTTTTGCCTACCAATCACCTCTCATTACAGTCATGTAAATATACTCTCTCTCCCCTCCCACATTCTGGTGTTTCAGCTACAACTCTCCACTCCCATCTCCACCGCAGCAGCAGAACTATCAGCCTCTACAGCCTCTCCATCTCCCTCACTTTACTCTTAACCATATTAAATGAAATTTTTAGATGAAAACCCTGAAACTGATGTTATTGCAGTTGCTTTTTTTTTTTGTTTCATGTTTTTAAGTATTTCCTGATTGGTTCTCTATTTAGAAAAAAAAAACAAAAAACTTTTACACAACTGGTTTATTTTTATTCAACTATTTGTTTATTTAAATTAGCACCAACTTACAACTCCTTTAAGCTAGTTGTGCAATTTTGTGCTATTTTGATTTTTTATTTCTGATGTACCCTTAGTATTATAAACTTTTTAACAGCGCGCAAACCATTAAATTGCTCAAAAATTACTGTGGCAACATTTATTATTCCCTTCAAATACTCTGCATTTTTATTGGACAGCCATTAACTTACCACACAAAGGTTAGCCCGGAATTTTCCTCCAAAAGATACCATCACAATTTACAATGGCTTTTAATACACTTGGCACGGTTTCCAATGACATCAGCAGGTCTAGCCACTCCAAAAGACTATAATTAATATTAATAAAACATACTGCTACAATGTCATTCACTGGAGGACATACCATAAATTCCTCTCCTCTCCGTGTTTCAATACTTACTCCCAATCCCTGTAATTTCACCGTCTATGGCAACATTATAACCATTAGCGATATGTTTTTCTTTCTCGGTTCAATCGGTAATCTTCAAAAATTGCCTCGCCATGTGGTTCGACCATCAAAACTTATGAAAACGTCTCATCTAGAAGAAATATGGTTGCTAATGCGGGTTGATGAAGCACTAAGAGTCTAACCACCGTTGCTACCCTGTTTTGCTTTCCATCCAACCAACTCTAGATGCCTCTTCTGGGACACTTAAGCTCGGATGCTCGGGCTTTGATGACCCTTTCGTGTTGGTTACGAGCTGCGAAGACGATGATGAGGTGTGGGGGTTGTCTGGACAGAGGTTGCTGGATAGATGCCCAAATGTCTTGCAGCAGGGGAATTACAGGACACCCAAGTGGTAGGCTGCAGACTTTGGGGGGCTGCTGTCTGCTGCTAAGGGGAACGGTCTCCAAACTTGTGGTCTTTTTTTGGGGGGGGATTCAAAGCTATGCACACAAATGATCGTGTAGGAGAGGACTGCGGTGGAATGTAAAGGGAACCGGCTCTTTTGGAAGGGTCTGATGGTTAAAACATGGATCTTGTTCACAATTGAAATGTTGCAGACTATTCAAATTGAACAACAGTGAAAGATAGCCGTCAAAGATTGAAAATGTGGCAAACTTTTGTCTCTTTTTGCACATTGGCATAGGATAACATTTTTTCTGTCTTGTACTACAATCTAATTGAGGCTTATTGCTGGGTTTAACTGAAAGTAAAGGAGAAGCTAACTAGAAAAAATCTAATAGTGATCTGATCCCTCTGCCAAAATCCTACTTCAGGTGTATCATCATAGTGTAATTCGGTGCTTCTCAGATTAATGCTGCTCTTAAGCTCAAATAGAGCCACTTGTCCTTATCCTCTCCTTCCCTTTGCCAGCTTGTGTTGAGCTTTGGTGTGAGTGACGGGTGAATTTAACCAAATCACAGTAACGTGTGAACTCTCAGAAGAAGCAGATAGTAGATAGTTAATTTGTGTTTGAATTGTGATTAGAACAAAATGGGAAGGAGCAGTATGTAACTTTCTAGGGATGGCTGTTTGTGAAATTTGACCACTGTGTCGTGCTGACATCATTGGAGATATAATACTCCCTACAATGGAAGTATAGCCAGACTGGACTGCTTTAAACTGGAATGAACAATAATATCAAAATATCTTGAGGGTTCAGGTCTCCAGGTGGTGGGTCCTGTACTGATGTAAATAAACGTCTCGAGCTTCTTACAACTCTTGGCTACTTCAATTGATTCTACAAGGCGTGCGATTTTCAAGTTTTTCAGTGTAGTAAACATAACCATAACCTTTGTTGCCTGAATAGTTACATACTGTGACTTTAAATTGTGTACAGAACAAACAATCAAGGCATTCATTCCATTATGCCTTGACAAAAACATCTACTTCAATCGTTTCGCATCACAATTCGTGAAACGGGTTACTGACTGATTGATTTATGTACTAATTACTGCTATTCACAGGTCTCATGGGGTAAAAAAAACACATTACATTTTCCTGAACTCTGTCCATTGTCTTGAACCAATGTAAAAAAAAAAAAAAAAAGACTTTCACACAATTCAATTTCAATAGAACTAAACCAGGCATGCAACCACAGTCTCACTGCATTTTTACCAAATCTTTTCATCATTTTGCAAATCACTACTATAACCAATGCACTGGACATGGCAGTAACATTGTCTTAACTGAAAGAATAGACGACGTAGTAAGATCCGATGTCAACCTAGCATTAGCCGTACATGTAAGCGCTCTGTTCTCTGTCAGCCACCGTGGAAACAAGCCCTCCTGGAATGCCGCTGCCGTGGTTAGCCTTATTCGATGAGGCTATAGCGGGTTGGACCAGTCAGAAGAGGTTTGGCAAAGGACGGTACAAAAGCCAGGCTAAAATGATGGGAAGGAGCTGGAGAGAGCTACGAGCAATAACGCGGAATATTTTTCATGTAAACAAACTGCTCGAAGGGAATGTTGTTGTTTTTTTCACTTCGGCGTTGGCCTTGTTTTGTGAAATTGTGTTTACATGTTTGCGCTGTGGGCAGAATATAAATGCAAGAGAAATTTGTTTTGCGGGAGATGGTAATTTGCAGTTGGCAGAGGTAGCTATTGTTGAAGTTACCTTGAAAGCAATACATAATTTAACACAGAATGAAATAACTTTTCAAGCTAATTACACAAACAATTCGACAATTACTAGCCTATATTTTCAAGCTTAGATTAGTAGTAGTAGTAGTGGTAGTGCTAGTTGTTCTTGTTGTGGTAGTAGTAGTAATAGTAGTTGTCGTAGTTGTTGGGTAGAAATTTGTTTTGTGGGAGTTGATAATTTGTAGTTGGTTGAGGTAGCTATTGTCGAACCTTGAAATAAGTGCCTTACATCCCAATTTAACCACATACAACAGTATCATTCAACACAGAATAAAAGATCAAGCCAATAGACAAACAACTGGGGTACTAGCCTATATATATGATTACATTTTTGGTTTGTGCTGTCTAGGCAGTAGTAGTAGTAGTAGTAGTAGTAGTAGTGGTAATAGTGATAATTGTATTAGTGGTTATTGTTTTGTAGTTGTAGTAGTAGTTACCTTAGGAACAAGTTTGTGAAGGTGGCGAGTGTCTGTTTAGTACAAGTAGTAGTTGTAATTATACTAGTATGACTTGTGATAGTAGTTGTGTTAGTTGTAGTAGTAGGTGTTGTAGTAGTTCCCCCATTTAAGTTTGTGAAGGTGGCAAGTGTTTAGACTTTAGAAACATATGGTCGAAGTGATTACACAAGGGGCTGTATTAGTAGTGGTAGTTGTTGTATTAGTAGTTTTAAGAGTTGTAGTACCTGTAGTTGTAGCATTTGTAGTAGTTGTTGTAATAGTTATTGCAGTAGATGTTGTTTTTTTTTCCCCAAGTCCAAGTTTCTGAAGGTGGTGAGTCTTTGTTTAGGAACATATAATGGAAGTGATTACTAGAGGGGTAGTTGTGGTAGTAGTAGTAGTGGCAGTTGTAGTAGTAGTTCTTGTTGATGTAGTTGTAACAATAGCTGCAATAGTAGAAGCAGTAGTTGCAGTTGTTGTTGTAGCAGTAGTTTCTCCGAGTCCAAGTTTGTGAAGGTGGTAAGTGCCTGTTACGGAACATATGGGCACCAACTTTTTGTTTGCTCTTAACGCCTTGGTGCAAGTCAATAAACACCAACAATTACTTTGCGACTACTTTTTAAAAACAAGCTCCCAATTTTGTCAAAACAGGAGTCCAGCCATGTCTATTTTTACATGTTCAGTCTTTATCACAGTTTTTCCAGTCTGCCAGAAGCTCTCCCCTCTTACATAACTCCGATAGCATTTTGCATTTCTTGCCAAGGACAACATTGGGTAGTACTCCATTATATTTACTTCAGTAACTTTTTTTAAAATTTAGTGGTTTCAAAGTAGTTTTCTTGCAACATACGCTTACTTGAGTAATATTTTTATTGAAGGAACAGTACTCTTACTTGAGTAAAAGTTGTGCTTCCTTTTCTTCAAGTGACAAAAACTTTATATTGACGAAATTATGCTTGCACCGCTCCTTCAGATATGATTTATTTTTCTAATTTGTGTGCTTAAAACACCAGATTTTGTGCATTATTTGATGTTTAGTCCTTCAAATAACATTAACTTCAAATTCTAAATCATATGTTGTGTTTAGATAGTTACTCTTTAAGATACTCTTCATTGAGTAGTGGTTTTCTCAGATTTTTTTTAACTTTTACTTGAGTAATTTCTTGGACCACTATTTTGTACTTTGATTTGAGTCATATTATTTTGAAGTAACATTACTCTTACTTGAGTAAATTTTATAGCTACTCTACCCACCTCTGGCCAAGAAGAGGTCAACTTTATTAGCCCTTTAATTTAGCTTCTCGCCCCAGTTATACATATTCTCAACCAGTCCTTTCTAACTTACCTAGCTCTGTTATTGAGGTTAAAAGGCTTTGGTGGTTTTAAACTAACGTGTGAGGATGTGTGAAATCTTGCTCTTTCATTACAGACTTGCTAAATGACAAGCTCCATTACGTACACTTATAAGGGCGCTTAGCTGACGGAGGAAGCTAAGTTTTAATCAGTGTCGCAAAGGCAAAATATAGAACAGTTGTGATAATATTCTGGTAATGTTCACATTGGGGGTATGACCAGTGATTGCAAATATGGTCAAACTTATGTAACAATATTAAAGCTAGTCATAGGCAAATTTAGTTAGCTTGTTAAACATTGTTAAATTATTTTGCTATGTTTCTGTATCCAATACCTGCTAACATTTTGCATTAAGTCTATACGACAAGAAGCACTGCCACCGTGTCTGCTGCAAATTGCACAATCTCCAGACTTTTCTGTTTTTATCAAACATAGACATTACTCAGATATTGGCTCCAGACATGAGATAAGCTTGACAGATTTAAGCAATAACAGACTGCTTTACTGGCTAATTAGAGAAAAAAAACTGACACCATAATTATCTTGTAATTAACTTCCTTCATTCGTAAACCAAACTGTACCACTAACCCCCGACCACCTTTGCTTATGAAGACTTTTCTAACCTAAGAGTGGCTTGCATAGTTAGAGGCGTCTATAGAATGCTGGCACATAAAAGTGAGCGCCCATCCAAGCGTGAAAGTAGAAGGTAGGAGAAAGAGAGAAAGGTTGGTCCGATGACACGCACACCGCTAGCAAGAGCCAAGCCTCCTCATTCCACAACACAGAGGAAGGTCTGTTCCCCCGACGAAAAACACGCCCCATCAAAGCTCCGGCGTGGCCCGTCTCCATGGCGACGCCCTTCAACACCGTAGATGCTAGTCGGGACACGGCGTTGGCAGAGAGACGCTACGGCCGCCATAATCACCGGGTGCTAGCAGATGACTGATGGCCCAATATACCTCCAGTCCTCGTCTGGAGGTCAAAAGCTGGTTCACCCCGAGTGTGCACATACTTTCCCCCAGAGGAGCCTACAAAAGAGCACTCCTAGGATATCCGCTCAACTTTCACAACAACTGCATTGGAAATTAGAATGGGACATGGGCTAGGCATATGGAAAAATGGTAGCTCTTTTTATGGGTTAAATGAATAAATGAAATGTATAGAATGTGAAAGCTGTCAAAAACTATGGAAAAGTATGTAAAAACCTATAAAACCTATACATAATAGTAAAGTTCTCTAAAAGCTGTGGTAAAAAAAACCCCTCAAAATTATAAAAGTTTAATACCAATGAAAAGTCAGTGTTGGTCCATCATTTACATAGATGTGGCTAGATGGTTAAAAATGGAATGTACGTCCAATTAAGAAAGAAAATTAAATTGTATATGCTGTAGGATACTTAAAAAAAAAAAAAAAAAGATGAGGAAAGATTTTTTTTTTTTTTAAAGAAGAAGCAGTTTTTGTCAGTTTGCAAGCAGCACATTATATTCTGGTAAGTTTCAATTTTTGGATGTAACTTTTATTGCTTTTATGGCAAAAATTCTAAAATAATGCTCCTATCCAGGCTATAATTTAGTTGTTAAAGTTAAAGTCAATTGTTGGTCAGTCAGTCAGTTGGTAAAAGTTAAAAAGTTATAGCTACATTGTGCTTTGGCAATGTGCATTATATTATTAGAAAAAAAAAACAAAAAAACATGGCTTTTTTATTCATGCAACATTCCCATAAGGATCCAATCTCATTTATGCCAAGTAATTTAAATCACAAACTACATTTATTTTTACACATAGCATTGCCAAAAGACTGTCAATGGTTTTTGTTTCGTTTTTTTTTTTTTGTTTCAGTAGAATCAATCAGTCTACCAAACTGCAGAAGTTTCCAACCTGACCAAAGCTACAATATGCGGAAAGGGAATACACTAAATTTAACACAATGACATTAGACAATATAAAGTGTATCCAGGTACTGCTTCATTTCAATTCTTGGGCCCAGTTCACAGAGAAAGTCTTGTGTCGACAGCCCTATTGAAGTCTGTCAGGAGAAGTAAGGAGGGAGAGAGAGAGGGAGAACCAAGAGAACAGAAAAGGGGAGGGATACAGTTACCATCTACCCCCGGAGAGCTCTCTCATTTTGGGCACCGGAATCACAACGCTACCCCTTCTAACCACCTCATTTCTCCTCTTGGCCATATATAGCTCGTTTGGACATTTCTTGGCACGCTGTCAGAGAACGGAAGACAAGTTAAGCGGTACGAATACGGTGTCTTGGGGCACACCTCCTTGCTCAGTGATTCAGTAGCTCTCTCCTGGCACGCGTTGAGGATTACCACTGTTGTTTGGAGCTAAGAGGAGGAGGAAAAAGTCTGCATTAGGTACTCCCACTGTGGCGTCTACTAGAAAGGGGTCAACAGACAAGCGGGAATGTTCATGTAGAAGGGATTGATGCAAAAATACAAGAACTGATGTCTTAATGCAGGTACGTAAATGACAAAATACCAGACAACTGTTGCTACTTCATTCTTGATATTCTTTCTCATGGTATATGTTCTTGAATGCGTTTTTAAGGACTTTTTTGGGAAGCGGTTCCATGGGAAAGTTGTAGTTAAGGGAGTTGACATCTTTTCATGACCCGACATAGTGATTTGTGGCGGAACTAAGAGCCGGGAGCGACCGGGGAACTCAGCATGGATCCACACGTGTTTTCACTCACAGCGGAACATGCTTCTGTTTTGGTCCTCCCGCTGCTATTGTTAGGGCTACTGTTAGGGTTTTGTTAGCTAGATGTGTACGTTGTTGGATTGAGATGGATGATGCTAACCTCTGGCCTTGTGATAACGCATGGATGGCAGGTAAACATGAGCGGTCAAGGGGTTACGGAGCTTGTGCGCCTTGTCTCCTCCTAAAGAGGAAAACAAGAGGGAGGAATGTGTTGATGTTGCCATGGTAACATAGAGTGTTTCCCATGGATGTTTTCTGAAACCTCGTCTATACCTATGAAATATATGTGCTACTGCTCCTTATTGAATTGTAAAGTCTCTGGAATGTTTGTAGGTGCAAGAACCTACATTTAACTGTGACCTGTTGCTCTGCTTGTAAACTGTGGTGGTGTCATGGTGTTTCCTTGACTCTCTCTGTTGGTCTGTGGCTTTTATTTGAATGCAGCTCTAAATTTCAAGCTTTTTTACATTAGCCAACGATGCAGCGAATGTTCCACATTAGACTTATCTATGTCCATTAAGACCAAGGAGCACCACCACCATGACAGGCTGCAGGTCAGATCTATGTGGCTGGCCTGATGTAGGATTCCAGGTATTTTCAGCAGGTCAGCAAGTTTAATGTCATAATGTGCAACATTCAGGCAATGCAATAAAACTCTTAAACTCTCGCACTGTAGTGTAAATTATGTTACAATAAATACTCAAATATTTTCCCAGTACGTCTTGTGTTGAATGTTTTGAAAATTATTATACATACATTTAAAATAATTTCCATGAAATATTATGTGTTGGCCACATGTTGCTTAAGATGAGTTGTAATTTGAACCTTATTTTCTTTACTTTAAATATGAATAAATACAATGAACTATATGCAGTCGCTCTGTTGACTAAAAAATTGATGGTGTGATTCCTCATATTGACATGTTAGTATAGTATAGTATAGTATAGTATAGTATAGTATAGTATATAAGCTCTACCACATTTTCTAGCCTCATTTATATCAGATTTGGTTCGTGTATAGCTGTCTAAAGTTATTCCTGTGTAGGAAAACTGTTACAAAGACATACTGCTTGCTCTGAAGCTTTAAACATTCCCTAATTTATGTCTCTGTACCATCACGAAGATGTTCTCTGAGAGTGATGCTTCACACCTGTGCTCCCATGTGGACCATTTGTCTCCTCCACGTTATAATACCATTTGTCAGGACACTTCATCTTTTGAGGCCCAGTCAAATAGTCCCGCAGAGATATGTGTTTCAAAACTGAAGCGAATGATCCCAGTGGTAAATCCTAACTGATTAATTGTGCATGATTTGGTTAAAGTGCATCTGACAGGTTTTCATATTTTTCTACTTATGACTTGGCTTGTTGCGATAGTACTTGGGGTAAATATTTATCATAGTTTTACATCAGTTGAGTGGCAGTTTGTAGGAAAAAAAAGTTGAGAACAAAAATACAGGAAGTAGCGATGACTTCTAAAACAGCCTCTACCTCTACTTATGTCATCAACACCGAAAATTATATTCAAAATGCAGAGACAATTTACAAGGCAGTTCTTCTGGCAGTTAAACATTGATTTAACAAAATGAAGATAATATATTTTATTAAGTCTAATCATAACTATTATGCAATTTAGACAAGCTGAGTTTACAGTATGGTTGCTAGGTAAGAGTTACCTCTACTTATGTCATATCTGCTTCCCATGTCCAACCAGGAAGTAAAATTATAAACTTAATCAAAATGCTCAAACTAGAGAAAAAAAAAATCTATTTATCAAAACCCCAAACATAATGACATTTACCATGTTTTAGTAAATAGTGGAGTCTAACCTGCCATATGCACTTTAATATCAAGTGACCATAAAAAGGCAAACCACTATGGCTACATTACAGGACCAACTTACAAGTTAGAAGCCTATTTAGCAAATTTACACTTTCAAGAATGTAAAAATTGGTACTCTGACTTAGATAATTGCCCTAACAGATCATTTCAAAAGATCTACAGTTCGAGGAAGCCTATATTTTATTGCGATTTCTGGAGCCACTGATTTTGGCCAGGCCTTGTGTCTTTTTTCTCGCCTCACTGTGCTATTAGTGGTCAGATGACAGGAGACGTCCCACATCCACCCATTAATTAAACAGGATCTGATAGCGATACTTTGTCCAGAGACCAGCCCAATGCAATATAGACCAGTAATGACCAAAATGTTTGGATTAACCTGGATGAAGTTTAGAGAAATTAGACTGCATACATTATGTTGATATCACTCTATGTTGAATAAGGATCCATCGATGAGACAACTGCTTTTGTTGACTCTGTAGTAAAGTAAAAGGTCTTAAATCAATTCCTCACAATTCTCCATCAAAGTACATTTTTAAACTTAACTTAGACTTTTATTCTTGTAGATTTTCTTTAGAGCTAGCCTTTTACTAGAGTTATTGCCCTGATGAAAACCAAAGGACCAAAACGCATTGGTGTGATTTTAACTTTATCTGCCATGTGGTAATAAAGACTTTTAATTATTTTGTACTTTTGAGTGCCTCAGTTTTTTTCAACTTTGTATTTTCAACTTTTTTACTAGTTTTGCTCTAGTACTGTAATTAAATTGAGAAGCCCTAGTCTCCTTCTTCAAACTATATGGTATCGCATTGGTGTCGGTATCAGACCATACTCTACTACGCCAAGTATCAGTATTGGATCAGATTTTACAGTTACACACACTATTGGCAGATATTTTATGATACAGGGAGTGTATTAAAAGTAAGGCAAGTTGTATGCATATTGTATATTTTCATAGGCATAAATGTCGGTTGGTCATCAGAGGGGAAGTCAAAACAGTAGTAACACAAAAATCTGAACAGAAAATACCACTGGCCACAATTGCACATCTGATATCCATTCAACCTGAAAGACTGGATTTCCGAGGCAGTCCTTGTTCTTTCATAGCCACAGCTGCCTTGGAGTTGATTGACACAAATGTGGCTGCCTTCCTGCACTAGAAGCTTCTTTGACCACTAACAATAACGTATTCACGCATATACCACATTATATAGTGTCACTGTGTCTTGCTAATGGACACAGTGCCAGTTCGAAGTGGCAGGATTTGAACTTTAATAACCACCTCCACAACATGTTCCCCTACCCAGACCATCGCAAAAAAAAGCTTCTACATGATAACAAGACTATTTAAAGCATTCAGAACATGCCTACAAGAGTTGAGCTGAGCCGTAGCCGTACACTCTCCCATGTCTTTCCCATGATTCAGTGATTGAATAACCCCAGTTTATGACACACAGCGGTCGTGCCCCTGCTGCTCCAGAATCCTAGGCGGCCCTATAAATTTGTCAGTTATCCAAGACTGGCCACAATTGCACATCTGATATCCATCATTTCCTCGTTTCATTCCGACGTCTGTAGCTCGCAGTCATTTGGTTGAAAACTATATGAGAGCCACAGAACGGCCAAACCAGAGCCCACTCAGCGCTGACCATGATGAAATAACCGCTCCCTCCGTGATCCTTGGACTTTAGCAGAGGTCGGTAGTACTCAGTTACATTTACTCAGTTACATTTACTTGAGTAACTTTTTAAAGAACTTTTCCAGCAACATTCGCTTACTTGAGTTATTGAAGTAACAAAAGCAAAAATGTTGATTCCTTTTCCCACAGTGCGTAAGTAAGTGACAAAAGTTATATGTTGACAATATGAAATGATTTGAACGTTTGTGTTTCTTGCACCGCTCCTTCAGATATGTTTTAGTTTTTTCTCATTTTTGTGTCTGTTCTTTGAAAATACCAGATTTCGTCCATTATTTAATATGTAGTCCTTCAAATTACTTTAACTTCAAATCATAAATCAGGTGCTACGTCCCAACAGTGACTTTTACTTGAGTAGTAGTTTTCCCAAATACTTTTTTACTCATACATCATGGATCACTACTTTGTACTTCTAGTTGAGCGATACTATTTAGAAATAACGTTACTCTTACTTGAGTACACTTTTTGGGCGCTCTCCCCACCTCTGGACTTTAGCCTCCTCCAAGTGTGTTTTACAAAGCTCCAAAACCGACGCGCTGTTTTTTTTTTACGACCAAATAATGTCACTGAGCTCACCAGCCATCCAAATAGCTAAGCTTTCCAATGTGATAAATCTTTACGTTGTGGTTGTCTGAGGCAGTTAGCATAGCAACCATACCCAACGGCTAATTTCAATTTTTATAGCATGTGGTAGCGATTTAGCGTTAGCCGTGCTGCCCTCAACATTTAGACAGCTGATTATTCACCAGGAGACATGGTGGTTGACAGGGTTGTCGCATGAGAGTTTTTTGCTGGAAGCTTTCTTGTCAGTTCAACCATCGCTCCATTGTTTCAGCACAGTAGGGGAATCCTGTTGTGTTTAAGAGCTAAGTGAGTGATGATGGATTCTAGTGGAAACAGCAAACATGTATTCTGTACTGAAGTTCTCATGCAGCTCTGGAGAAGAAAATACATCCATTGTTGTAGAGTTTTGTTTTGTTTTGTTTTTTTGTAGAAGAGAAAATTGTGTGTTTTCCCACAAAAAGTATATGGTAAAAGCAGCAAGTTTTTTGTTGTTTTTTTTAATTGCAAAAAAATAAAAAATCTTGCATTATTAAAGTAACATGATTGGTTGTTCATAAAATTATTTGTTTTGGAGATAAATGACTTTGGCTGGCTGAGAATATGTCATAAATCCATTTTTTATTTTATTACATTTTCACTCATCGACCTGAAAGTAAGCATCAAACTCACACTTATTGGCTACAGATGGGCGGTCGACCCTAGTTTCAGTTTTGTGTCTGAAGAAATGGTTCTAAAGCTGCACATATACTAAAGGGTTTTTGAGAGCTATGGAGAAGTTACATTTAAATACTTCTTCCTCCTACTATAGTGTGAAAATGGAAATAAGTAGTGTTTGTTTTGGTTTTTGGTTTGGCACATTAGCTTATTTATATATTTCACTTTACTTAAGTAGATTTGCATTTACTAAGACAAAAAAAAAAACCTAAAAAGAAACTAAAAACTGCAGTCAAGAAATGTTTTAACAACTTTACAGTATTTAAAGTGATAGTATGTAAGATTCTGGAGGTGAGAAGTCAACTGCATGAGTCCATGAGAAAGTAAGCACGCATGTTTTTAGTTCAATAAAAACATCCATAATGAAAAAAACATGATTTTATTATAGTTTACTTTTTGGCAAAAAGTTACATACTATGGCTTTAAGTAACAGGCTTGTATTATTAGAGTATGACACCATTGGTTGTAAATGTATTTGTTTTGGCAGACTGAGTATGGGTCATAAATCAAATGAAATTAAATGTTTCAAAACGGGATTACTTTTAAAACCTGCAATTTTGAAATTAGGGAGTCATATTCTGTGGGTATTAGATGAAATGTAGCAATAGTTATTTAATAAAGTTGACAAATCCTGCAACTGCAATGTTCTACCAATATTTTTCACTTTATGGACTTCAAAGTAAAGTATAACTCATAGCATAAGAAACCCATGCATTCATCTCTCAAGTCTTTAATGCTGCCTTGATTAGTCCTCAACACCACATAAGATTTAACAACTGACAACCAACTGCCACACCACTTTTACATGATGTCAAAATGTCTACATAACAAGCGCCCCATGCAACATCAGAGCCCTGGTTGGATTTAGCATTTCTCCAAGTAAAACAGAGAGCTAGCCCACGTTTAAGCCTCTCCAAAAGGGGCAGTTCGATGCCTCAGTCCTTATTTGGCCCCCCGACTGGAAAGTGGGGAATGTACTTTCTCAGGCACACTGCCACGGGCGCTTGTGAGGCAGAGAGCAGGGCTGGAGGAATCCGATGTGCGGTCGGACCCTCATCCAGAGCCAGGGGGATGATTTATGCGCAGTGGCAAACATGCTTTCTCCCATTAACCAGGTTCTACATGATCAGGGGAGTTATTACATACGGGGAGTAAAACATGTTTATTGTAAGTGGTAAGATCTGTATTTTCTTATCTGCGTTATAATGTCTGCAGTTGTGTTTTGTTTCATTCACAGGTTTAACACACAAACTCTGCATATTTAGTTATTCTCGCAAACAGAAAACACTCACCACTGCACCATTTGTTTCAGCCCTGGAATCTGAAAAGGTAAATGCTTGAAAACTACCACTACATGACATCACAAGGTGGAGCAGAACATTTTGAGCTTTAGGGAGGCAGTAATAAAGGATTACTCTTAATTACTTAACAAAACACAACCCCTGCTATGTTTTGATAAGGTAACAACATTATAACATGACTTAATGCTCACAGGAATCCATTTTGTGTAATATAAGTCCTTGTATGTTGCAAACATAAGCTTCTATTATAATGCTTTGGCTTATCACGTGCGAGTCTATATCACACAAACAAAGCAAATGCGTAGCCCTTCTGAAGTTGTCAGTGTTTGTAGAGAGCTATAAGACAGCGTGTTTGCTCTGAAATAATAAAAAAACTTGATTAACTAGATAAAGAAAAGAAAAATACACTACAAATTATAAACTAGAAAGGTTTAGAAGTTAACCTTTAAATCTTATTCTTGCAAACATTAGCATTAGAATCAACACATTTTGCCAGAAATTAAAATCTCCATAAATCACAGCTTCATTATTTTTAACATCGCCTTGACAACCCCTTGACCCCTTTCTTAATCCAAATTTGTTAATAACAATCTTTTTCATTGATCATCGTAACCTTAGGGCTACAGTAGCGCTTTAGTCCTTTAGTGTCTCAGTTATTAGGTGGATGGACTAATCATTTTTATTGAGATATCAGGTTTTATATGGGACAACAGCAGAAAGGAAGTGAGTATGAGTTAACTGAACATTTGGTATTTATATGTAAAAAGGGAGATTTAACTTATTTTTCATGTTCCAAGTTCAGTCTGTCTTGATATAAATACATTGTTTCGTAGTCCCTAAATAGTTGCATGAACTCTTCCTGCAGGCGTAGTCTTGTGAGGGCAGTTTGGAGATACGTAATAGCGCTGAGTCCTTTTGTCACGCCTCCTTTTTCTAAAGACATAAATTACATATCTTTAGTCGACCAAGAATTCCTTTAGTCGACTACAGCCCTACTTGACAGCCTTCAACTGTATATTTAGTTTGAGACGGTACATCTGAAATGTGAACCATGTGAAAATGTATATATTTTTGTATTCTCGCACGCTCCAGATATCAGACAGATGTTGATCAACCTTACGCACTTTGATATTATGAACACCCCTTATTCCTCATAACCCCCAAAGTCCTGCTGCAGCTTACGACCTGCCATGAAATCTCTCCTTATCCACGCTTTCATTTAGACTGGACTTACTTCAATAGAGCTCCAATCCGAGGGAATCTACTGGGACTCACCTGAGACTTTTGCCCTTTTTCAAGACAACAAGCTCGCAAGCTCACCTCAAAGCCACCTACCCTTGGACCAAACTGGACCTCCTTACCCCTCCCTCCTTCCTTATCAGGGACTTGTTCTACTTCAGTGGCTGCTCAGACGGCCCTCGTGACTTCATGAGATTATAAGGCTAAACTGCTTTCCATGCTCCGTGAGGCTTCTGTATGGTCTCCTGGTCTGTTTACTTGGGACTAAGAGCTTGAGAAGGTCAGGGGGGAATCGAGATCTGGAGGCTAACCCTGCTTTGTGTGAATGGTGATTTGAAGCAGCAATATGTGAGCAGTTTTTCTTCGCTGGATAGGACGGTTTCTGTTGTGTAGAAGTAAAGAACGTTATAAGTGTATTGTGTGTGGGTGAGTTTAGTTTACTTATGAGAGAAAACTGCACATGTTGTGAAATAAATGTGTGATTGGTTCCAGCTGTGTGGGTAGAGTTGCTCTCTGTTTTTTAGTGGTTGGGTTAATAGTTCATTAGTTGAGTAGGTCATCTTATCTTGATGGCTAATGGTGGGAATAACCGCTGTGCTATGGGTAATATTAAATTTGTATGTGATGTAACCGGTTTGTGTAGGGTGGGATGAGTCAGTAATGAAGGAGTGAACTATGTATTTGTTGGATGGATATTTGAAGGATAAGACCAGAAAAAGCAGGTATTGATATATCCTTATTGACACTGTATCAAACCTTATTTTTATTTTTTATTTTTTTATGTTTTTATTTTATTTTATTTTTATTTTTTTAATCTTTTATTATGAGTGGATTTTTTTTTTAGAATGTTTATGTTTTAATTTATCTGCACATATATTTATCTGCACATATATTTAATGTTTAGATCAGTTCAAGCCGAGGTGAAGTGAAAACGATGATAACTACTTTTTAAATAAAATTCTTTATAGTAGAGGAGTTTCAATGCCTTTTAACACAAAACTCATTTGTATTGACATTAGACTGATATCTTGATACTTGCCACAGTATTTTTTGGTATCGTATTGAAACAGAAATGACTATCACCCACCTCTAGTAAGGGTTTAATAATAAAATGGGCTGAGGGAAACTCAAGTGGGGTTGATCGCAAGCTCTTTTTATTCGTACCACAATGTTAAATAAGGAAAAATTGTGTTTAGGTGCAGAAAGTTGACTCTCGTTCTGAACAGATTTTGGTTGATTTTGCAAATAGTAAAAATGTAACTCCAGTGAACGTAACATTTTTAAAAATTATAGCATAAATAGATATAGACCATGTGTGCTCTTGCCATGTTACCATACAACTTTGACTTGTTTCCATCTTTTGACACATCAGACAGAACCATAACAGCTCGGTGAGTTGGCAGCACGTTGATCCTCTCTGAAGCGTGCGATGGGAGCTCTCACTCTGATGCGTCTGAGCCCTTGTCTTAGACCATGCAGCTGTCCGGACCTTATAAGGACGAGCCAGGCACCCTTGTTCTCCTCCACGATTCTGTGAAGTTAGTCAGCGAGACGCACTTGGGAGGAATGTGAGATTGTCTCGATTGCACGCTTCGGCTATTCTCGCCGGCTGGGACATGAAAACAATATTCCTTAAAATCAGTTTTCCATAGCAAGGATTCCGCAGCACTCCAACTTGTTGCGCAGGCCTTTGGACCTTGTTGATGGATGCATAAGGATGTCATCGCAAAAAAATAAATCCAATAGGACAATGTCGTTGATGAATTATATCTTTTTATACAAGGACTGAATGTCAAATAGCATCAGGTTGTGTAGGCAAAGTGTGTAAACGGTTTTGTTAAAGGACCACCCTCATATAGTGGGTTCTTTGGCTCAAAATCCTTCCAACGTATTTGCAACTGCACTACCAACCATGTTTTCTGCTATCCATGTTATTTCTCATAGCATTAGCAGTAACTGACACATGTACATGGCATCAAAAATCTGATATTAATTGATATTAAAACTATTATCAAACCTAGATACTCATTTGAGCAGGTATCGATACAAAAAAAGCCACATTCAAATGACAGAAATGAACCTTTCCTGAATAGCTTTAGAATGATCTTGAGCTAGTACATGGCAAGTAGATGGAAAACAAAATCAAGATTGTCTTCAACCTACATTGTCTCTGTCTGAGTCTGCGTTGAACATAGCTAGAAATAACTAAGCTAATGTACCAGATTTATATCATCTTAAAAAGTAGTTGAAAAGTAGTTGATTTTACATATTCTTAACTTTTCTTAGTCTATTCCAACATCATAATTATTCACTGGGAGGAGTTTATAAGCACGTTTCATAGATTAACAATTAATAACAACTAGCATGATAACAGCACACCAGTCTTCCTGGTTCTGAACAGATAAAAATGCTTTAATTGCATGCAGACAGTCTCATTTTCACCCTAAGACCTGCTTTTACAATATATTTTAACTACATGGTCAAAAATTGTGTGCAGCCCCTTTTAATTTGTGGATTTTAAAGTCAGTCTTTTGATTTAGTTGAGGTCTAGAAACAACAGGCACTGACGGTTATGCGAAAACCAAAAATACTTAATAAAGTATTTTATTTTGAGGTCAGAAATTGTACAAAGATGTGCTAAACCAGAGCGTATGTGAGAACAATAAAGATCTGAACTACCAGCCACCAACAACTATGTCCATATACCGCATGAAAATAACAGTTTGTTATGGTTACTGATTGGAACTGAACAATAAAGAAACATTTATTCCAACCATTAAACAAGTAGTAGTTAGTTAATTTGCTCATTTTGAACACAGACCTTAATCAGATTCTAGTCTAGTTCTCTGCAGTGGACTACTTATTTATGAGATCTGGATGGATGGATGGAGTGGTAAGGACACTCCTCACTCACAGGTCAAAATGGAGTACAGGCTCCTTTAGGAGCAGCATACCTAGAGCTGCACAATCTATCGCAATGGCATCAAAATGGCAAATGGAGTTGCCACGATTATCAAATTGAAAAGGCAGTTGTTTGTCCCCTGCAGAGAACAAAATATCTTCTCTTTTGGTTGAAAATGTTCTACCTGTAGTTTTTAGACCTCTTAACTTTTTTAAACTTTTTAACCATACGTCCCATTCACATACAAGTTCCAGTAAATTGCTGGGTACAAAATGCCAGAACACTTACATTCACACATGCGCCAGTCCCAGAACATTGCTCTTTTCACACATAACCTAGCATTTGGCTCTCTGCGCTCTTTCACATAGCAATGCACTGCTGCATCATTTAAACTGACTCAGAATGAAGCGTAACTAAGTCGTGTAATCAGGAAACCAATCTCATAACCAATGAAAAATGGAGGCAAATCAGTTCTGGCTTGGTTCACACATGACTGTTCTGGAAAAATGCTGGGTAAATCCCTGTGTCAGGTTGCATGTGTGAATGGGACTGTAAGCCTATTGATACTTTGCAGCTGATGTCATCAGCATTCCCTGGGGGTGTGATGCTAACTGTAGGCATGATATGTCTGAGACTTAAATCTGAGCTTTATTTCAACACAACTACTCTGACTATTAAGAACTGACTTAGTTGGAACTACAACAGGTGAGCTGATGTTTACTGTGAAACAAGTCCCTCTCAAATAACGTCACAATATATACAGTCACAAGCTAGCTAGCATTAGCCAACAGTTTTTCAGTTATTCACTGTGACTTTTTTGTTGAAAATCAAACACCTAAACAGGATTATGAACGTTTGTATTGATCACAGGCTTCTGAAAATGTGCGGTTTAAATCCATTTTGTAATTTGCTAGTTTGCTAGTGTGCATTGTATTACCATGGTGACTGATGAATATTCCGCCATACACATACATATAGAACACCCCCAGTGACTTCAAAGTATCTATATTGCAAATGGAATACTTGTCAGAAAAATCACAATTAGATTTACCTCCAAATCTTGCAGCCCTACTCATAACCCAATAGTTCCATCGCTGGCCCCTGTGCTGCCAATTCACAGCAGTATCATTGTAGCGACAGATGCCATCTCCTTGCACATCATTATGCACAGGCAGCCTCATTGGCCTGTTACACTGTATTCTGATAGGCCTGATGATAACATTACAAAGTCACACAGTCTTTTGTTTGTCCAGAGCCTACTCATTACTGCTTCCTTCCTGTCGGCCTCTGCAGTCTGCTGATAGCCCCCCTCTCATCTCCCTTATCCATCAGCACCAAGAACCATCGTAAATGTGAGCACGTATGCAGCCGTGAATTCAAAATACAACCAAATGTATTCACACCGCTCCTGTGTACTAGTCCTAATTAGTCATCCTTGTGCTGACGGATAGGAGCCACTGTGCTGTCACCGATAGCCCAAGTTTGTTTTGCAGAATTAGCCCCTGACGCAGAAAAAACGCTATTTTAAGACAGGACCGTTGCAACATCAGGAAATCAAAGACAGTCTAATTTGGAGGTGGGAGTTTTATGGGGACGTGCTGTTGCCATGAGGTCGACTTAGGGCACTGACCAGTGTTGAGGAAGCTGAAGAGGGAAAGAACGTGTCCTAACTGTGAGCAGGCAGACCACAAACCTGCTATAATGTTCCACAGTATGGCAGAAGAATTAAGAAAAAGTAAAACATCTGTCCGTCTGTTGTCATGAAGATTCCAAAGTATAGTTTTAACTCTATGGAATCATGCAGATGACGTTTCTACCTACAGAAAGTTACATACTGTGCCTTTAAAGAAATACTGTTTTATCTTAAAAGAACATGAAAATTTCTGTTTTAATTAGTCTTACATTAAGTGATTTGTCCAAAACACTTTCTATGCTAAACAGGACTCCATAATGTGGCCATTTTGGGTGCACATACGCCTAAAATTTTGCAACTAAACATTTTCTTCCTGAAAGATACTCGTCATAATCCTTCTCCTGTGTCCTTGCTCCTCATTATAAATCCAGATTAAATAGTATAGAACACGTTTAAATGATTTTTTAAAATGACAATTAAATGAGCTAAATGTATTCACAACCTTACTTAAGTTTAGTTTAATCTATTTGTGAATGAGACACAGTATTTACCTTTAAAGAGAAGCATCAAACCTGTAGACCATCCACACTGTGTTTAGTTACTTAAATGAGGATGCCATAAATGAGGTGAAAAGGAAAATAAATCTAAACTGTTAGTCTGGAGCTCTAATGCCCAACCATGAAAACAAAAACATGTTAACTAGTGGGTCCTATAGATACAGCAGTAACAAAGATATCACAATTTAAAGTGACAGTGCACTTGACCTAATCTAGCACAGTGGATATCATACAGTGTGGAGAGATGGGGTCAGTGCAGGTCAGTGAACGCATCATGGTCCTAGTGCCCCCTCTATCATCACATGTGACCCATACCACAGCTTACATTATCATATGACTTGTTGAAAACGAGTGAAAATGCTTTGAACATGTTTGATGAAGCTATAAGTCTGGGGAGGGTTCATCTTCAAAGGAACGCTGTTTTTCCATTTGAATTTTCTCTGAGTTTTTCCCACATACCAAAAATATCCAGGCGTATTTTAAGAAGCGGAAAGAAATACTCATTTTAGTAACATAAAGTACACATTTGGATTGGGATAGGCAGTACATTCTCAGTGAGTTTTCTTTATCACAATGGATTTCATTTATAGTATCTTTGAAAACATGTCTCTGGATTCAAAATCTGTACAAGTTCTAAACAAGAGAAGTAGTAGTTTTGTTGGTGCAACCGGCAGCTCTAATTGTAGTTTGAACTATAAATAAAAGTAATGTTGTTATTAAGTAGAAATAAGTAGTAGTTGAGCTCTAAGTAATGTAAGCTTTACTCACAGTTTTAGAAAGTAATAGAAGTAGCAGAAATACTGAAATATCGATATATATGATACTAAAAATTATTTTGGGACAGTGCTACAATTATGTTGCTTTTTTAAAGGGATGTTTATGAAATACATTTGACAAATTCACTGTTTTGATCACATTTTTTTTCATATTAAGATTGTGCAGTGATAGTATTGTCAAATATCATCTGCAATGTATATATCGATTATCTCATGATTTAACTTTGAAGTATTTTTTGCAGTAACTCTACTCTTAAATAACATTTCAGCATATACGGATATTACTAAGCAATTGTTCCCACATACAGTATGTTCTGCGTACTCAGTAACCACATATACTTCATTCTTTCTCTTGTGTTTTTTAGGTGACCACGTCGTGTCAGACGAGCACCAACTATGAGCTGGTGAGTAGATGCATGTGAGTGGCTCTTATGACCACTTGACCTCTACAATCCCCCTGAACGCTTCCTGGCACTTGGACACACAAAGAGAGAGACAGGGGGGTCACCGGAGGTCAAGGGGCATAGGTCAAAACCATCATCGCTTCCTTTACTTCCTCTGTGGAATACTGCACACCATGGCTACTGTCTTTTCTGTCTGACTTCTTACTTAATGATTTGCCAAGTTTTGTCAATTTATTATGTATTTAAAGAACTTATATGATATGCAGGTGTTCTAATAGATAAAATGCTAGTAATTTGGAGAAGTAGTCAGGATACAACTAAAATTTCATAAAAATGTATTTGCGGATAGTGTTAAAAAGGAAGGGCATCTGGTGTAATGCTCCAGCCAATTTGGAAAGCGTGTGGTTCTCAAGTGGTGGGTGTGAAAGTATAATGACATATAGCCACAAATGTCAATGACACAGTGGTACATTACAGCCATTGTCTCTTTTTCTTAGCTACACAAATGGAGTAATTTTTATAAACTTTTAGGAATTAAAATTTGGATAAGTGGATGCCTGACCCCTTCAGATAATTTTTACAAAATTTGAGCCTGAAGTTCATAAAAGTACAACATTTACCAAACATGCTTAGCAAATTTTAATCCAATATGGTTGACATCTGGTTGAGCGGACGGAGTTTTCGGAATTGTTCACTGGGTAAAAAATGGGGGGGTTGGTCCCAAGAATAATAATAAGAAGAAGAAAAAGAAGAAGAAGAAAGAAAATTATTCTGATAAGAAAATAATGTTCCCTTTCTTAAAAAAAATAACATACATTTTCCTATGTCATGGTGAGGGTCCCTGTCACGGGCGACACTTCATTTCCTGTCAATGCTTTGCACAGACTTACGATACTAAAAGGCCCTTCGCCAGCTTCTAGCACTTGGGCCTAATAATACTTTTTAATAATTAGACTTATGATCAATGCGTGAGTTAGGGTTGTCAAAAGTACTGAAAATCAAGTTCTAACTGATACTAAAACTAGTATTGAAACTAGATACTCATTTGAGCAGGTATCACTAATAAAAAGTCACATTCACAGGACAGAAATGAGTCTTTCCTGAATAGCTTTAGAACAGTCTTGAGCTGTATCAGAACAAGTATAAGACACATAGACTAGTATACACTCATGAACCACTATGGAACCTACCTGAACATGTAGGTGTTAAAAATGGTATTGTATTGTTTATAAAGACTGTTTTTATTATAATCGTGGTATCAGAATCAGTATTGAGTATCATGTCTATTCCTTAGTATCGAAATCGAGTTTGTAATTTTAGTATTGTGAGAACACTATTTTGAATCAATAGCGAACTGTGAGAAAATACTCTTTCGAAACTAACTTTATTTATTATTTTGAGCGTGCTCTTTTTGTGGCTTGTCACAATAGTTTAAGAGTACAAAACTACACCATTTGTGAACCACTGCTGTATAAGATACCCATTGTTACGAGTTTGAATGAGTTTATTTAATCCATACTTTGATCCATGTGTGTTTAATCTCCACCAGAAGCACTTCAGGGCCAAACAAGAAGTGCACAGTCTTTATGTTTGGTGTAAATCCGAGTTCAAATGAAGCATTCACAGCTGCTAACCAGACCTTCTCAGGAGGAGGCATGTTACAAAAACAAATGAAATATGTAATTTTTCTGGTCTCTTGCTTGTGCCCACAGATATTTTATCGGTTTGCGTAGAATGTCTCACAGTATGGCATAAAACTTGTCTATCTCCATGAAGACAAGTAGGTGACACCACTCTACGAAGTTATAGGTCAGACCTGTCGATGTAATATAGAGGAGTTTAATGTCATACTGTAGAACATTTCAAGCAAAGGAGTAGCATCTTCATGAATGATGGCTAACTCCCTTCAGAAAAGATACATAGTGTATCTTTAATGCAAAATACTGTTAAAAAACTCAAGCTGCAGTGAATAAATATCAAAATAATGCACAACCATTAGTGATAGAAGTTAGTTATTTGAACCTCTACTGTTAAAATGTTATTGTAATACAAAAAAGACAATTCCTCACACAACAAATATTCCATCTTTCCTTGAATAATAAGTCGATAAAGTATATATTGATGATATAATGACAGGGTTACCTAGGAAAAGCAGACTTCACCAGAATTCACGGCAAATGAACCAAACACTGAAAACACTCTTAGATTACGCTTTATTGCAGTGCTCCTGTCTACTTCTCCGAAATCGAAACTAGTATGTCTCTGCTATGGTCCATTTGGAACATGCAATTTTTTCAGAATTTTACCCATGAGCTCCTTTTCAATTGCTAATCTGACTAATCCCTCAAATTTCATATCAGTCTGTGATACAATTGATTATTTTTCCATCAAATTTCATTTTCAATTCTATCATATTACGTGATGACAGGTGATTACTATAAACTATTTCACAATCTATAATATCCAGGATTTTTTTTATAGCTCCAGCATCCGAGCTATGACCAAATAGGGCACATTCCTTCCCTGCAGTCCTTCTCTGTGCTCTGGACTGAGGCTCATAAACAGTCCCCCGTGTGTTTACAGAGATGCTCCTCCACATGCATCACTGTCACAGCCTTTACTGCTCCACTCTTCCTCTCCTCTGTTTGCTCATTCTACCTTTAAAGACACCACTCTTAACTTATGGCTTCCCTGTGTTATTTGTGCCCTTCCGCTTGACTGAAGGCACCTAAACTCTATTCTTTTTGCAAATAATGAATGTGTTATCAATGAATTCCTTCCTTCCTTTTTTGAAATGTCATATATTGAAAAGTAGGACATCAACACAAAACTCAGATAGTTATGATGGTGTTATTGAATATTCTTGCAAATTGTGAGTGGATATTGAAAACAGTTTTGTTAATCTATTTATTTATGTATTTATTTGTTAGATTTTTTTTTTTAAGCTATCAACTGTCCAATCCAGCCCTGTTACATTCTCACATAACACCAGTTGATGCTATCTATGTTACTGCTGTCTGCCAGTGTGCCAGCTTTGGTCTGACAGAATACCAGAGTAAAGTCTAATTATCTTCACATGGTAGTATACATGTGAAATACAGCATAACAATACAATTATAATGGGTCCTAACATTGAACCTTGTGGAACACCACTCATAAACAATGGGAATGGCAAAAATATTAGCATGACTTTCCACAGTTTCAATCATTCACAAGTTAATAAAGGTTATTGATACAAAAAAATAGCAATGCCTAGTAATTTGTGTATTATTGTCAATTTTCCCATCCAAGAATACTTTGAAAATATTAACTTAATATTGACCAAATAGAAAATATGCAAGTTTCAAGTTAACTCTGGAGTTAAAATTTGTAGATTTGAAATTGCATCTAAGCATCTACCTAGGAACTGGAAAGTAACTGGTTAATTTCTTCCCAAGGCACATACTGTTGTTTATAAGACAATGAGTAAGTTACTTCTCTTCCATTCCAGTATTTTTACAGGAAAGGCATCTGATATAAATCTCCATGAAATCAACAAGCAACTAAATAGTGAAACAAGTTATTAGAATTTGAATTGTAACTCTCAATATCCACGATTTGCCTGAATATGGCATAAACCCACATATACCTGGTTCTGTGCTGTGTCCCTCTCCCGTGACCCTCTCTCTAGTGTTGTTTCTTCCTCCTGTTGGTGGTGTGACAGAAACAATGACTAACCCAGTGCTCTGTCTGGCTCTCTCCCTCTCTTTCTCTCTCTCCAGCCTCCCACTCCGCAGCTGCCTTTAAAGCATGTAGATACTCCGGTAAGTACTGCTCCTCTCCTACACATGCTTTAAGAGCTGCCCATTCATTTATACTGGATATTCTTATGGCATTTTTTATGACATATTAATATCCAAGGAACTCTGTCTTTTCTAACTATCTGGGCCCTATTTTGAAAATGTTGTACTATGTATTTTGATGCTTGTAAAATGTGATGTAATTTGTGTTTGTCTAAATTGCTATTGCCTTTTGTATGTTAAAATATTATTAGCAAATTTTGGGTACAACTTTGTAACACTTTACGTCTAATTACACTTTAATTTGACTTAATAAACCATAACAAAGACTTAACTCTTAATGAACAAATACTTTATTAAGAATTATTTATGCTTAGTAACTATTTAATTAAGGGGTAAGGATATTAATGAAGTAGTTACTAAACCTGAATCATTCTTAAACAATTTTTTCATTATTAATTACATCTTTGCTCTTGCTTTATTAAGGTAAATTATTTTAAATTTGATTATTAATCTTTATATAATCTGTTCTGCATAACTTCTACAGTCATACTAAACTCAAAAATGAATGTTTTGCTCCACATTGTGCAGAAAATTGTGTTAAATTCAAAATTAGCATCTGAACGTATCATCTGTGTCTAATTTTGATTTTAATAATTTTTGAAGATTTTATGGGCCTGTGATGCTCTAATTTTTCACACCAAATAAGTGGACTAGAATGGGACTAAACCAAGCCTAACCTTAGCTTTGCATTCACCCAAATCTGAACTTGATACAGACTGAAATAGCAGAAGAATGATGCATGTGTTAGAAACATATAATGATGTAGTAAAGTGCTGTTTTGTGTGCTCTGAGATTCCACGTTTACAGTACAATAATGATCCTATTTTGCTGTTTTTCTGACTAGCAGCTGATACAGTTGCTGTTATTTTATTATTTATTTAGATTTGGTATTAACTCATCACAGGGCTTGTCCAAACTGTTTTGGCTGTATTTAGTGGTTGTCAGGATAAGAAAACAAAAGCCCCATCATTGTTTTGGCTAGTTTTGTGGATGTACCATTAGTCACTGTTGAGCTGTCTTCCCAAGTAATACAATGAGCCTAACCCTTTTCCCCACACAGATAAAAACACAAATCATTTCTAGTCCTAAGGAAGAACAAAGAATCTGGGTAGTAAACTCAATGTTACCTAAATTTGGATACTAGCCTCACTTGGTTGAATATAGGATGCCAGCTTTAGACTGTAGGGTCAGAATTTGGCATAAACAACTTAAAACCATGGATCCATCCGGTGTAGAAGTTGCACCACCATGACATATTCCAAGTCTCTTAAATCACCCCTTCTCTCCTCAGATTGATATGTCATAAGCATTGTGACTTAGTGGTTAGCTCTGTTACCTCATAGCCAGAAGATCCAGGGTTCAATTTTGTCACTGTTCAACTAATGATCTAATTCCTCACAAATGATTTCGTCAAGATCTAGATTAGGGCTGGGCCATGTTGCTTCTGTCATGATATATTTTTGGGGCAATATAATATGTTGCACCTTTGTAAAATCTAGAGCAATTTATACACAAACTGTGGAGGCTGCGCTGATGCTAAAAGCAGTCAGTACATATTACCTTTTTGTACTTTGACAAAACTGGAATTTCCCCCAGGGTCTCCTATCTTAAAGGGATTGTGATGTTGAGTTACTACAAGTTTTCTCCTTTATTGTTAAGATTTTGGCTGTATTGCCCTGGCCTAATCTAGAGATGAGCGTCAGTGTCAGTATGAGTTAAATGCAAAAAATAGAGGGATAAAGTCTTATTTTCTTTATTTACTGAGGAATAGTCTACCGTAAATTTCGGATTATAAGCCGCTACTTTTTTTCCACGCTTTGAACCCTGCGGCTTTTACAGCAGTGCGGCTTATATATGGAATTTTACTGGATAACGGCCCCTGGGGGGCGCTCTCTAGCTGTAAACGTAAAAGTGAGACAGACGTGGGGAAAGATTCTGCTCTGAAGAATTCACTAGTTTTGATTTTGAACGATCATTTTGCGCATCATGAAATGGATATGATGCAGTTTTTAAGATAAAGAAACAGAAAGGAAACAGAGCAGGGGTCGGCCTTTAACACGCAAAGAGCCATTTGGACCCACTTTCCACATAAAATAAAACACTGGGAGCCGCAAATACTTTTTGACATCTAAAATGAAGATAACACTGTATAATAACAATAATGTAACGGAATAATGTAGGTTTTACTTTCACGGACAAGCCTTCTACACGTGGCAGATAAATATGGCAAAAACAACTTAAGTGCATTAAAAAAATACAACTCACCAAACCGCTGCATCATGCATCGCGCTGATTATGTGATTATGTCTACTCTACTCCGCAGTTTCTTTAAAAAAACAACAACAAAAAAACTCGTAGCGTATCATTTTATCCCAGGTGCTTATTCTCCATGTGCCAAAGCAGTTTTGAAGGTTTCATTGCCTTATTTGCTTTTCCCGTATGTTACGTAGAGCGGACTGTGCGCGTGAGAGTCACCTGCAGCGACAAACCCAGATTTTAAGTAGGCATTGTCTGTTAAATTTATCTTTCTTTTTCTTGGAGGTCGTAGTCTCCTCTTCTGGCTCCTCAGTTGTCCTTTTCCCCTTTGTTAAAAAGATCTCCAAAGACTTTTGTTTTGGCTCATTTTCACTCGCTTGTGGCTCTACTTTTGTGCGTCGTGTCTGATGTGTTATACGTGATACGTCACCGCGGAGACAAGAGCAGATAATATACTTGCTACTACATCAAATAGATTTCTGTGGCGATTTCCAGCAGGATTTTCATGATTCATCTACGGACGAGCTTATTAGTGTGTCATTAGGGACGGGCCAAAGTTGCTCCTGACCCCTGTGCGCACAGCGTCTGAAAATCAGGGCTCTATACGCAGGACTGTGAGCTGTGTCTGTCAGTTCCCAAGCCACGCAGAGCCGCAGTATGAGGCTGAAAGAGGCGCATACGGCTCCGGAGCCGCGGGTTGCCGACCCCTGAAATAGAGCCACTGCACGTGAGCTCGACATCAATGAATCCAACTTGGTCAATGTAAAAAGACGACAAAAGTTTTCAGAGGAAATAAAAGCAGATTTTCCGTGTTGGTGCAGCTTTATTTTCTAAACCTGCAGATGTGTTCATCCCGTGTTGTTGTCGTGTTGGTTCCAATTTTCAGGCACAGTTTTAAAAAAGCGTGTCGGTGCACCGTCTTTCTGTGTAAATATCTCATGTTACAATATGAAAACCTGCGGCTTTTATTCAGGTGCGGCTTATATATGTACAAAATTGATTTTCTCTTCAAATTTAGCTGGTGCGGCTTATATCAAGGTGCGCTCTGTAGTCCGAAATTTACGGTACTTAAACCATAATATATTCATTTCACCTCTGCATAGTTTTTTTTTTTTTTTTGGTCAAACATTTTTTAGCAGTTTTACTTGTTAAGACTACTGTTTGGGCGTGTAATATTGTTATATAGGGCTGTAGTAGACTAGAGATGTCCTGCCGGATGGATTAGTCAACTAAAAATGGGGGTGGCAACAGCTCTCAAAACACCTATGTATCTATCTGACCCAAACTTCACTCGCAAGACTACAACTCCACACGAATTCATGCAAAAACACAGATTAAACTCTTAATTCACTCCCAAATTTTTAGCAAACTGACTCCATATCTCCTCCTCTCTGCTGCTGTCCCATATAAAGATAAAGATAATTAGTTGACTAATACAAATTTGGGTCGACTAAGATGCCATCTATCAAATAATCGCTTAAATGACTCAAGAACTACAGCCTTATTGCTATCCCCTTTTTCAGTTTAATTTGTCTGAGTGCATTTGAATAGCCCATTACATAAACCCCATTGTGTTCCAGCAGGCAGCAGTGGGTGGCAGCACTGTTTAACACATAACCCAGCCAATCTCTGCTTCCCCTTCTGCTGGCCAAGTAAACAAACTGTCCTTACACCTTGTTTTTGTTTTCTCCGCTCCGAAACCTCGTCCTTAAAGCTTTAGTCTAACCTGGCCAACCTTCCTCTGCAGGCACATTCCTCCATCAGCCCAAACAGGTGTTCCCAGTTACTTCACCGAACCCTCCTGCCAGCCCGGTGCCAGTTAAAAATATTTTGTACCTACCTTCCAAAACGCGAAATCTGCTCCGACATCTGTTAGGAGCGGTACTCTGCAGATCTGCCCCTCTTTGTGCCAAAACCGGGTGCCAAGGCCCTGCGTTCAGCTCCACTTTGCTAAAGCGTGAAGGGTGCGGGTGAGGACAGTGAGATTCCGAGAAGAGACCTGCAAAACAAAGTGGCATGCAATTGTTTTGAGTATTAAAAATAAAGAATAGAGGATAGCATGATTTCTATCGTTAAAAAGAAACATCTATTTTGAAAAACTTAACATATTAGGGTTGTCAAGAGTATTGAAAGTCAGATACCAATTGATACTAAAACTAGAATCTCATTTGAGCAGGTATCAAGACTAAAAAAGTCACATTCACAGGACAGAAATGAACCTTTCCTGAATAACTTTAGAATGATCTTGAGCTGTATCAGAACAAGTATAAGACACATAGACTAATATGGACCATTATAGTACCTACCTAAATAACTCAGAGGTTACATAGATATAACAGAGTGTTTTTTTGTCATTATATTATCGTGGTATCCGAATCGCTATTGAGTATCAAGTCTGTTCTTTAGTATTGAAATCAACAACATTAACACATATTAATCAAATGATCACAACATATTTACCATTGACTATTTTCTTAATTTCTGTGCATAAAATTAAAGGAACACCTTGTAACTTTTCTGGTTTTGCCTATAATTCATTTGTTCAATCGCAGGTATATCTATTTCTCCAAAATACCTTGAAAGACACTCATTCTCACTGAATAGGCTCGCCTCTCCACTGGCCTGGTAGCATCACCAGCTTGTCGTCATGGAGACAGATATCATGAAAAGGTTTAACTTGTAGTGATTTTAGTTATCATGTTGATCTGATCCCCATATTGTGCAATAATCAGGACACTAAACCATGTATCTAACCACGTACTCCCTGATCCCACAGTCCTTATCTGACCAAAACTAATACATAAAAGGCCAGTTAGAATGTTTATATATGCAGCTGAAGTGACTCACGCTACCATCTCCAGCTAACCCAGACATTATGGAGATGAATGCATGTTGGTGTAGAGAAGTTTGGCTGAGAAAGAGTCGGGAACAGAGGAGCAGGAGGAGTGGGTGTCCTGGAGAGACCTTACAGCAGATACAGAAGTCTGTGTATTCTTAAAAACATGTCAAAGCACAAGTCTGGGCTAAATCACACTGTTTTGGTTAGCACAGAAATGATAGCCTTGCTTGGATATAACTGCATGTGCAAATAGCCCTGTGGCTGTATTGGCTCTAGGTTTGTCTGATGGACCTCCAATCAACAACTAGCTTGCTAACGGTCCACCATCAGTCGATAAAAAGCCTTTATTTGACAGGACATCTACAGCCTAAAATGGGGAAAGAGAGTGTAGTAGAGACATTCGACAAACTTCCAGACCGGAAATCAAACCCATGATGTGGAGGAGGCTGGTTTTGAAATAGTTGGGACGGTTGAGCTTCATTTGAGGCTTTTACAATAAATCTGTACTGGGACAAAATAAACTACATGGAAAAAAAAAATGTGGATAAACTCTTTTAAAACCGGCGTTGTAATAGTAATCACTGTAGTAGTGTCAGTAGCTGTAGTAGTAGAAGTAGAAGCATTTGTACCAGCAGTAGTAGCAGTAGCAGTCGAAGCAAAATCAGGAATAATCTGGAAACGTTCATATGTTGTATATTCCAACAATTTGTCTGTTTTCATCCTCATGATGTCCAACAATAAACAGCAGTGCACTGGTTTGGATCAGGGCTGGCACCGATTAGCTGCATGCTAACATGAGGACATTATATTCCAAATACCTCCTCGCAGTCCAGTACAGCTTCTTCTGCACAAATGAAAGCATATTTCATCTATATTGTACAGCATTTGTATTCATTTGTGGTACAGAGACTTCTGGTAGGCTTCATGAGTCCAGATTATGAGTTCAGACCATACTCTTGGTTTTGTCCTTACTTGGGATATTTGTAGTTTGTTAATTGTTGTCCTGTTTAGTTAGGTCTAATCCTAGTATTAGTTTATATGTTAGTTTGGGATTAGATTTAGACTTGGTTTAGATTTCAGTCCTGGTTTTATGAAAGTTATATCCCAGTTTAGACCTAGAATAGTCCTTAATTTGATTTTTTTAAGGACAAAAACGGGGTGGAGATAGTCATCAATCATTTTAAAGTGGAACTAAACACTTTGAAATGCCTTGTGTACAGTTTTTAGTAATTTTTATTGGTGCTGACAAGGTAAATCTGCATCTTTCTGATCAAAAACTGTGCTGTCTCCACTGCAATTTCAAGTAATACGTGACATCACACTAAACTGATAATAGCTGAGTGTTTCTGATTACAAACACCTGGCTGCAGGGGCGGTGTTTGAATTGTGGATACCCGTTAGACCAATTACACTGCCCTTCCTCACTCCTCGCTTTCCCCTTTAGTCCTCCAGACCCCGCCCCTCCTCCCCCCTCACTCCCCCCTTTACTTCTCCAGGCACTGCGCAGATTAACAACTTGTTTAGACTGTGATTATGGGTGGAATTCAGGTGGAGTTCCACTTTAAAGATTACTTAAACATACATGAAACGAAACATAACTCCAGGTGTGTTTTAATAAAGGAACAACATACTAACATTGTGGAAAGCATAAAAAGTAGATCTAAAATAGCTAATTAAGTATATAAATAGTATAAATTGTAAATGCATATAAAACATTTCTCATAGTTTCTTCCCAGAAACTCATCCACTCACATAGTACTTGTAACTATAACATATATGTGGACTTCTAATGAGAGATGCTACAGTAAACCATGATTCATAGTTTAGGGTCAAGTACTGGGTTTGGGGCTGATGGGAAATGTGGGTGTAACGATGATAAACACAAAAAATACCAAGATGTTGACTTCTAATCGCTCATGTTTAACTGTAATTAGAGAAAGCTAGAGTAAACAGTCTGACAGTGACAAGTTAGGGATTGAGAGCTGGGTTTAGCATTATTAGCGAAGGTTTAAAGGGATTCTACGCACATCTGTATCAAAATATGAGTTAACCAAAATACTTATTTGAGATTATAACTTCAAATTAATTACAAGGCAAGGTGTATTTGAATTGTTATTTCTGTCATTTATCATAAAGTGAGGAATATTAAAGGATTATTGAGAGATAATGGTACGGGAAGGGAGGGGAAGAGTGCAAAGTGGGTAGGGCCAAAACAGAAAGCATGTAGAGAAGCCAGATGGAACAGAGCAGCCCGCAGAGCTGTTTTAAAAATTGATAACTGAAACATGTTCGATTTTGTTAGATCATTTCAGTTTGGGCATGGAATATTGGTTTACAAATAGCTAGAGGAGTCATGACTTTGATGGGTGTGATTCGGAAACATTTTGCCAGTTTGAGATGGAGCACAGGGAGCGTGTCTAGTAAGGTAGGCTCTGTTTGGACGTCTACCACGAATGAACGCTTCTGTTTAGAAAAATCGCAGATTCACTAGATACTGATTAAGATAATTATTAGTAGGATGTTATAGTGTTTGCTAACAATGGTACCATAGAATTACAAATCTACTGTAAGCCTTTAACGTTTACTACTAGTGAACGTGAATGTTTTTGATATATTTTGACTTTTTACCAATTGGGTCATGGTACTGTATAGGCTGGCAAATGGCAAGGTAAGGATCTTTAATATTTTGGTTTTGTTTATAGTAAAAGAAAAATGAAATTCAAGTCAAATGGACACAACGTTTGTTGATTGAAGACGTTTCGCTGCTCATCCAAAGCTGCTTCTTCAGTTCTGGTTTATTTCTGGTGGACACTGCCTTATATCCATCTGAAAGGAGGAAAGCTAACGACGCTGAAACTAACGCATCTATTTGTTTTCAGTTTCTGTTTGTTAGCTAGGTCTGTTGAGCTCTCCTAAAGTGTGCCTGAGTCATATTTTGGATAATCATTCAGGCCCCTAATGGGTACTCTCACACCTATTAGCATACTGGCTAGCCCTATTGTTTTCCTTGTTTAGGTTTAGGTCTGAGGATGGAATTATAAATGGGAGATAAATGATGGTTTTGCTCATATATTTTTATTTGTTGACCTTAAAGCTTTATTGTTTGATCCATCCTTCAGTGCCACTGTGCAACTTCCCACCCTTAGGGAACAACCACAGTGCAGTGTCTAACCCATGGTCAGGAGTACATAGCTGGACCATTAGCTTTCTAGGTACTAGTTTTGGCTACTCCAGTTTCCCCCATAAAGATTTTTATCTTTATGGGGGAAACTGGAGTAGCCAAAACCCATCAATACATGGAGAAAACATAATGGTCTGGGAAACGAACCTAGAATCTTCTCGTATAAAGACAAACTATTATACTTTTGCCAATACTATAATACCACTCTAATCAAGCTATCAAATTGTAATTGGTATGCTACTTAGTGGTTATTTAGCTATTTGTTAGTATTCATAAAACAAGTAATAATGCTAATGACCAGTACTAAAATAGTTAATGGCTGAATACTATGGCCTTAGACAAAAACATATTAAAAAGTACTTTATAAATACTAGCAGGCACGTAATTAAGCACTTTATATGCCTTTTACTATTAGTTAGCCATTAATATGTGGTTACCTAATTTATTACGTAGCGCTAACTTTCATGATGTCTTCACAAACTCATGTTGCTAGCAGGCGGCTAACGTGTGGTGTGAGCTGTAGCAGCACAGCACCCCTGGGCCCTGTCTGCAGTCCGTTAGCATCTGGTTCCTGTCAGATCACACACTCCTCTGCTTCCAAGTCTGGCTCAGGGCGATGGGATTAGCTTCATCTGTTTGTTACTGTTTAACCTTGTAACACAATTACAGTCCGCTCCTGACAGCATCACTTTGTATGTACAGTGTGTGTACCTCAACTGGACATACACCTGTTTGAATGTTTCTAAATGTGTAACCACCATCTCAGGTACTTTGGCATTCAATTTGGGTTAACAGTGTTGCTCACTGAACGTCATACCATATTTTCTTGTCATTTGCGCCCTTTAAGACAAAAATAATTACACCGGACTAACACATGTATAGATGTAGTGACCAGTTTGATTGTTTGGTTCCAGATTCAGAACCAATTTTTGCTTGTTTATTTTAACATGAATTTTTAAATAATTTGATTGAGATGTTTTTTTGGGCTGTTCCAGATAAAGCATTATAGAATGGTCCCAAATGTATTTCTACAGTCTTTAAAGCTATGATCTGTTAGTTTATTTACATTTTTTTTTACCAGTAGATGACAGATGCGAAACCTGGTCCCTTCTCCCCTCACATGGCCTTTGTTCTGACAGGACAAAGCTGCACTATCAGGCTGCAGTAGTGTAGATAGCATCTAGTGGTGAGAATACAACAGGGATGGGTCAGCCAGTCTAACTATGGATAGTAGCTTTAACCCAAATTCTTTGACAGCTTTAAAATTGTCTTCTGATCGGGTTAAAAGCAACTATGAATTGATCTAGATTGGGCAGTTCTATTTGATTTTGAATAAACAAGTTCAATTTTTCTTTTTGAGCACATTTATTTGTGAGATTCACTAACCTATGTACATTATTTTACTTTGGATGTACGATAAAGGCAACAGTGTTTGAGATTTTAATTATCAATCTATTTTGTCATTGTTCTACAGAATCCGTATACATGTCTTTATTCTACCATTCCTTAAACTCTTTGTCTCCAATCCTGTTTTCTTTCCCTATTATCCTACACTGGGCTGTTGATGTGAAGTATTTAATTTTCTTGATAAATCTTTCTGACCTTGACCTTCTGTTTCTTTATAGGGTTCTCAGAGATCCTGCAAGAGTGTCGAGATAAGACGCAAGCAGTCTCGGTAAGTCAGCACATATCTGTCAACACCTCTGATGAATTACTACACTCTGCAAAACAATACCCTTTTCTTGACCATTCCAAAACAACTCCAGCATTAAAGTATGTATGACAGGTTTTTATGCTTTGTAATTCTGACTTGTTCAGAAAATTTCATCCAAAATGCACAATTTATTACAATTTTATTACTTCCTTGTGTGTAAATTACAATTTACACACAAGGAAGGCATTATTCTGGCAGTTTAAACTTTAAACAAATAAAGGTGTTTTGTTTTGAGATTTTGTGCTTTATTTCTTTTTTTGTCATGCCCAGCCAGAAAGTAAAATGGTAAACTTTACCAAATTCTTGAAATAGAGAAAACCCAGTTATTAGTAATCTTTAGTATAATCATACAAACTATGTTTTAATTGAAACTATAGTTTAACGTTAAAGAGGAAGTATTATGGAAAATGGAGCTTGGAGTTTTTCACTATGTTATAACAATGTTCCCTCATGAAAAACAAGCCTGAAGAGGTTTTAGATGTCATCCATGCATGTTTGACTAATTTAGTGATCTCTCCCGGGCACTATTCAAACCCTCCTTAGGGTTAGCAGTTTGATTCTGTCCAATGTCCAGCCCACAAGCCTACTTCACCCATGCTCCCACATGGTAATTTTCCATAAATATACAAAAACATGATACAAACCAATACACTACAACTTCACAAACCTGGTGTGATAACATATTGATCTAAATATGTTAGCAGTTAATAGCTCATAGAAGTGTAATACCCCCTTTTTAACATGAAAAAGTGATTTTGATGAATCACATACTTTTTTGAATGCCTGTTTTCCATTGCGTTTTCAACAATATTTCTGGCTTGGCCCACTGTGCAGAGGGCTGCGTAACTCTAGCGGAGGTCGTGTCAACAGTGTAAAGGATTGTGAATCTTTTGGTCTCCAAGAAATATAAGAGGCAGCCGGAGGAGTTTACGTTCGATCAAGTGCATGTTTGATGAACTCCCCGAGAGAGGTCGTAGAACAGGCTGCAACTACTCAAGCAACCACCGTCGGGAAGCACACTCACAGCTGGGTCAAAGAGGGACAAGAAGCAAGAAGTCATGAAAAAATGTGTGTCATCAATAATTGTACTGCGTGTGGATAGTTTTACAGAATGGGACAGTTCATGTATTAGATGTGATGGGTCCTTCTTTCTGAGGACTTAATATCAATGGTTGTGTTATAGGGTGGGGCGATATGACCAAAAAAATGCATATTGATCCATGGCCATTTCAGGTTCAATAGTCGTTTTCCTGTTGTTGTTTTTTTTACCTGCTTTACATGTTTCAATTACTCCCTGTAGTCTTCCTCAGAAACATCACGTGATATGTCTTGTACGCTGAGCTCATAGTTTTGCCGTAAATCGTGTCGAGGGAGCTTGCACTTTATCTCACACATGGGTTGCAGTCCTGCAGAAGGTATCTGACAGTAGGGGGCATAAGCTTCCCCTCCGATTCAGTTTTATTATTATCCTTTTCCTGAACATAAATAAATAGACCTGTCATTTAACAGAAAAAAAAAATAGTGACATTTTTTCCTTCAGTCTGAGCTCCAAATCGCATGTTTTTACTGACAGAAGATTGGCTGTAGACCAAGCATATTATTGACAATTAGAAATGATGGATTCTTTTGAAATCGGATTAACTAATTTAAATTAATATATTTGACCAATGTGATCTGGGTCCCCTCAGTTCTGGGGCCGACAGGAAGTCAATGGACTTGCTTTTTCATTATCAAGTTTCATCTATGTATGTTACAATTTCTTACCAGAAAAAGCATAATATGTCTTCTTTAATAAGTATTGAACTTTTATACACTAACTAATAGATGAATAACCACTAGCTTACCAATTATGACTTAGCTAGTGAATAATATATGGTCCTAAACTAAAGTATTAGCAAAATAACGTATTATCTTACATAGGTTTTAAATCCTGTGTGGTTTTTTTTTTCTGTGCCACAGGAGTCAAAGCGTTGTCCCAGTCATGGAGGAGCAGTACGAGGTGGACCTGGTATACATCACGGAGAGGATCATCTCCCTGTCATTCCCGGCCTCAGCAGAAGAGCGCTCCTACACCAACCATCTCAAGGAGGTGGCTAGTATGCTGCGGTCCAAGCACGGGGAGCACTACCTGGTACGCCCACGGAACTTTGGACCACTGAAATGTTTGAAATGAAGTATTTCTCTTTTTCATACTTTTAAGACAGTAAAAATCAGGTACAACATCTTTATAGTCCTAGAGCGTAACAATTCATCCAAAATATATAGTCCGAATAAAAGTTTTATTTTTGGCATTACGGGTGTCTTCATGGTTTGAATGTTGCAATGAAGCTTAAGTATATTATATGTTTTGTTCCCAGTTATCTATTGTGCTCCAAAAAATATCTGTAGTACAACTTTTTTTCTCTGATGGCAGGTACTCAATCTCAGTGAGCGAAGAAACGATCTGATCAAGTTAAATCATAAGGTACTTCTATTTTAAGAACACATATTTCATTTGTTTACAACCATTCTTTATCTGATCATTGTAAAAAATCTAAATAAATTTATTAATTTTGTTCTGCTTGATGCATTGCAGGTTCTGGAGTTCGGCTGGCCAGACCACCATGCTCCAGCGCTAGACAAGATCTGCAGCATGTGCAAGGCAATCGACACGTGGCTCAATGGAGACTCACACAATGTGGTGGTCCTGCACAACAAGGTGAAAACCCTGCAGAAATCTAATCTACATCCAAGTCAAGAATGTTTTATATCAGTATAATGGTTACAAACTCGCTCAACTTTTCCAAATGTGCTACCTTTATTATTATTACTATTATTACTATTATTATTATTATTATTATTATTATTATTATTATTATTATTTCTTTTTTGCATCATTTCAAATTTGCAACCTTTTTATTACACTTTTTTGTCTGTAAATCAAAATTTTCATTTGAAAAAAGGTCAATTTTCAAATTATTTGTTTATTTGTTTTTCATAGTTTAAATACAAAAGCAAGATTTGCAAAAAAGAAAAAAGGCACACCGATTTATTAACATTTTTGTGATGCAGTTTGTATTTTTCTTAAGTAAAAAGGTAGGTTGTTAGTAGATCCAAATGTTGCCCATTCTTTGTATTTCAGCTTTTGCTTTTGTTAACAATATAAGTGTCTTTTTCTACTTTGTTTTATTCTTAGTTTACCATCATCAAACAATGTCTTCTCTATCTTTTACTTGTGTGACAGGGGAACAGAGGGCGTACAGGAGTGGTGGTCGCCGCTTATATGCACTACAGCAACATATCCGCAAGGTAACCAACGCACTCACCTCTCTCCATTACATGCCTCCAATCTGCCAGATTCAAACCCGATGTGGCTGCTATGGCCCCACACCAAACGCCTTATTTTTCTCCCCTTTAAATAGACATCTTTTTAGAGCTAGCAGATGTGACTGAGCCGGCGGGATAAGTGATGGAGGCTATGGGGCTTTCAGTAAATCTTTCACTTTGAGGAGGCCAGTTTCCACTCAATATTATGTTGGTTCAATGTTCAAACTTTTTTTTGTTTGTTTTATTTTTCAGTGCGGACCAGGCGTTGGACAGGTTCGCCATGAGACGCTTCTATGAGGACAAAGCACTTCCGGTGGGTCAGCCTTCACAAATAAGGTTAGTAGAAGAATCACCTACATCAGTTACGAGTTCTCTGTCCTAACCTCCATCAAAGTCCATATTTCACTTACCCTTAAATGTATAGCATGTAACTTTCTGGAGGTTTTTTATGGAATTAGAAAGGTAAAACCATACTTTGAAACAATCGCCATGTTGATAGATAGGTTTCATGCCATATTGTTGAAGATAATAGCCAAAGGAACAACATTTCCATGGAACCAAGCAGGATGTGCCTTCATTTTGTACCTCTTATTAAAAAGGCATATGTTGAATGAATGTAATGTTATGTTTGCACCATACATGTTCTCTTTCCTTTCAGCCTCAGCTGCTTGTTCGCATATTTGTTGTTTATTTACACACTTTCTATAATGGACCCTTTTTTACGCTAGTAGAAACCCCAAACATCTATTATGGAACATTTTGTGAGCATTCTTTTTGGTTTCTCTCTAATTGATTTTAAATCACCCTAATTGTGTGAGAAAGCGTCCCAGCTGAGCTCTCCGGGGAATAGCATAGCATTCTTGGACCAACATTATGCAACTTTTTCCCCCCGCTACAACAGTGCTCCGGCTAATGTCAGGAGTGCATTCCAAACCAGCGCTGGTCAAAGTCATGAAGAACAGGCTGTGGAAGTATTTAAACAATGTTATATTTGGAATGCGGATCACTGAAGGGGTCCGCACTCATAAATCTGCCACAGTGTATTTACTATGCGAGCCCCTTTTGTGCGTTATGGGGCTGTTAAGCAGTCCAAACATCGCACTGTGTTACCTGGAGAGACCCAAGGATTAGAAAGGACAGGGAGGTTAGAGAAACATGGGGTAAATAAACTATAACTAGTGCATTAGGGGCAATTACAGGCCAAACATCTGCATTCATTGTTTCTGCTCTAAAGTCAATTAATGACCATGTTATAGTTGTTTCCCTACTCATTTACCCTCTGTTGTTTTTGGAGTGATTCATTCATGTTTGGCAAATCTTTAGAATTCAAGATGTCATTGCTCCAATTGCCCACTGCTCTGTACTGGCTTCCTTTTCTGATTTTATTTTTGCATTTGATGATACCCACAGGATTCATCAGCGTTGTGTAATCATTTTGGTACAAAAGAAAAAAAAAAATCAGCAACTCGTTAGTGTGATCTGCAGCTATCCAGAGGAGGGGCCGACAGCAAGCAGCACTTTGTTGAGATGACGTTTATGGCAGTGTCAGCTCCCATTGGGCACCTCACTCGTTTAAGATCAGTATTATACCATAATTATCTATGGGTGTCAGAAATCCTAGGTCCTATTATATTTTATTAATAAAAAATGAAGGTCCTGTCTAGAGTCTAAAAATGTTATATGTATATGCTGTTTTGAATTAAAAAAAAAAAACCTGGGTATGTGATTTCTTTGAGAAATCCTGCATAATCACTCCATCTCCCTCTCCAAACCACAAAAACCTTGGTTCCACCTGGTGACATCATCAGTTGGTTAAAAAGTGGTAAAAGTGCACTTTGTGGTTTCAAACACTTTCACCAGACTCATTCTGATCATTACAAGTCAAATTGCCCACACTTAGATGGATTCAATCTCCACTTGGAACGTAGCAGCTGTTGTTTTCAGCGTCAACACACATACAAAATTAAAACACAAAAGGACGTAGCTTTCTATTATAAGTTATCATTCTACTAATAAACGGAGGAAGGTAGTACTCGGTTACATTTAGTTGAGTTTTTTAAAGAAATTGTACTTTTAAGAGTACTTTTCTAGCAGCATCCTTTTACTACTACTTGAGTCATATTTCTGTTTAAGTTGTGGTTCCTCTTCCCACTGTGAGTGAGTCCACACGTGACAAAAGCTTTATGTATATAAATATGAAATGATCTGTACATTTGTGTTTCTTGCGCCGCTGCTTTAGATATGATGTAGTTTGTCTCATTTCTGTGTCTATCCTTACCAGATTTTGTGAATTTAATTTATTTACAGTAACTTCAAATTACACAGTTACTCTTTCAGTTACTCTTACTCCAGTACTACTTTTCCCAAATACTTTTTACTTAGTCTACCCTCTTCTTAAATTATCTTAAAATTTAGTTTAAGGCCATCTATATTGGGAAAAAATTGCATAAAAACAGCTTTTTAAATTAATTATTCTTGGGTTCAATTTTGCCCTTTCTACAACATTTTAATTTGCATTTTTAAATACCGAAGCCAGGTATTGATTTGATTACTGAGAGCATAAAAATTCATAACACTGTATGAGATGATTGTTAAACCATATCACATTCCTCATATTTCTTTATAAGCCACGTATGCCAGGCTCGTGACAGTTATATGTTGGATATATGGACTGGCCTGTACCACATCCTCTTATGGCCATTCTAATAGTCATCTCCATCACTCCAACTGTCAACCACAATGTCCTTTAACCGTGACATAGTGTAACTTCAACTCCACCTGTCTGCCTTGCCCTAATTTAATCACAGACGGGCCCGATCGGCTACAAGGTCGCGGGTGGTGCGGCCCTTATTATGGTTATTAGCAGTGGAGGAGCAGACGCGGGTCGGCCCCAGTACACAGCCCCCTGGTATAATGTGGTCCGCAGTGGCTTATGGGAGCCCTGGGAGGTGGCCCCGCTGTATCACTTAGCACTTAGCTCAGGCGTAGGTGTAAAGGGTACATGTTGTGATGGAGTATTGAATGGGCATTTGAGAAGACAAGTCGGAGAAGATGGTCGTGTTCGTAGGCAAGTCAGTGTAACAGTCGTCCAGAGTGGTGATTTTGAGCCCTAAAAGTTGGTGGTTTGACTCTAGCTCTGATTTGTGCATGCTGATCTTGTGTCCACTTCATCCACCTTGTCTGTGTATGATTGTGGTATGTGAGGAAGTGAGCTGTAGGCACGGATTGGCCAGCACACTTCAGTCAGTCAGCCTCAGGGCAGCTATAGCTACAACATACATTGCCATTAATGAATTAGTGAATATTCAATAACGGTCCACTGTAGCGCCTTGAGAAGCTTATCCAGTTTGTTAAAAGATCCAATCAGTTTTTATGTATTTAATTTATTTATTTTTTATTTTATTTCAAATACAGTACCTTGTTTTATGAAAGCAGCCTTCATTCTCCTCCTCTCACTAATACTATTTTATGCTATAATTAATTTTTTTGTATGTGTTTTCTGCAGATACGTGAGATACTTCAACGGCCTGCTCTCTGGACACATCAAAATCAACAACAAGCCCCTGTTCCTACACCACGTCATCATGCACGGCATCCCCAACTTCGAATCCAAAGGAGGTCAGTGCATTCACTATGTGGCTATGAAAACTACGACTTTAAAGTTTATCTACATCTCAGTTTATCAGTGTTATATTTGTACTTCTTTCACAGGCTGCCGTCCCTTCCTCAAGATCTACCAGGCCATGCAACCAGTTTACACGTCAGGAATATAGTATGGACATTTGTTTTTCATAACTTAATACAACCTACTTTTTAGAAAGTTGATATAATATAAAGTGTTGAATAGGTGATTAGCTGCAGACTTGGCTCTGTACACAATGGCACCTGGCTCGCTCTTTGTGAGTCACTTCTGCCTGTCCAATTCTGTGTCTATGAAGTTTTTGCCAAGTAGCTCTAAAATTTATAAATACTTAAAAGTCAGTTGAGAGGGAGCTGCGGGTGGTTGCTACTGACGACATGTTAAACACTTTACAAATGAGATGAATACTTCACCCTAAGACACTGTGTTTTTAAAGGTAGATGTTTGTAATTTTGAGACATAATAGAAATAACACCTCAAACTGAAGCAGTATACATAAAACACTTGGGTAGTCTTTATTTTAAATTTTATTTGGTAGTTAGTAGTATTTTATGTTTCAATAAAAGTTAGAATTGGCTTTGAGACACAGTTTGCACAGAGCCTATAATGTCAAGCAGAATCAGACAGGCATGAATAATAATAATAATAATAATAATAATAATAATAATAATAATAATAATAATAATAATAATAATAATAATGCATTTTATTTTGTAGGCACCTTTCTAGACACTCATGGTCTCCTTACAACAATAAACAAGTACTAAAGCATTAATATACAAAAGTTTAAACATATACAGTAAACATACAGTTAAAAACATACAGTTAATCCAGGACAAGTATGGGAGTGAGTTGGAGTTGCAGAAGTTCAGGGGGGGAGGGTGTTCCAGAGCTGAAGAGCAGAGCAGCTGAAAGCTCTGCTCTCCATGATGATGAGGTGGGAAGAAGGAACAGCGAGCAGGAGAGAGGAGGAGGAGCAGAGGGAGCAGGCGGGTGTGGCAGTGTGGAGGAGGTCAGAGAGATGTAGAGGTGTGAAGTTGTTGAGGGTTTTGAATGTGAGGAGTCGAATTTTGTATTGAATGCAGTGTGTGATGAGGAGCCAGTGGAGCTGTTGCAGGATGGGTGTGATGTGGTGAATGGAGGCGGTGCATGTGATGATGCAGGAAGCTGAGTTTTGGACCAGTTGAAGTTTATGGAGAGTTTTTTTGTGGTAGAACAAATAGAAGGGAATTGCAATAATCCAGATGGGAGACTGTGAACATAAATGGCAGAGGACTGTGGAGTAATGGAAGGACGGAGGCGGTGGATGTTGTGGAGCTGAAAGTAGGAGGAACAAGTGATGTTGTTGATATGAGAGGTTAAGGTGAGAGTGCTATCGAGGATGACACCCAGACTCTTTACCTGTGGGGAGGGAGAGATGGAAGAGCCATCAATGGAAATGGAGAACGGATTGATCTTGAGGTGAACCAGGATTTAATTTCATCCAGACAGTTGATTAGGGAAGAGGGTGGAAGTGTGGAGTTGGTTTGCTGGAGAGATAGAGCTGGGTATAAGTGGAAGTAGATATGGTGTTTCTAGAAAATGTGATCGTGGTCAAGGAGGAAGAGAATGAGCAGCAGGGGACCAAGGACAGAACCCTGGGGAACACCAGTGGTGATGTAAACTGGATGAAAGGTGAAAGATTTGAGTTGATTGAACTGGGTGCGGTGAGAAAGAGAATTAGTCAAGAAGGATGGAATGAGGGATGTCAAAGGCCATACTTACGTCAACCAGGAGGAGGATAGAAACTGAGCCAGAGTCAGCAAAGAGGAGCAGTTTCAGTGCTATGGAGTGGACGGAAACCAGATTGGAAATGTTCATACAGGTTATTGCAGGACAGGAAAGAGTGGAGTTGAGCGGAAACATTTTTTTTTTCAAGGATTTTTTAGATGAATGGAAGGTTAGAGATGGCGCAGAGCTTATTGAAGTCAGTGGGACCTGAACCAAGTTTCTTGAGAATAGGAGTGACAGCAGCAGTTTTAAGAGGTGAGGGAACAGTTCCAGAGGTGAGAGAGGCCCGGATTATATGAGTGATGAGAGGAGCCAGAGAAGGAAGGGTGGGAAAAAGTGCCCTACTGCTACTACTTAATAGTAATTAATATCTATTTAACTGCTAATTAGCACTTAATTATGGTGTGTATAGGTTAATGGTGTCCTCTAAACCTTAAGTGTTATTATACAGTATATGAGTACAAGTGGCTATGTTCACATGCACACCAAAATCTGATTATAATGAGGTTTCCGGATCTTTAGCATTATTTAAACGACAGGAAAACCACAAAATCTGATTTGAGTAATCAGAGGGACCGTGATCAGAAAGAACTCAGATAATTTTGCTTTTCACACCTCAATCACACTGTGCGGTGGTGAGTTAATTTAATAGCCACAATTGCCAATAATGCTTCTAACCTTGCATTGTTGGTTAATGTTTCCACCAACTATAGTCCTAGCACCACCATATGTTCTACAGTAGTATTTTAGTTTTTTACAGATACATACAGTTCATTGCTCATTTAGTACTATATAATATATTTTTTTTATTTATTCATTTGCAGTAATGTACAAGGAGACAGCAACACAAGCATCTGCATAACCATAGAGCCCGGCCTGCTTTTGAAAGGAGACATTTTGGCAAGCCTTATAATTTCTTAATATACCAATACTAACAAATACATCTTAAGTACTTTTTCATAAATACTTTTTCCTTTGCAGTTGAAATGTTACCACAAAAGATTCCGAAACCCAACTCGAGACGTGGTGTTCCGAGTGCAGTTCCACACGTGTGCCATCCACGACCTGGGAGTGGTGTTTGGGAAGAGCGAGCTGGATGAGACATTTAAAGGTATTATTTCAAAACAGCTCCTTTAAAACGCATTTCAATTGATGATGTGTCTGCTAAGTACAGTGTGGGTTCATTCAGTAGGAAATGGGGCCCTCTAGTGGCCAGGGCACATCTGCTTTCCCAGTAGTATTATCAGAGGAGAAAATGCTGTACTGTAAAGTCGAATCGATACTTTTGCTGATTTTAATTATATTTTTCATGTTTTCACAGATGACAGATTTCCAGAGTATGGGAAGGTTGAGTTTGTGTTCTCATATGCGCCAGAGAAAATTAAAGGTAAACTCATAACTGTGTATATACTATATTGTTAAGTGACATTGACATTGCCCATATCTGATAGTGACAAATTGCACACAACATAATTTGAGATGGACAGCAGATGTCTTTATAACTCTATGAGTCATTCACAGATTTATAAAAGTTGGAACAATATTTTTGGAGGGTCAGTATTCATCGTGTGTGCATTTTCTTTGCACTACGGGGAAATTTGGGGTAATTGTTTGGCTATATGATGAGATTTAAACTGTAAAAAGTTGAATAAATCACTCATTATAGATACAAACTAAGTATTAAGATGTTGCATTCTGCTATGTATTTAGTGCAGCTCATTTTTAACAATATTGTAGATTTAGAATAGTTTTTGTGGTGTAAATCTGCTCTTGGGTTAGTGTGTCAGTACATAAATTACCGGTAGTTTCAGTATTATTGTTGATTTTCTTCATCAATATATCACTCTTCAAAATATGTTCGTGATGGGCCTAATGGCAATAACTCTAGAGATATTAACCATAAACAAGAGCGAAACAATTGAATTTTTAAACACATATTCAACAGTAGAATTCTTACCTGTCCTGCTGCTCAATATTAAACAATTCACACTTTCAATGATTTGATGTCACAAACCCAACAAACTTCAACATAACATTGTATTCTATATGAAAAAAACTTGCCTGTTCCTGTTTTCTTATTAATCTTTTACTGTGCAGGGTTGGGGCACCTGGAGAATGGCCCGAGTGTGTCTGTGGACTACAACACCCAGGATCCTCTGATCCGCTGGGACTCCTATGACAACTTCAACACCCGCTGTGAGGACACTGTGGAGGGAGAGCCAGGTAAGTCCAACTCACTGTCTCATATAAAGTTCAGCTCAGTTCACAGAGGACATTTTAAACAAAAGCTTTAAGCATTAATATTTGGCAGAAGACTGAAATCTGAATAGAATCTCATAATGTACATTTATTTACATTCATACTAGGGCTGCACAGTTTTGGGGGAGAAAAAAAATCTAATCCCAGTTAGATAAAAAGTAGGATTCTAACATTTGAGAAAAAGACTAAAATAGGAACTGATTAACCAATACAAGAATCCTATGAATTTGAGAACACTGAGGTCTAAACAGCGGATACCACAAGATTTTTCTATAAAAAGAAGGAAGGATATTTTCTTCTTTGCAGAGGACATTTTATTATCTAATTGTAACTTTTGCAATTTGATAATTGTGCCAACTCAGAATGAGATTTCCATTAGATTGTGATTTATTTTGCAGCCATATTTCCTGCATTAATTTAAAAAAAAAGAAAAAAATTTGAATATGTAGGAATTCCTTGGCCTCCTCCCTCCTCCTGGAGTCTGTCAATTAGTCCTTTAAATAGTGTCTGCAGAAATAGGCGGGCGTCAGTCGCCTGCTGCTACCTCCCCCTCCCTCCCTCTCTGTCCCCCTGTACCCCTGTGAGCCTGTAACTCGAGCCTATAGAGAAACACTGGGTCCCATGGGACACAGCACCCACCCTGACTTCTGTATTAGTTCAAGATAACTTTGGAGCAGCGCCCGCTTGATCACCAGTGTTTTCTTTTGTTGTGTCTTTCAGCAAAACACTTATTACCTGCCTTGCTCTCAGTGTATGATGGTGTGATACTGGAAATAAAACCCTAGACTAGTTTTCTGGAGTCTTTAGATGCATATGTCCAAGTCATATAAACAATAATATTAAAGGGACTGTATGTAATATTTTGGTTACAAATTATCTAAACTTGACCTATATGTGTCCTCAGATATGAGGTAAACATGTACAAATCAAAGCTTTTACTGATAACAATGATTTACAGATTACTGATTTATTTATAATTACATGATGCCCCGTTTATATGTGTGTGTGAGTGTGCGTCTGTATATACACACACATACACACACACACACACACACACTCTCAACAGCAGCATGAACTTGAGCGGGCTTGGATTACTTTCGTCCTAAATGTTTGTGTAATTAACATTTTAATTGTGATTACAGCAATACAATCCATTACATAAATAACTTTTCATTAGAACTGTTGCTTATTATATGTAATGGTGTTATTTTTTCCATAATCAACAAGAAAATTCCTCACTTTAGCTAGATAGTAGCACAATGTCTTTAAACAGTACATATAACTTACCACTAATACCCCCCCCCCCCCCCCCCCCCCCTCGCTGATAGTACTATCTGTTGACTCAGTGCTTGGCCTCTTCTGCTGCTGCCTCCACTTTACACATTCTGTATATATAGGCCTTTTTACAGCTCCAATTCATTTTTATGGACTTCCCTTGAGAGGCGTTTGTGGTAATTGCAGTGTTGCATTCAGGTCAGTGGGAATCGCCAGTGCTGCAGGTTTGGGCCTAATTGAATGGGCGGCAGCGTTTCTACGTAGTCAGCGAAAAAGACCCGCGCCAGTTTATTCATTTCGGTAATTACAACGTTCACTCACTTGGATGGTAGGCTGTAGAGAGAGGAGGGATAGAAACTGCTAACTACAGTAAGATTTTCAATATCGGCGGAACTAAGGTAAGACAAGCAAGCATTTTAGCCCCGCCCATTTAGTCCTTTCTGCTGTTGTGATATTGCATCATGACACAGAAACAACTGTCTGGGATAGTGCCATGTGGTTGTTTCCTTATACTTCTCCGATCTCTGCTACTTTTTGTTTTTTTTACCACGCTTAAAAACGCACCATGACAGAGAATCAAGTGTCTGGTATTGTGTCAGGCAGTTGGGTTCCCATGATTCTTAGTAACAATCAAAGGCGAGGAAAGTATATTGTACTCAAGAGTAAGAATACTTCAAAATAATATTACTCAAGTAGTAGGACAACATAGTGATCCAACTAATGAGTAAAAGAGTGTTTGAGAAAACTACTACTACAAGTCATTTGAATAACAAAACATTACATAATACACGTTTTCAAAGGACAGACAAAAAAACATCAAAATCCTATCTGAAGGAGCAGTGCAAGAAACACAAATGTTCAAATCATACGGGCACCATAAAGCACTTACTCACAGTGGGAAGAGGAACCAAAACTTTTACTTAAGTAAGGGTACTGTTACTTAAATAAAGATATTACTCGAGTAAAAGTATGTTGCTAGAAAAGTACAATTTCTTTTAAAAATAAATGTAAAAGTACTCACCTCTCCTAAAAATGTGCCTGATGATGGAAAAGTATCTTTACCTGTCAGTCGCTTCTCCATAAGTGATTACCTGACAAAATACTATGTAAAATGAATAGATTAGATATTATTTTAGATCTTATTTAGCAACATTTAATTTTTTACTGTACAATACATGACATAAAGAGAATATATCTTGACAAGTTTAATTTAAAATCAGGTACAGGGTCTTTAAACTCATTTGTTTGGGAATCTATTCTAAACACTGGCGTTGGTGGTGAAGAGGAGGAGATGAGGAGGCCGATTGTTCTGTGGCCGCTGTGATGAATGAGCGGATTAGATTGCGGCACGTAGTTGTAATATCAGGGTGACGAACGGGGAGCGAGTGTATTTATATAAATGGCTCGAGAAGTGATTGGTTAAGAGGCAAAGTTGGAAGGCTGTGATTGGCTGATAGTGACAGACATTGTAAACTTTTCTTTTATAAACATAATTTCACATAGTGTTTATTGATACATCCACTTTAAAGGTGGGTAATATATCAAAAACTTCATATGACAATTTTTAAAGCCCACTACTTCAATTTTATCATGATTCATGTACTACCTGCTTCTTCTGGGAGTTCACACTTCACTCTGATTGGTTAAATCCACCTGTTATTCACTTTGAGCCTTACAGAGGCTAACCAATAGGGCGAATGCGTAGAGACACAACACAGAACCACTAAATTAAGGTATGGCCATTTCATCCAAATCACAAATCGACATAGGAATCAGATCACAAATCGATTTTTTATGTTCATACCACCATGCACTACAAGCTACAATATAAAATTAAACATCCTATATTACACAAAATTGACTCTTGTAAGATTTAAGCCATGTTAGAATGTTGTTACCTCCTCAAAAATCTACCTGGAGTTGTGTTTTGTTTCATTCACACACGTTTGATTAACCCTTTATTATTAGTCTGTCTACATCTCCAAAGCTCAACACGCTCTGTTCCACCTTGTGATGTCATGAAGTGGGAGTTTTCAAGTTATCAGCTACTTTTTAACTTTAGTTCAGAAGAGATGAGTAAGACCAGGGCTGAAATGATCCAAATGATTCTAGTGAAAATGTGTGGAGTTTATAAACACAGTGGAACCACATGATGTCACAAGGTGGAACTGAGTGTTTTCTGTTTAAGAGAAGAACTCTGCTTAATTTGCAAATTTGTGTGTTAAACATGTGAATGAAACAAAACACAACTCCAGGTGTGTTTGTGATGAGGAAACGACATTATAACATCAGAAAACAGTACAATATGGGCCCTTTAAAAATATTGATATATGTCTTTTGTTGAATTCGTTTTAGTTAGTTTAAGTAGTACTTGTGAAAATTCGATGGATAAATATTGAAAAGTAAGTCCCAATGATGTCCCCTTACCACTTACATTTTCCATCTCATAGTGTGTGTGTTTATCATTGCTGCGGGTTTGACCCTTCCACCAACCATCTTTTAGCTTAACGGCTTTAGCTTAGCGCTGACTGTTATACAAACTATCAAAGTCCAATGACGAAAACATAATCGCTCAAACCACTGGGGACCAATGATGGGACCGAAAGCAAGTGTAGCTACTGCTGATGCTGTGTGCACATTTACCCAGGTGACCTCACACAACCGGACATCGCAAATATCTCCCATAATCCTCCTGACTGTGCCACGCTATTTTTATTCCTCAATGCTAATCACTCAGCGGCTGTCACTAGCGCAATCCGGACTTGTTTATTTGACCAGGCGCTAAAGCGAGTGTTTTATCCTTTGCGTGCCGCGCCCAAACGCTTAACTCCAGAGCGACGCCATTTTTAACCAAGTCTGGTGACCTTGGAAATGGGGCTAAAAGGGTGCAATGAAAGATGAGGGGGCTTAGATGAATACACAAGTTTAGAAGTATTAAGTTAGTAAGTATGTAGTGCCTAACATTGTATTGTTCCTTTGGCATAAAGATTAAACATAAGCAAAAAAAAATCTATGAAATTTGATTAAAATGGAAAGCAAAATATAGAATACAGAAAGTAGGCAAAAAGTATTACATATTTACATATTGATATTATTTAAAATCAAATACTTATGGGTGGGCTTACTTCACTGTCCCTGGAAATTTGTTCTGTCCACTAAAATTTCTATTCTATCAAATCATGTCTATCCCCAAGTAAAATAAATGGGGTTTTTTTAAATCTAATTTTAATATTTATTTGCTCAAAAATTAGTAATGTATTTGGATCTTTTAGTGGACATGTTAGTATCTATAGTACAGTTGACACAATACTAAAATTTCTAACTTGCTTTCGATACTAAGGAATAGACTCAATACCGATTCCGATACTATGATGATAATAAAAAAACACTCTTTAGACAGTAGAATGTGATTTTCAACATTAAATGGTAGTACTTTCTCTTATATAACCATGTGGTTTTATATCTGTGTAATCCCTCAGTCATCCAGATAAGTTCCATAGTGGTCCATGGGCGTATAGTAGTCTGTGTGTCTTATACTTGTTCTGATACAGCTCAAGATCATTCTAAAGCTATTCTGTCCTGTGAATATGACTTTTTTTAGCATCAATACTTGAGTATCTAGTTTCGATACTACATTTAATATCATTACGTATCTGATTTTTAAGACTTTTTACAACCCTACATGGAACTGCTTTTCATTCTGCTACTTCACGCTCAGTTAAAACAAATCAACATGACAATTGCTTTACAAGAAAACACTGCAAAGCATACTTTCATTTATCATGGCACTTAACTAATATTACTTGGTATGCAGTTGAAACAAAAATCACTGGTATCGCCGATCAGTTGACCAAATACAGCTGACTCAATAGAGACCCAAACAAGGAACATAGAAATAAACAGGTGTGTTTTAGTTAAACAAGTAAAACAATAGCCGTAAAAATGATTAAAATTACTAGGGCTCTACTAGGGACTAAAGACCGACCTAAGACGTAAAGATCGATTAGTTGGGTAACAAGGGGGCGTGGCAAAAGCTCTCAAAGTTATTACGCATATCTATGTATCTGACCCACAAGAATACACCTGCACCAGAGTACATGCTATCACAATGTATGCAGAAAAAGTACTAGGAAACAATGTATGTATATAAAGATTTGTGAATTAAACTCATGAATCAGGAGTTTAATCTGCCTTTTTGCATATAAATACCCAAAAAATACCAAATCTTTTCTACAGTTAAGTTTCTTTACAGTTAAATATGTGGCAGTGGAATGTGTATGTGCACCTTGTGTCTGTCGGCCTGCCTTTGCTCCACTAATAGCCCCCCGCTCAGGCAGCTGATGACCCCCCCCTCCAGGTCAGAGCAGTCACAGGGCTAGTGCTTCAGCCAACAAGGAGAGAGATACTACAACTATAGGGACTGTAACTAGAAAGGCTGTGTGTGTGTTATCATAGATCCCTGTACAAGAGTTGTCATTAAAAAGATATGTGAAAGACAGCTGTGGCGATGTTTACCGTTAGCATAGTGGCTAAAATCTTTGACTGCTTTAGTGAGGTGAATTTGTTTAGCATCTTTGTTTAAATAGTGATAGATGTGAGTACGTAGAGTGTGTAGGTCAGCTGGTGTGTAACTATTGGTTCACTTGCTTGGTAATTTTTATGTCTATATGTTATGTAACCTGTAGCATAAGTCTTATTATATTGACCAGTTAAAGATTAAGACCATAGCTAATGTTCTCTACCTGCTAATTGACAGCTAGTACTTAATCCCTTGAGACTTAGCATTGGCATTTAAGCTATATACTCCATATTAGTTTGTATTGCTAGCATTATCAAATCATTTAAGTCTATTATAGATTCTGCTACTATTGTTTTTCAAAAAATATTTGTGTAAAAATTGCAAAACTCAACTTTCACCAAAATCAATAAAAGATTTTGTGCACCAGGAAATGGAAACACACTAATTATAATGTTTCCATATTTTTATACACTGCATTACACTTTTATTTACCAACAAACTCATAATTTTGCCATATTTTTTCACTTGCTTGGAAAGTTATATTTAATAATCAATTGTAATAACTATAACACCATAAAAGCACATTTAAAGGCAATTAGCTGTTAGCCTTGCTTTGGTCCAACACGCTCAACATAGCATCTTAAGCTAGAGCTACATAGGGCTGACTGGTTTTGTATATTTTTTTTAGACAAAACTAACTTTTCTCACCCTCCTAATTTATTGTACTGTAGTGGGGTTAGCTTGGTGACCTCTCTTATGCCTGGCCCCCCTCCCCATATTTGGCAGGGCTCTGGAGCATGTCTGGAATAGCTGGGTAGTGACAGACGCAGTGAGAGCTAGAAGAACAGCCATAGTTGGGACAGGACGCACTAGCAAAGTTTGCCTCTGAAGCTAGCTTAAAATTTGATTCTATTTAACCGCACTGCAGAATGACATTTTTTGAGACTCCATCGCTAATTTGTTGGTAAGTAAAACAGTTCAACTTTTTATTCATTTTATATAGTCAAATTTGAAAAGCTGTTGTGTCAAATCCTGTTGCACACGGTCGCAGTAGTCAGTCAATTCTTACCACTTTCTCATACTTGATTGTGTTTGTTTATTTGGTTACCATGCTAACGTTGTTGCATCCACTGTGTCTTGGCATCTAACCGCATTGAGCAATTTGTGTGCGGAACATTTTATGAGTACCCTGCAATTTCGGTTCACCAAAACTATTAACGACTTTGGTTGGTAACATCACAAAAAGGCTTGGATTTGTGCATTTTGGAATTAGCACAAATGCGTTGCTACAAAGTCATAATTATTAACATATTCAGGCGGATATTTTTCGTCTTCATCATGTTGCCTGAATGAAAAGCTGAACAAATATGGCCACCCTTAAAGAAATTCACCTTTTTTGATAGAATTCCGTGCACAAAGGTACTTGAGTGTCTCCCGTTGAGCTTGTTACGCTTGTGACGGGGCATCTTGCTGACAGTGCAGTGAGCGCTCGCAGCAGGTTCAAATTCAAGGCCTCAGATCCTGTGGAGAAGTCTTATGGTTTAATCTACTCATAGTAGTGGCTTTGGCATACATTTTTACTATCCTTATTAAAGTAAAGGCATAGATAGGTTAGGTAAGTCATTGTTAAAGTTGTTGCAGTGTTTTAAAAGGACCCATATTACACTATTTTCTGATTTATGTTATAATGTTGTTTGCTCATCAAAAACATAACTGGAGTTGTGTTTCATTCACACATGTTTAACACACAAATCCTGCATATTTAGGTTAAGTTCTTCTCTCAAACAAAAAAACTCTACCTGTGATGTGATGTGGTAATACATGTGCCCCACTGCGTTTTCCCTACACTTTCACGCGAAACATTTTGGATAATTTCAGCCTGGAATTGCCGATCTCTACAACTCCAGGTATGTTTTTGATGAGGTAACAGCATTATAATGTGTATACAAGACCTTTAATTGTCAGAAATGTAGTTTAATGGCCAAAGTTGTATGTTCCTATACAAATCTAAACATTCATAACATTGGCATAGATGTCTGAATGATATGACTTAATTTTTTCAGAACTGTTGATGATGATAATATTAGTTTTTCCTGTTAGCATTGTAAGTATGCTTTTTTGTTTTGTTTTTTGTTCTTGTTCTAGCAAGATGAATGTTGAATGTTACTGGGTTGACTTAACAGCAGTGTCATGCTACATTTGTGGAAAGTATGTATGATTATCAATGTGTAATTATGGGCGATATATACACATATATATACACACAATATATATATTTTATGCAAAAGAAACATACAAGAAATGATTGCACTTTGGTTTGTTCAGTCTCAGGACAGTAGCTGTAATGTGAGAAGTGGATATCATTTCACATCTGATTTATTAGATGGATACAATATTACATATCAAAGGTGTTAATATCTAGTTTCAGATGACCTGTGGCGAGGAGAGAGTAGTCCATAGACGCCTACCTACTATACTTGTATGGGTTGTGGTTTGTGAGCTAATCTCCTCAGAGACACAGATGACGACTCTGCATCCAAATAGGTCACAGATGCACTTTTATGACAGCCTTGATCCAACTTAGTGACAGACACATGAACCAGGCACAAGCATCAGGAAGTAGACAGCTCCTAGCCAGACAGGAACCTCATCTGCACTTTATCTTTATCTATAGCTTCACATTCTCTTAGCAGCAATTTCAGATTTTCTTTAAAAAGGCACTTTATATGATTTTTTTCTCTATTTAGAAGCATTCAATCACCACATTCAACCTGTATTTGGCTGATAATGTATTTAAAATGTCTTAATTTACCATAGAAATAATTGTTTGACCAGTTAAGTAATCAAAAAATTGACTAGTCAACTACAAAAATAATCATTAGTTGCAGCCCTGGCCTTTGCTTACGCAGGTTTGAACCAGCTACCACCAAGTTGATAGGCAATGACTCAAAAACAACAAAAAATGATGTAATTATTATAAACAAATTTTCCTAGATTTGTCTTAAAGTGGGGGTATAAGAGGGGGTATCTTCAAAAACATCCAGGTATGTTTCAGTAATTTAGCAATCTCTCCCGCGCTCTATTTGAACTCTCCTTACAGTTAGCCATAAGAATCTGTCCAATGCTCTGCTCATAAGCCTAAGTCATCCATGCTCCTACACAATACTTCTCCATAAATATACAAAAGCATGATACAAAACTACGCAACAACTTGACAAACCTGATGTGATGTGCAGTAGTTTCATTAGAGGGATGCACTTTGAAGGCAGTGTGACTTTGTATGGAGAGTAAAGGGAGGAAAGACTCAGAATGTCAAAAATGAAAGTCAAACGTGTCAAGTCGAACATGTTAATTCAACAAATACAGCATTTTCAAACAAGAAAAGGTAAGGTAATATTTTATGCGTTAGCTGTTAATACCAGATGGAAGTTTAATACCCCATTTTTAAGTCTTATGTCTTGAATACTCAGTTCACCTTGCAAATAAGAAGGCAAACAACATTGCAATGAATTTAAGAAGTGCTGACTATAACATACTTTGACAACCAGTTCAATCATACGTACACAATATGAAAAATCAATATCAGATATGAAAAATCTATATCCACAAAAGAGACATTTCAAAAGGTCTTAGTTGGCAGTTTTGGGTTAACATTGTTCAGGATGGTGACAGCGGGTATTGGAGTGAGGCTTATTGACATTTATACAACTATGGCAGCCTGGCAGGGACATGCTGTGGTGGGAATGGAAGTAGACACTGGCATTAAGACATTCTTTCAAATTCCGTGACGTTCTCCTGGTCATGTTGTCTGGTTGGAAACTTTTGAAAATAATGAAATAAAATAATTGCAGTTTAGCCTGGTTTAAGAGACTTGTGGCAAAGACTGTATCAGTTGTGGGGTTGTTAAAAATCTGTCAAACACTATGATATTAAAACTAGTATCAAAACTATATACTCATTTGAGCAGGTATCGATACTAAAAAAGTCACAGGATGGAAAATAACCTTTCCTGAATAGCTTTAAAATGATCTTGAGCTGTATCAGAACAAGTATAAGACACATAGACTAGTATACACCCATGGACCACTATAGAACCTACCTGGACGACTGAGGGAGTACACAGATATAAGACCACATGGTAATATAAAAGAAAGCACTGTGATTTAATGTTGAAAATCACTGGGAATTGGTATTGAGTATGGGGCACACTAATTGGCAGACCGATTGTTTTATTATGATTATGAGAATTAATACGGAGCGTCTGCTGAAAGGAGGCATGGTGTGAGTTAGCTGATGATTTCTTCGACTGCAGCCCTGAAAGAAAGCAGCTGATTGAGCCCGCCAACACTGCTACTGTTGAATGCAGTTATCCTAGCTGCACAATCCCAAATCCCAAAAGTGGAGCTTGTTGTGACAGGACCTCACTCGCTCAGTCACTCACAGCTAACCTGAATCTGCTCGTGTTTAGTCTATGCTACGCGCAGACAGTAGCTAGGCAAGATTTTTATGACGAGCCGATAGCTGACAGACAGGCGGTTGGATGACACCGTGACATCATCCTGAAAGCCATCTCTCTTTCTCCCTCTCTCTCCTTCAGACACTGATCCAATCCCGGTCACGTTAGCCCCATGTAGACAGCTGGACAGGCAGGGACAGACATGGCAAATATAAAACCTGGACAGTTTTCCTACTGCCACTCACTGATACTCCACCATGACACCTTTTTTTCAGCAACTGTCATCCCATCCAACACGCATTCGGAGATGGATTTCATTTGCTCTGTATGGAGATGGGAGGAGAGGGAGGAGATGAGACTCCTGTTGGAAATTTGAATCTGGAGTCATCTGAAATCTGTACTTTCTTTTATATTACCACGGGGTCTTAAAATGTGTAAGGTTCCATAGGCAACTTTTGAGTATATTGTGAATACAACAATTTGTGTGCTGTCTGCATCGCATTGTACCATTTTGATTGCTAATCCAGAAGTATGGTCTAGGATTTGTAGATGATGTCTATGGTTAACTTGTCAGTGTGCCCCGAAAATTTGAACTTTTCATCTGTAGGACGGTGCAAACTGAACAATTTTTTGATTATTTTATATTGGTTGTCAAAAGTATCGAAAAGCTGACACTAATCAATACTAAAACTAGCATTGAAACTAGATACTCATTTGAGCAAGTATCTATACAAAAAGTCACATTTCCAGAGCAGAAAGGAATCTTTTCCTTTTAAAAATGACATTGAGCTGTATCAGTAAAAGTGTAAGACCACATAGACTACTATATACACATGGACAACATACCCTGATGACTGAGGAATATAGGACCACATGGTAATATAAAAGAAAGTACTGTGATTTTGACAATCATTTTCTATTGTCTAAAGAAAGTATTGTGTGATTATCATCGTACATTCCTTTGAATCGAAATTGAGTTTGAAGTATCATGACAACCCTATCCTGTTGAGCGTTCAAATTAAAGTTCCTTCCTGCCACAGCTTGAGTAGAAAGTGGGTAATTTTTACTTAAATTGTTATTCAAAACGTCTATAGCTTATATTTTTTTATCACATTTCACATATTGTGTGTTCAAATCTCCCGGAGCAAAACCTCAACCAGCTTAGAAATATTTCGCCAAATTAAAACGCTGCTATCTGACATTACTCCCCAAACGATTGCATTCTTCAGTGAATGCCTTGACTACTTTATCCCCTCTGCACAGTGCTGTGGACAGGTTGTTAAGAGCGGTCAGAAAGCTGTCAGTCAGGGCCAGACTCCCAGCTGTGGCACGCAGACAGCCCGTCGTCGAGCCCATATGAACAGCGTGATCCCACTGCGAGACGCCCAAAGACCTGCTGACATCTCCTGCTTTGGGCCAGGCCTATGTACCCACAGATTCCTGCCCAAGCATGTCACCAGTAAAAATGGACATGTAAGGTTAACCACCGCATGACAAGGGGCCAGGGGTGTGATATGTATTTATTTGGCTCTACAGAATTACAGAATATTCATCAGTGTTCGGGGTCGTCAAAAGTGTTGAAAATCAGATACTAATCGATACTAAAACTAGTATCGAAACTAGATAAACATTTGAGCAGGTGTCACATTCACAGGACGGAAATCAATCTTTTTTGAATAGCATTAGAGTGATTTGACCTGTATCAGTAGTAATATGGAACCTACCTGGACAACTGACAGACATAGATATAACACCACATGGAAAGTATTATGATTTAATGTTAAAAATCACATTCCATTGTCTAAAGAAAGTGTTTGAAATGTTAGTATTATGACAACCCTAGTATAGCATATATGATTAGGACAACTCCAATGTACAAAAAATAGTCTATCTAGTCACTGAATCGTTAAAACTTCCTCCCAGTTTTCTGATAGCTAAAGAGTAAAGGAGTTAAAAGCCATGAACCTTAGTGTGAGTTGAAATCTTAACCATTATACCACTGTGCTACTGTCTACTTTGTAACCAATGTATTTTCTATCCATGTCATTAAAGGGAGACAGCCTTACATTCAAACTTGCCATGACCAAGTTTCAGATCTCAACCCACCATTTAAAACTATGGTGAAAATAAAATATTTCATTCAAAATCCCAATGCAAAAGAAGGGGGAATTATTTAAAGAGGGGATATTGTGCAAAATTGACTTTTTAGAGCTTTCTATCATATTATAACATCAAAAACATGCCTGACGAGGTTTTAGATGCATGTTTGAGTAATCTAGTCTCCCAGGACATACTCGAATCCTTCTTACGGTTAGCTGCAAGATTCTGTGCAATGCTCAACCTACAAGCCTACATCACCCATGCTTCTGCACAACAGAAGAGCATTTTCCATTAATATAGAAAACCATGATATAAAACAATATACCGGTACTACAACTTCCCAAACCTGATGCGATGTGCAGTAGTTTCATTAGCAGGAATAATTTAGCTTGAGAGCAAGGGCAGGCAGGGCTCAGAGAATCAAAAACAAAAATTAAACTTATTAAACGTGATATTAAATCTGAATATGTTGTTTTGAGCTAATATAGCATTTTCAAAACAATAAAAGGTAACATGGTGATCTAAAGATATAATGTGTTAGCAGTTAATACCCAATATAAGTCTAATACCCCACCCCCTCTTTAATGAAACTACTACAAAGAGTGTAATAACAAAATGCACAAAATGTTCACAATATCCCCTTTGCATTCCTACATGTGCTGTGTGCTGTTGTTTTGTGATTTATTTTCATTTAAGAGCTTACTTCCTTGTTTGTCCACTGCTCACACTATGTTGCATCCCTCCTAAGCTCTTCCATGTGCGCGTAGTAAATGTGAGCGTGCAGATGCTTTTTGTGAGTGGAACCAGATCTCCATATGTTTGCCTTTAACCCTGCCTGTTCACACTGGCCCTGTTACTATTTCTAATGTGCACTGCTTATAAAAAGATGGGCCTGGTCTCTTTTATAAGGTCATTGTGTCTCTTAAATGTATCAGGGCAGTCTTTGACTTTCCACAGCTACTGACAAACAAGGAAATTTTGGATTAACACTTGCTGGTCATGTATCTGCTTGAAAGAATAAAACGGTAAGGAAGGGTATCGTACAGCAATGCGTTGTGATTGCAACTCAAATAGTCCCAGGATAGAACTTTGAGGAACACCTCATTCAGAGTCCAGTGTGAAAACTGTTCCATCTATTAGGGCTATAAGATTAATCACAATCTAATGCATTTTGAGGCTATTAGCAAATTATAAAGGCTGCAATTTTTGAAGTACAATAATTTCCACCACAAACAACAAAATATCCCATCTTGTTCTGTATAAAAACTGCTAACTGTTTAGATCTGTACAAACATGTCCTGTTTAGATCTATACAAACATGTCCTGTTTAGATCTATACAAACATGTCCTGAAATGGGATTCTTGTTTAGTTGGTCAGTTTTTGTCAATTCTCCCTGATGTGCTGACAATGTGAAGTGTGAACTTAGATCGCCAATCTAATTGCAATGTTTGTGCCTAAAAATCACAACTGGATATTTTTCCCAAATCATTCACCCTGACCACCTATACATAATATTAGTTCAGGTAGATTTCATATCAGCTGAAGCCTCATAGCAATGACTGAAATGCTCGTGTATACAGTGTAGAATGCCTTACAAATGATCCAAGTCCACCACCCATGTTTGTTGATATTACATGTACCATCACAGTTTGTAAATCCTCTTGCCAGCTGCTCCACTACCCGTTATCATCAGGCTGCTTCTATTTATAATAAACCATTGGCCACAGGTGTTCCGATGGCTTTTTAATGGCCTCCGAGGCTGCAGCGTGGCAATGAGACACTAAGAACAACACTTAAGAGAATACACGGACGGAAGGCAGGTGTGGGGGATGAGTGATGGAGAAGGCACGTTCATGAGAGGGCTACACCTGTCCTGACTATGAAAATAACAGGTTTATGTGGTGAGGGTAAGATGGTTCACACAAGAACTTTGGTCACAATTGAGAGTTAAATTTGAAGAGAGAGTTTAATCAAAGTGAAGAAGTGATCGCAAGCTAAACTGTTGATTTGTTACTGGCAGTACAGCAACTTAAACAGATGTACTTCTGCCTATTTTAGCAAAAATACTGACCATTTTGTTTGTGAAAAAATGTGCAGAGGGAAGTGCATTTGTAGAGGAAAAGCTGTCTGTTCTTTTCTCTCAACTGGATTCAACAAGAAATGTTTTCGGCTACTTCTGCTGTTGTGATGCTTCACCATGGTGTTATGCCTTTTCCCGATCACTTTAATCGAGAATCGTCCCAGATTCAATTCAGAGTAATACACATATCACAGAGCAAGAGCTTGGTTTGCTTTTCAGAGTAGTTTCAGAGACCATGCTTTTTCAGCTACTTGAGTAATATTTTAAGAATAGTACTCTTACTTAAGTAAAATTTGGTTTCCTCTTCCAACTGTGAGTAAGTCTACAAGTGACAAAAGCTTTATGTTGACAGTATGAAATGATTGAACATTTGTGATTCTTGCATTGATGTATTTTCTTCTCATTTTTGTGTCTATCCTTTGAAAATACTATCTTTTGAGCATCACTTAACATTTTATTTGTCCAATTACATTAACTTTGAATTATAAATCAGATGTTACGTCCAAACAATTACTTTTACAATTACTCGTGAGTAGTAGTTTCTCCTAGTACTTTTTTTCTCTTACTTGAGTAATTTCTTGGGCCGCTAGTTTGAACATTTACTTGAGTAATATCACTTTAAAGTTTAAAGTAATTTTACTTTTGAGTACATTATTTTCTACTCCAACTTTGATGCTCCTAGCCTACGACCAGAGACTCCCAGATCTGGACCAGAGCATCATTGAGCTTCTGGAAAGACTGAGGACCATCCTGGCCACACCAGAACGACTAAAACGTAATGTCCAAGAAATTTATATTGGATTTAGGTTAGGCGAACATAGACTCCAGTCAATTCCTCCATTCATCATTATAGTTACTGTTAATACTATTCATTGACTGACTCATTGCATTACGTATACCTCCTGGCTAATTTTTGGTGCCTAACAGCCTTTTGTAATTTGAAAATGCATTGCAGTTGGAGTGATGCTTGGAGAAATACCGTCATAAAAAGACTGCTAAGCTTAAGACAAACTGATGAATGAGTTTTGTACACATATCATTAGTTTAATCCTTTTCATGGTCCATCTGGCTGGACATGCTCTTCACTTTATGTCATGTTTAAAGCTTTGGGAATACGCACAGATGGAAAGTGCTGGGTTATTTGTGTTAGCAAAGCCTCTGTGACTCAACCAAGCTAATTTGAGGCCTGCTGCAGTTATTTATTGACACCAGAAGAAAGCTATTTATTCTATTCGGATGGAGCGCGCTCAGTTTGCATATACGGCCCAAGCTAATCCATTGCTCTGTGGATTGTATTGGGATTTGCTTGGCCTAGGGGGAAAATATTTTGCAATATGAAAACATAGCGCGATATACAAACAGAATGTTACAACTACAAATCAGTTTAAAACATTTCTATCCAGACCCTTACTTTAGTGCACTGGTGTATTTATTATTTCAATAAAATACATTTTGCCCTTCATCGCTTCGTGTAACTATTAACTTATTTAACAAAATTCTCTTATTATTGATAGTTTGCCATGATGCTGGAGGGTTATACATGTATGTCTATCTCGAAATGTTCAGCTTTACCATGGCAATACAATGCCCACATTAGTAAACACAGTCAAATAATTTAAAAGATTTTTCAAGTGTGCATGGTCGAGCTTAGGAGTTTTTCAACGCAAAGGTGACTGGAAAACTGTTGGCTAATGCTAGCGAGTTTGTGAGTGTAATGTTATTGTAATATTAGGGACTTGTTTAACAGCTCACCTGTTGTAGTTCCAGATACAGTAGTTGTTTTTGGTCAGATTGTGTTGAGTAACAGAGCTTCAGACAGAGCAGTGCCTCTAGTTAGCATCACCCCTCCCAGGAAATGTTGATGACATCAGCTGCAGAGTATCAATTTAAAGTAATAGAAATTGTGTCCATTAAGACACACACCCCAAAATCCCATACTGCCAATTGTGTGTCTTTCTGTGCACAAGTGAAGTACCAGGAGCAATGTTTGCTCCCCAGTCCACACATACCACAAGTGCAGGCTAAACCCAGAGGTCATGACCCTGTGACACTTGTTTCACAGCTACCCACCATGCTCCACATTGTTTGGCACTTCCGTTCACTTCTGAGTCAAAGATGAAAGCACACATGTCAAAGGTGGACTTGAACCCATCCTTACATGTGATAACTTTATTCAGATGTGCAATATAGGCAATATGGACTTAGTTTCCTGATTTAGCCAAGAGATTAACTGTATTTCATTATCAGTAAACCAAATTTTGGTCGTTGTGAGAAAAATTGGTGTGGTTGTTTTTTTTTTTTGTTTTTTGTTTTGTATTTATTATTTTCTTCTACTGTCTAAGCTTGATCATCACATAAGAAAATAATTGTAAATGAAATGAAATGTTATGGAATTAATAATAATTGAAAGCAATTATTTCCCATATTTTATTAGATGGGATAACAGTAAAACATATCCTCCTGAATTAAACCACTATGAATGTCATAAACATACCAGTGTTTCCCATTAATACAGGAGACTATTGAGGCTTTCCATTGTCGAAATTTGTCCCCCCATAGTCTACAATAAACAGAACTATATATTGACATGACAAAATTTGTTGCTCATTTATATTATGATATAATTTGTATTATCATAAACTTATTAAAGAGTCTACACTGCCCAAAAATAACAACTTAAAAAATAGATATAGGCAGTGACATTTATACTCCACAAATGAAATTAAATTATTCAAATTAGAATAATGTGTGTCACCATAATCTTAACAGAATCTTGGGGGAACACTGCATACACATACAAATATCATCATGTATTGCAGTGGCACTCTTGTAAACGTAGTCTTGGTAGGCGAGCTAACACTGATGGAGGGGATCCCCTTTGATGACATCATCAGGCATGGACGCCACATTCCACAGGTCAACCAGGGGAGTTGTAGTTCAGCTGTGGTCCCACCCACAGTGCCGGGAAAGGCCGCAGTGCCAGCTCACCCCCTCTGCAGCCAAAGTGGTACGGCCCCACAAGCCCCACATGCTGTGAGGGGAGGACGTGAATCATAACAGACAGACAGAAAGTGGAAGAGTTCAGTCATAGAGGAGATACGGAAAGAATATATTCACTAAACTTGAATTGGAAACATAAGAGGTAGATATTTTGGAGGAATATTGACGAAATTCAAGGTTGACCTATTGGTAAGAAGATTTTACATGTTATATCTAAAGTAGCATGGTTTTGATAAAAAAAAAATATATAGACTCAATACTCTATACCACGATGATAATAAAAAACGGTCTTTCTTTAGACAATAGAATGCTATTGTAAGCATTAAATCATAGTACTTTCTTTTATATTACTGTTTGACCTTATATCTGTGTACTCCCTCAGTCGTCCAGGTAGGTTCTATAGTGGTCCATGCGCATATACTAATCTATGTGGTCTTATACTCGAGTTATTGACTCTGCATTTGCTGTAGAAGTTGTTGTTGATTTTGGTATGCTGCTTCAACTGAACTAATCTGATATAGAAATAGAACACATGCCATCCTAGTTGAGCCTGAGAGTTAATCTATCATCGTTATTGACCATCATGGGGCCGTTTGTTTACAGCTATTGGACTAGCTTCCTGTCTTCTTGCCGCTACTGTGGACCGCGCTGTTGTTGACATGGCTTTTGAAATAGCTGTGGTCGGAGTGATCCACCATCTGTCCCTGGGGTTGCTCAATTTGGAAGCTAGCATAGGCCCCAGACACGTATATATGTCCTGGATCACTTTGCAAATGCATAGGCCTCCATTGGAATATTGTTTGTTTCATGTCTCCTGCACATGGCATTGTTGCCATAATGCAGGGATATCCCACAAGTATTCCTTGGTAGATATTGTAATTTTGAAACAATTAATGGCATTGTGCTATATTCATGTTATCCTGCTAACATGATTCAGCAGCCAGAAATTAGTCTTCAGTAAGTGGACAGCTCACTGTTGCCAGTATAGCTCTGACTATGTGAGCCCACACTGACGCAACGTGACAGGGGCCTGAGTCCAGCAAAGTGGCTATTATTAGCAGTGGAGGAGCTGGGGCACATGCTGGAGCTTCAGGTCAAAATAGATGTTTACAGAGTGGGAGGGTAGTCAGCGTGTTGTTGAGGAAGATACTTCTCTCAGTGTAAAAAGGACTCATAAGACTAACTGAACTAATTTTCTTATGATCAGTAAATTATTATTTGTTGCCCTTGTATTGCTGTATAAATTCCAATTTTAAGTAGGTCTGGTTGTCCTTGAAAAGTATGGACATGACTTTAAACTCTCAAGTTTTCTCTTAAGTTGGTGGGATAATACCTGCTGCTGTTTCCTGAAAAATACAGCAAATAGTGTGTTCAATTTTAGAGAGCTCCATATTGATGACATCACACGATATAACAGTGTTTTCTTATAACTGTATTTGTCAAATAATAATTACTCTGTACATTAGAGGAGTATTGGCCCAGTGTACAACACTGTTGCTATAGAGCAGTTATGGAATGCCCTACCGTGACATCATTATTTCTAACCAGGAAGTAAAATAGTAAGCATTTTTTTTTAATTCTTAAATATAATGATCTTGACTGTCTATTCACCCATCTGTTTTCTTACGCTTATTCGGGGCTGGGTCGCTGGGGCAGCAATCTAAGCAGGGACTCCCAGTGTTCCTTCACCCCAGACGCGTCCTCCAGCTCCTCTGGTGAGACCCCAAGGCATTCCCAGACCAGCCGAGAGACATAGTCCTCCTCTCGATGTGGAGGAGCAGCGGCTCTACTGTCACCTAGCTCCTCACCTTATCTCTAAGGGAGCGCCTAGTCACCTTGCTGTGTTTTAGCAAAAGGAGTAGTTCAGCCTGTCACAGGCACTTTAACTTTTAAAAAGAGAAATGTTTGAATGGAACATGGAGAAACTATACTTGAGCTTTTGGCCACTATTTATCAAAGCTGAATTTGTTGATCATTTACTGACTGGCGTTCATATGTTTTTCTAATCACCTTTTCAATCTTGTCTTTCAGATGCTGATCACACTCAAGGCCCTATTGACGGAAGCCTATATGCCCGGGTCCGCAAAAAAGACTCCCTGGAGGGAGTGGTCACCATCAATGACCTCCCAGTCCACGAGAACCCTCTGACCAATGCAGAAACCTCTCTCCAGACCACTAACCACTCTCTGCAGACAACAGACCAAACCATCCCCGCCACTGGCCCCACTGCCCTCCCCGCTGTCGACCACACCCTCTCCGTGAGCAGCGACTCTGGCAACTCCACTGCTTCCATCAAGACCGATCGCACTGATGAGCACAGCCAGTCCCTGCAGGGTGGGGTGAGCGCCAACAACCCGGCAGTGACCCACCCGTCCCTCAGCCCACAGGAGAAGCGAGAACTTGATCAGCTTTTGAGCGGACTCGAACCTCCGAACCAACGGCAAGCCTACCTGTCCACATCAACCAGCCCGGGAGGTGGGGTGAGGCATCTTGTCCCGGCGCAGGTGCATGTCAACGGAGGTCATAACAGAGCAATCAGTGCACCTACAGAAGAACGGGAGACAGATATTCTTGATGATGAATTGCCAAACAGTCAAGAGGGTAATAGTGTGGACAGCTTAGGGACAATTTCTTCTTTAGACGGTCAAGCTACTCCAGCAGATCTTTACTACCAATCACAAACTCCAGTCAGCCAAAACGACGGGCCCTACCTCGAGAGAGGCAGTGAAAAATTGACTGAGATGCCTGTACACGGATCTAGAACGCCCACCGCAATGCAAGACCATGGTGTTGACTCTCCATCCCCACAGGGAGGATACAACAGCTACCAGAATGGGAATGGAATGTACCGTTCACAGTCCTTCGGGAACCAGGCTGGCAGCAGTCCGGAGACCAATCCCAAACTGATGCCGAGGGCCCCGGAGCGGAGCACGAGTAGCAGAGAGGCGGTTCAAAGAGGCCTCAACAACTGGCACCAGTACAGTCTCCCTGACGATCCGTTCGGTCCTCCTCTGCACTCCACTCATAGTCTCCCGCATTTCCCGACCACAGCCTCTCAGCGTGACATCGAGCAGTCCATTGAAGCCCTAAACATGCTAATGCTCGACTTGGACCCTATCAACTCCCATATGTCCAAGTCCCATAGTGCGCCCACTGGGGAGAACAACCTCAGTGCGACCCAGGTTCCTTTCTCTCAGACCTTGGCCAGACCGTCGTACCAGGCAGACTCTGCGATCCACGGATATAATAATAATTCTGGTCCTGTCAACAGCGCCTTCCATCAACCCCAACGCTCGCCTGGAAGGATTTCGGCAATCCCTAACCAGAGTCCCGTAATGGAATCGCCAGCTTTCTCTCCACAGCGATCCAATGCTGGCTACCAAAACAGCACCCCTTCCCAAACCCCGGAACCCTACATCCATTCTCGGCAGGCAACGCCCCACTACTCTGAACAGTCCAATTTCAACCAGCAGAAACCTATGAACTCATACCAGGGAGGACCAGTTTCCCACTCCCCAGACCTCCAGGGTTCATCGCCATATACAGGCTACAGTGCCTCCTCCTCCCCCATCCCAGCACACACGCCCCAGCCCAAGGAAACGTCCTCCACATCTTTGGCTAGAGAACAGGATCCGGAGGAAGAGCTTAACCTGGAAGGCCTGGTGGCTCATAGAATTGCAGGTAAAACAAAATTTAGAATTACAATGGAAAACAGTTTCTACCAGTGTCACATTTGATAGGGCTGAACGATTTGAAAAAATATCTAAAATGAATATCTAAAGGTATTTTTTCTAAGAGGAATTGCGATTGAGATAGATTTGCAATGAATGTTCTTATACTAGGATTCGGTTTCACGTTCATATTTTAAATGTGTCCAGGAGAATTGGCAAGAAGACAATGAACTAATCACATATTTCAGAACATGTTTGTACAGATCTAAACTACAGGATTGGCCGTTTTTATGTAGAAAAATATTGTTGGTTGTGAAGGAAATTATAGTACTTCATAAAATTGTAGCCTTTTTGATTTGCTAATTGTGTCCATTCAAATTGCAATTTGATGATGATTAATCTTGTAGCTCCACTATTTGGGCAAAGTTATACCAGTGTTACACCATTGGCAGTTGAACTGGCAGCTTTTCTCTGCCATTGACTTTTTTTTTTAGCACAACCGATATTTAACCACTTTCTAAAGTTATGTAACCTCTCACAGCTAACACACATGCAAAATTTACATAAAAATCATTGTTTTTGACAGCAAAAAATGTGGTCAAAATATTTCATTTGAAAACATGTATTTTATCCATTCATATCAAATCCTTTATTTTTCATTATTCTCACCTTTCTTTTCTATTCACCGTGTCACTGTATTGCTTCCCACTCTCCATACTCACTCTATCTCTCCACTCCTCCTCCTGCTTCACCTCCTCACACCCCCTGACCTGCTCCCACCCCTGTCCAGAGTACAACGCTCGGATCCGGGGCATCAGCGAGAGCATCACCCCCCAGTCCGACCGCCTCCGCTCCTATTCCTTCTCTGGTTTGTCCTTTTTTCCACTCACTTTTCCGTTCTTCCTTTTTATACTTTTACACATTTTACCATGCACCTATAATTTAACATTAAAGGGGCTATATTGCACTATTTTTGGTCAATGTTGTAATGTTATTTCCTCATCACAAACATACATAGAGTTGCGCTTTGTTTCATTCACACACCCAAACTCTGCATATTTAAGATGAGTTCTTCTCTCTTCCTTCTTGTTCTTCATTGTGATGTCATTAAGTGGCAATACATAAAATGTTCCGTTGTGTTTTTAAACTGCATATTACCTTCACTAGAATTATTTTGATCATTTCAGCCCTGGATTTGCCTAACTTTGAAGTTATAGCTATTTTAGCCTCATTGAAACTGCTTGGCTTTTAGAGACTTTCTGCAGCCACTCTCAGCTGTACACAAGGTAAAACAAAAATATTCCAAAAGTTATTTTAACATTTCACAGAATTTTACATTTTTAAATATGCTTTTTCGACTTAAAACAACTGCGTTATTAATATTAGTTACCACGGCTCCAATATATTTATTATAATGGCTATATTAAAATTGGAAAATGTACTTCCAGAACCGGAGCTTTGAAGTGGGCAGGACTCCATTCAGGATAAATATAGCCACTGTTATATGTTAACCTTAAAACTACCACGATACTGCCACTAAATGACATCACTCAGTGAAACAGTGGATTCTGAGCTTTGGGTATCTAGACAGTCTAATAATCCAGGATTATTCACGATGATACATGATAATATGTGCAAATAAAACAAAATATAACTCAAAGTATGTTTTTGAGGAGATCACAGCATTGCTAAAGGCTCAGAGAAGTCAGTTTTGCGTAATATAGACCTTTAATTTATCATATCGATTGTTGATTTGTACATGTCCATTTAAATATATATATACAATTTATTTTGGGTAAATCTAGGAGTCCGATCGAGAGGAATGACCCCGGAAGTGACGCAGGAAACAGGACGTCGTCGGACCACCAGCGAGGGGCAGTACCAGAGCAGCCTTGAAAACCGCTCCGGTGTTAATTCTCCGGATTTCGCTCAGAACTTGGCCCTCAATCCTGGAGGAAGACCGAGAGAAGTAAATATAACAAGATGGTGTCATTGTTACACCAAGCTTCTTTAAATTTACACTGATTTCAGATAATCTTTACTCACTTGATATAATTAGTGGTGAAGTAGGTAACTATGAGTGGTAGTTTTTGATTGGAGCCTCTGGAACAATAGATATATCTCATCAAACACACATCTGATTCACTTATAGAGTACATATTGTGCTTGCGTCTGCTATGTAGTTACTTATATACTTATGACACTTGAGGATCATTATGTTATACTTTGGACATTTTAAATTGCAATATTGATCTAAAACCACTTAATAACAGAAATAAGTCCACTGACTTCCACATTAGAAAACTGCAGTGCCCAATTGAAGCAGATGTTGCCATAAATGTCACCACAATAAAGAGGTGCGAAGTTGTCGGCGCCTCCGATGGTTAGCTGCAAATCACATTAGCAAGCAGTGGATTTTTTTTCTCATTTGTACCAAAATCGCTAATGTCAATTTGTTTATTGTTTATTAATATATTAATTTGATTATTTATTTTGTTAAGAACATTGTATAGTAGGGCTAGCAGAAAATATGTAAATGTAATTTTTCTAACAAGCATTGCGATTTGATTTGCGATTGTTTTAAAAATAGGATTCTGTTTTAAGGTCACATTTTATATGTATCAAGAAGAATCTGAAGGGAGGGGCTAACTACAGATAGATAATGTATGCAATGTCCACCAGCAATCTGACCAGAACTGAAGAAGAGGCTTGGATAAGCAGCAAACGTCTTCACTTCTACAATGTCTTCTCCAACTGACAGATTTAAACTTCGTCTTTTGCTATGGATCAGACCTGGATGTCTGAGCTGTTACACAGACGTAAAGAAAAATTGACAAAAATACTAAAATATGAACGGACAAACTAATGCAAGGGTTAGCTGTTATTTTATGCAGAGTAAGACAGGGTGTTATATTTGAGGAAATTATGGTACTTCAAAAACAGCTGCCTTTGCGATTTGCTGATTCTATCCATTCCAATTGCAATTTTGATTTGGTTGCGATTAATCTTGCAGCCCTGTTATACACTATACAACACTATGTTGATTCTAAAAAGGGCCACTGTTTTGCTAAGAGATGATATTTCGTTCTTTCAGGGCACAGTGCACAGCTACCGTGAGGCGTTCGAGGACCATGAGACCAGTGGCAGTCCTACGTTCAGAGGAGGTGGTGAGAGCTCCCCCCTGACCCCATGCTTCCCCGTATCACCACAGACTCCTTACTTCAACATGAGTAGGTTTACCCATCTGTAGATCAATAGTCAAATAAGACACTTTCTTCTTCCAACACATAATTAGTAGTACACACAAAACTATTCTTAGCAGTACTAAATATTTTGAGTCTTTAAAATTGATCTTCTTGGACCTTGTGGTACTGTAATTTTTGCTTTTTGGGTTTGGTCACAACATATAGCTATGTTGCTATAGCAAGAGTGTGTCTAGAGAGTGGCCAGGGGTAGCACAGGCCATGGAATATGATTATGTACTTAAAGAGGATAAGGCTTATATATTGGGCAATATACTATCACCTGTAGCTTGACCTGATTTATTAACCAAAATGCAGTTATAAATGTATAAGTGTAATTATAGATTATAAATAGAAATTTTCTTAAGTTGTAAAAACATAGTGCCACCTCTGGACCACTGTCTAGACACACTCCTGCTCAGGAGGAGCATATAGGGAAAAGGTAGGTAAAGACCATTTTAGAGAAGGTTGCAAGGACAACAGTTTTCTATGACGTGATTTATTAGTCTTATTATACATGCCTTGACTCAAACAGTAATGCATACATTAAACCACAATGCATGTGTTTTACATAGACATATGAGAAACAGGACATTGTTAGTTGATATAGAAGGTATTTACTTTTTCCTCGAGTGTAATTGGCTCTTATTTATGTAAAGAACAACTCTGTAGTAATGACATGCAAACTAAGCAAAACAATGGAAAGTTTGCAAATGTAGGCACTTAAAGCACACATCCATCTCGTCTCCTGTCCATCTTGTCAAGCTGGACTTAAGTTACATGCGTTGCGAGGACAGTAGAATTCGTTGTGCTCTGATGGCAGGTGGACATTGTAACCTTGCTGAGAGGAATGATGTATCTGAGGTTTTGCTTGACATAATTACAATCGCCGTTGTGATGGACCTAAAGATCCTAAAAAAAAGCATGCATTCACTCTTCATATTGGGCTGTAATAAGTAGTATCATTTTCACTTTTTTAAATACAAAAAGCTTAACAGTCATATTTCTTTGTTATTAATGCAAAAAAGGAGCTTATTTGTATTTCTTCCATTTAAACTGTAAATAATGGGGAATATTATATTTTAGATAGAAGAAAGAAGAAAAAGTAAAATAATAATCTTTAAACATATTGCTATGCAGTATTTTTTAAGCAACCTAATATTTTGTTGAACCTACATTGTTTTAATAGCAGATAAAATGCAGTTTCTCCCTACTGTCATGTGCTTCCCACACTCCTTCTTTAAAGACCAGAGCTCCACAGTCCCGATTCCCCACTGGACACTCCGGCTTTCCTCCCTGACCCCAGGCCTCATATTCTCTCACTTGTCCGTCCACCCACATCCATTCTTTAGCCAGAAAACGCAAACCCATCCACACATGCGCAGTGGAGGTATTTTTGTTCAGCTCTTTTTGGATCAACATCATCTCTGTCTCTGAGGAGATGGTGGCCATGTCAGTGTAGTGCGTTCTACAGTGGTCCAACGCCTCTTCCCAGGTCTTCTCCTCTCTCACAACATGAACACTGTAGCAGAAGAAAGCTTCGGTCTTATCTGATATATCGTGCCACCGATAGTTAATCAGTAATCCATAATTGTCATTCTCGCCTGAATCAGGCTGATTTTTACCCCAAAAGAACCTCTTCACCTCTCCACCTCCAGACCACATATACCGGTATGTGTTTTGATCAATAATTTTCCTTATTAATCCAAACCAGATAAGTCCAGAATAGCCTGCGGCCTGTTCTTGAAGAAGTTTGATGTCAGATTCGTCATTGATAGGTGCCAGGTCGGTGTATTTGGTCACGCAGTATGAATGAGCATCAGCCCAGTTTTTTTTTGTTGAGATAAATTTATACTTGAAGGCTGTAGTTATGGTCCCCAGCAGCAGAAGGAGTTGGATATTCGGACCCATGCTTGCGAGAGATGCCACTAGATTGGAGTGAAATAAAACATACCTTCTATGTGCGTCTTTGATATTTGCATAGGGGTGGACCTTCATTGCCATAGCACAGTTTTTAATGGAGTTTTTTTTTTTTTTTTTACTATAAGCTTGAAAAAACACTTGTTAAACATTATCAAGTAAAACAAAATGCAATATATTACATTATATTATTAGTATTATTCTATTTAGCAAATAGTACATTGGATTCTTTATTTCTCTATAAGTTCATTTGTTTCTTATTTGGCTAAAAATTAACATACAGGGTGTGATCCAAGAGAAAACTTTGTCTGCAGTCAGTGTTATGTCTGCACTCTGCATATAGACCATTGATGTTTAGCTAGGCTAAAGCATTATCCTATGGATCTGAACAGATCTATAATGTGGATAATGTGGAGATTTTCACATTTGCATAGAGAGAATGATCAAGGTCATTTTAAAATAGATATCTTTGACAAACATTTATCCTTATGTTACATCAGAAAATACACATTAAGAATAGAATCTTTTTTCAGTACACACTGAGCTTTGTCTGAGCCAGCAAAACAAGTGAAGATATGCATTTAAAGACTTAACATCACACTTTGGTCAAACAAATAAATACATTTAGTCTACCAATTAGTTGTCACAATGCTAAAATTCACTCAATACTTGATGCTGAATATGATACCACACCACAAAACATTTATATTTTAGTAATATAATGTAATTTTGAAGTCTTATATTTGTTCTGATAAAGCTCAAAAGCACACTAAAATTGTCAAATTTTGTCCTGTGAATGTGATTTTATGCAGTATCAATACTTGCTCAAATTAATATCTACTGTATTTTCCAGACTGTAAGTCGCACTTCATGTACTTGTTTACGTATGTGTTAGGTAATGGTTGATAATACATGTTACAGATCACTTGTTGTAGATGGTGCTGTTGTGTTTGTAATACCTGTAAGAAAATTTACTTGACTCCTTTTTATACATTTCATATTTAATTTCCTCTTATTTATTTCCTCTTTATTTATAAGAGGGGAAAAAGGTGATCATTTTTCATTTAAAACAATATTGTAAATCTTTAGTTTATCGTAAGTCTAGTTAAAGGTCATGAAAAGTACTTCCTGTTTTCCAGTTCAGTCTTACCCGACAGAGCACTATTTAAGAAACAATTGAAAAGTAAAATATAAAGTTTTTAGCACACCGACTTGTTTACTAGCAGGCCAAAGTGGTATGTATATTTTCCATGCGTTCATGTGCAGTTTTGTGTGTATATGTAATATGAGCCAGAGCTTATGTTATATTTGATCTGTTTGCTAGTTCTACGGTGTGAACTGTGATGAAGTAAGACCACAGTAAACATCAGCGAAAAAACTCTTGTGTTTGTGGACAAGCCGGCATATGTTATATGTTAGTGTAGCATATCTGATTAACTGTTAATATCTATGTGTTATATTAGCATGCTGTACTGCTCTCAGTCTCGGATTTTGTAAAATAAATTTCTCCAAAAATGCAACCAGTCCAGTGCAACAGTCCAGTGCGACTTATATATGTTTTTTTTTTTTTCATTATTATAATTATTCTGATTTTAGATACTATTGACAACCCTACTACCAAAGTACATTACATGTTAATGCAATTCTACAGTGAACTTTATGGCACATATAACAATTTCATTATACAAAGAATATTTCAACTCCAAAATCTTGTTGTGGCCCATTTTAGATTGCATATAGTCTTGGTATAGGCCAAGACCTACAATCAATTCTACTGCAGACAACAACTGGGAACCATTTTGACTTTTAAACAGAATGGAGGTGAAGATTGTAAGAAAATATTTCACTTTAACAGCAGTTCCTTGTTTTTATAAGTTACCTGTTCAGACTGTTTGTGAGCAGAGTTCTGTGCCCTCTGCTTGTATTTTGTATACCCAAACATGCATGTTTTCCAAACATTTCAGAATCAAATCACTGTACTTTATACCCAAAATTCTGTTGGTTACAGAAGTGTTGCCTAGAAAATAAATTAAATTAAATAATAATCTGTATCAATGCTAAACACATGACTTGGGCTGTGTCACTTTTGCCTTTGTTGTTGGAAGTTGAGATTATTAATATCTGAACAAAATATCTAGTAGGCATATTGTAATTTTGATGCAGGTTTCACTGTTTAATATTATATTTAACAATATTGTTCAAAGATAGAGGCAAAATTATCAATTTTTACACATTTTACATGTTAAAGATAACACACAGAACAATTATTTTAAGTACTATCTGACTACGGGAATAGAAATGGAGGAACTTTACAATAAAGTAGCTGTACTCAATTTTTGTCCGTGCATTTGAGTAGATTTTTCTGTCATAGATATATTGTAATAGCAGCTCTTAGGGTCAAAATGAGATGCTGTGTAATGTCTGCATCCAATCATAAAGTGTTTTATTTTCCAAGTACTGTTAGCATGGTAGGTTTTTTTTTTTTTGCTTTACTATGATGGAAATAACTCTGCTCTAGTCTCTGAAAGCTGAAAGTAGTGATTAGCTCTTCACTGTTAATAATTTAGATGCTATGAATTTGTTAGGAAAGTGAGGAATAACTGAACCACTGCAAACCATATATTCATTCTGTACGGTATGCTTTAACAAAGTTTTTCAAATTTTTTTAAGGCATAAAAAAGAGGTACAGACCTTTAAAAATGTAATAAAAACAGAACTTGCAATTATGGATGGGAAATTGAGTCAGTATTATTCACTGGTGCTTTCATAATTTAAAGACAATACAATTATGTTCTGCAAAATGTTATCATCAGATTAATAACAGATAAAATGCCACCTCTCCTGACAGTCGTGAGCGTTCCATTGTTTGGTCTTTCCACTGTTGACCACCAGAGCCGCACAGGTAGGATTTACCCTTGGACACTTCGGCTTTCCTCCTTGACCCCAGGCTTCATATTCTCTCACTTGTCCATCCATCCAAAACCATTCTCCAGACAGAAAAAACAGACCCATCCACACGTGGTCAGTGGAGGCATCTTTGCTCAACTCTTTCTGGATCAACATCAACTCTGTCTCTGAGGAGATGGTGGCCAGGTCAGTGTAGTGCGTTCTACAGTGCTCCAAAGCTTCTTCCCAGGTCTTCTCCTCCCTCACCACATGCACACTGTAGCAAAGGAAATGTCCTGCATGATAGTCTTGTGCATCATGCCACTTAAAGTTTATCAAGAATACATAATTCTGATCACCAGGTGGCTCAGGCTGACCACTATCCCAATTGAACCATGTGGCCTTTGCACCTCCAGACCACATCCACTTAGTTTGGTCACTCATGTTTCTCAGTAATCCAATCCAGATATATCCAGAATAGCCCCCGGCCAGTGCTCGGAGAAGGTTGATGTCCGATTCATCGTTGATAGGTGCTAGGTCGGTGTACTCTGTCTCACAGTGTGAATGAGCACCATACCAGTTTGTTTTCTGCTGGACATAAACATACTTGGTGAGTGCGGTGGTTATGGGCCCCAGCAACAAAAGGAGTTGGAGGGTCGGACCCATGGTTGTGAGAAATGTCACTAGATTTGAGTGAAAATATGCCTTATATCTTTGATATTTGCATATAGGGACGGATCTTCTTTGTCAGATCACACTTTATTTGGCTGAAAAACAACATACATGGCGTGATCTGAAAGCAAGAACTAGTGCCCAGTTTAGATTGCAAACCATGTTTGCATTCTTCATTTGCAAATCAAAAACAGTTCCCCTGTTTTCATTGACAATCAGGACCAACTTTGACTACCTAAGTGGGTTTAAGATGATGATTGTAGAAGCCATTTTCCTTTGATTTAGTTTCTGTAAGTTAGCTGCTGTTTCAGTGTTCAGTGTGTCAGCAGCTGTCATATGGCCTCAGGTAACATTCTATAGCCAAACATGCTAGGTTTTCAGTACTTATCAGAAAACATATATAAACAAAATAAAATAAACCTGCAATATATTTTAATTAAAAATGCAATAGGCTTTTACATATACAAACATATCAAAAATACCCTTTCAAAATATTAACATGCATGACCTGACTTGCTTGTGGATTTAACTTAAACATCAATAGAATGTGCATATGTTCCTTTATATATTAAATTCCATACTAATACTCACCACATAATCTTGTATCTAAATACCCATTAAATGCACTGTCGTGGGGTATAACAGATAACAAAATAATCTACAATTATATAATATAAATTTAAATCTTGTTTATCTTAGTTTGTCATCATCCCACCTTGAGAGAAAGGAGAGAGTTCTTATTGGCTGAGCGTGCAGAGTAGAACAAGCCTTCTAGACCTGTGTATTTGCACAGACTGTCTTTTGACCTATCCTCCCTCTAATCCCCCAAGTCTGTGCCTACTTTGTATGTTATGCTTGTTGGAATTGGCAAATTTGGACCTGAAGGACACATTTTGGATGCCTAGAGATAGAGATTTTTTTTTTTTTTTTTATCTAAGCATCATCTGAAACCTAACACAGTAGGGGCTTACATCACACACGACAGAATCGAGTCTACCAAACTACAATGGATGTCAACTTCATGGCACAAATTACAGGCACTCTGTAATCTGACCCACACCTACTTGCTAGTACTTGTTTCACTTAAAGGGCCCATATTACGCTATTTTCTGATCTGCGCTATAATGTTTTCTCATTTTAAAAAAACACACAGTTGTGTTTTGTTTCATTTGTTTCATCCAAATTTGGATTGAGTTCTTCTCTCAAACAGAAAACATTCCATCTTCCACCTTGCGATGTCATGGTAATACAGGTAGTGCTCCACTATGCTCTAAAACTTCATATCTCTTCACTAGAATTATTTAGATAATTTCAGAATTGACAATCTCTAACAAAAGGTAAAAGGCAGCTGTTAACTTGAAAACTACCGCTGTAGACAGACTAATAAAGTGTTACTCAACCGTGTGAATGAAACAAAACACAACTCCAAGTATGTTTTTGAGGAGGTAACAACGTTCTAACATGACTTAAACCCGTAAATTCTGTGTAATATAAGACCTCTAATTCTGCAGCCACCAGCATTAAGTCAGAGAGGTTTTTGGGAGTAGCCAGAGTCCAGCCACTCTTCTTACAGTTGTTCAAAGCTTCCCTCCAAGCCTCCTCTGGTTATCAAGTCCACAGCATAGCAAAGAAATGGATCCTCACAAACAGTTGGTGTATATCATGTGATTTCGAGGAGCCTCTCTGATCACTTTCTCATTAGAACATATTTATCAACTTCAACAGTTATAAGGAACAAGGAAGAATAGTTCAACCTTCATGGGTAAAGACAATCTGAGCAGTTGGAGTTATATCAGAAGGGCAAACTTCACGGTGCGATTCTTTAAACTGAAGTTTAGCATTTGCATAGCCTTTTTAAACAATTGGCTTGTGTAGAATTAAAGATATTAAACAGATTTGACTTGTAAATAGTTAAAATGTACCTGGGGCACTGTAGAGCATTTTCATCTCCTCTACTTTGGATAAAACATCTGGGACCATTTAAGTTATATAAGCCATGTTTATTTGGAAGTATTATGAGAATACATACACATACACATATATAGGGTATCTTTTAATTTATGATCATAAGACAGTATAGTCACACAAAAAATAATGTTGCCAATTTTTATTTTTTTATTTATTTATTTATTTTTATTTAACGCCAGGGTTTTCCAGGAGAGCTCTCTTCGGGTCATGTTGGCCATATTGCAAGGGTGGTTTTACACCCAAAGCATAGAATATGTATAACCATAGTGTCCAGCTTCAGCCAAATGAAACTCATCGACACCAATGGTTATAAGGGCAGATTTGGAGCTGAGTTCCATATTGTAGCCATGCTTACTTCTTATTTGGAACATGGTGACTAGCAGGTTAGCTCTGTCCATTTATATATACAGTCTGTGGCTCAGAGATAGCAGAGAGAGAAACAACAAACACTTCAAACATCACAAAAATACATATTTTACCATGAAAAAGATGTTTAATTAGTTATCCTTTAAAAGTTTATAGCATTTTTATTTATTTTTTATCGTTGAAGGAATCACAGCAAAATTTTGAATATCTTACATAGACTATAATGTATAATGTATTTCTGTAGCCATAAATCAACAACATTTTGAGTGGAGCTAATGTGTGCTTAGCAAGACTCAGCACTAATTTGCATAGGGTTTGCGGATTGTTAACACCAGCCTAAATGGAATTTCCATGTAATGTTTTATTGCAGTTAGTAGTATTTGCATCATGGTATTGTTTTTGCTGTTGACTGTCAAAAACAGGAGCCGCTTTGCATGTGAAGAGTGACAGGAAAAGAAAAAAAAAAACTTTTCCCGCCACTCCTGAACAAATATAAGTAGAAGACATATTGGTGCAGTTCAAACAAGATCAACACAACTTTTGCCATTAAATTTTTCTTTCACATTTCATTAATTATTATCATTTTACAGAGGACATGTTGTGCTTGTGTCTGCTAAATAGTTATATATGTGGCCAAATAACAGAACTCTTGGTCGATTAAAGAAATGTCCTGCTGATTGAATAGTCTACTAAAAAGTCAACAAAACTATTATGTTTCTCTATATATATTCTCTATAGGTAAAAAAGGTAGATTAAACTCAGAATTCACTCCCAAATCTTCAGCTAACTCACCCAATACATTCTCCTTTCTGCTGTTTCCTCATATAAATCCTTATAATCTTAACAAAATAATCAGTTGACTAATGTAAATTTTGGTTGACTAAGACAATATCAACCAATTAATTAACTAAATGACTAAAGGTATACAGTCCTATACTACATTATTCTACAAGCAAAACTAACTAGATTACATTAAAAATAAGACTAATAACAGATAAAATGCAGTTCTTCCTGACAATCATGAGCTTTCCACTTTTTGACCTTTCCACCACTGTTGACCACCAGAGCTCCGCAGCCATGGTTCAATTTTGGACACTCCAGCTTTCCCTCCTGACCCCACGCTTCATATTCCATTACATGTCCATCCAACCACTTCCATTCTCCAGACAAAAAGTGCAGACCCATCCACACATGCCCAGTAGAGACGTCTTTGTTCAGCTCTTTCTGGATCAACATCATCTCTGTCTCTGAGGTGATAGTGGCCAGGTCAGTGTAGTGCGTTCTACAGTGGTCCAAAGCTTCTTCCCAGGTCTTCTTCTCTCTCACCGCATTCACACTGTAGCAGAAGAAGAAAGAAGCCACATAGGATGGTGCGTCGTGCCAACGGTAGTTCAACAGTATCCCGTACATTTCGTATGGCGTGTCTTGAGGTTGCCCCTGGTCCCAGAAAAACGTGGTCACTTCTCCACCCCCGGACCACATCCATTTCGATGGATCACTCGTGTTTCTCATCAGTCCAAACCAAGCATATCCAATCAAATCACCTGCAAGTTGTTTAAGAAGGCCAGTGTCGTACTCACTTTCGATAGGAGCTAGGTCAGTGTAGTAGGTACGGCAGTGTGTCTGCGCCTCATCCCAGAATGTATATATCCTAACATAGACATACTTTGCAGTTGCAATTGATGTGATCAAGTGCAATAGAAAGAGTCTGAGATGAGAATGCATGGTTTTGACAGAGATATGTGCTACTTTGTGCTGCCCGGGCAGCACTCTGCATGGAAAAATATACCTTTTGTTTTTCATATTTGCATAGGAGATGGATCTTTTCATACCCCTATGTAAAACAAGGAGCAAGTCAGAGCTAAGTGTAAGGGACACTGTGTTGTTCCTGTATGGAAATCTACCTTAACTAGAGGATGTTACTTGTGATCAGAATCTGGAGATGTCACTGTGATTCTGGCTGTTGATTGTTGATGTTTCAAATGTAAATTACTGATTTCTCTATCGTATAACCTTAACAAATTCACAGTAAAAAGGCTTAGTAAGTACAGTAAATGGTATGAGACATGATTTTGGCTGTGAGAAATGTATCTGAAAGTACACAGAAAGGCAATATCATTGTTCTGGAACAATATTAGCAACACAGCAGTAGGAATGGGACGATAAAATTTAGACTCGCGATTATTGTGACCAAAATAACCCCAATTTATGATATTGTCACAATAATTATTAACTTGTTAATGTTCTGACAGCCCGGGGGCCCCCACTTTATAACTCTACAGGAACGTACATATACTTCTGCGTCACCCACACAAACAATCTACACATCAAATGAACGCTACAGCGCTCGTTTTTCCAAATATGCAAACCATTTTCACCTGCAATCACCACAGTGCGGACAGGAAAGCTGTTTTTACAGAAAAAACAGACAAACAGACAAAACAAAGGAAGTACGTGATCAAGGACACTGTGGATGTTTGTAAAAGTTATACTATAGGCATCTCCAGCCCAGAGCGGTTCGTGGCAAAGAGTGAAGATAGTGTTTGGACTCAGGAGTAGAGGATCTTATTTTTGAGGATTTGGATGCTGTTCTCGATCGGTAAGCGTGGTTTGTTCTGCTATTGATATAATTGTAGGTAAAATATATCGTGTTTAATCGTTAGCCTTGCTTCTGTGCACATAGTGCGCATTCGGACCATGCGCTCTGGCACATTAGACTTAATTTGTCTATCGTTTGAAAGGTGTTTTATTCTGCAGTTTGCATTATTGTAGATGAGCACACATTAGCGTCTCATCTGTGCACATGGGTGAGGCGCACTCTGGCTCATTCCTGTGGAGAGTTATGGATCAGACTTTGTTTATTGTTGATATCTGGCAGAATATAGTACAGACAGCGATAACTGTGCATCCCAATAGGCACAGAAGCTAACAAGTGTCTTTTTTATGACAGAGGCCCCCTTGTGGGCAAACACCAGAACTAACATGTAAACATTGTATTGAAAGTGTAAACATGAGGCAGACTGGTGCTGTAAAGGCGATTATAATTGTGTGCAATGATCAGGATTATTAAAAAATGCCACGAATGATTAATTGCAGACCTTTTTTATTGCAATTAACGATATTATCTTATATCGTCCCATCCCTACGCAGCAATGGTCATCTCCATCAGTAGAATGAGTATGGAGTGGGAAGTCATGGCTGTTCTGTGAAAAACATGCTCTGGAGATGCTTTGTAAGCCGTTCAGTATAACCTAGAGCATTACTCCATTTGCATGGCCTGGGATATAATTTGAATGTTAACAAATAGACCAACTCTGTCTGGTTTTATATATATATATATATATATATATATATATATATATATATATATACACACAATAATACACTATTAATAAATAGATTAAAATCACAATAAAAACTAATCAAAACATAGTCATCATAAAATGGACACTAAAAGAGAAGAGTGTACAACAAAAACCTTTCAGTCATACCCACAGCTAAACAGAAGTGTTTTGAGCCTGGACTGAGCTGCATTAAACTAAAATGCTAATTCCCCATGTTTAGTCCTAACTCCGGGCACCAGCAGGAGGCTAGTCCTTGAGGTCTTCAGAGTGCAAGATGGTTAATAAGGCACTAACATGACGGAGAAGAGCTAGGCCATGGAAAATAAAAAAAAAAATCACAAGAATAAACAATGAGTGGCTGTTACCGCTACTCTGTCACTACAGTTAATATATATATATATATATATATATATATATATATATATATACACACACACACAAATTTACTTTTGCTGATTTTTATATATATATATATATATATATATATATATATATATATATATATATATATATATATATATATATGCAAACAAACAAATATTGGTATTTCTAATATACTGAACAGAGAGCACAAGGAAAGGTCATATTATAGTATGCAAGTTGTCAATAATGTTTTGAGTAAATTTCGGACTATAAGCCACTACTTTTTTCCCACGCTTTGAACCCTGTGGCCTATACAACAGTGTGGCTAATTGATAGATTTTTACTTGCTAACGGCCACCGGGGGGTACTCTCTAACAGTAAATGCAAAGGTGAGATCAACGTGGGGAAAGATTATGTGCTGAAGAATTCACTAGTTTTGCTCATCATGCACACACCCTCATCATGGAAAACACACGAAGAAAAACATATGATGCAGCATTTAAGGTTATTTGTGTCAATGTGTTCATTCATAATTTTGAGAATCTACAATGGAAATAGTCATGTAAATAAAGTAAAGACATTGCATGAAAAAGTGTGTCCAAACTTTTGACTGGTCATGTATATTTCCCAAATGTGGCAGAAACCAGCAGCAGGACCAGTCCACAGTTTGAAGTAATGGCTGCGTTACGACCAAGAGGAACCTCAGCACATCATACTCAGGCCATGAATTTGGATTTTCACAGGGATGGATTACTCTGAAGAAATTATTCAGCCTATATCTAAAGTAAAAAACAACATCATCCAAATAGATAAATTAAGGAAATTTGTTGCTTTTTCCAACCTCTAAAATAAGTATCAGTACTTGTTGTAGTTGCATCGTAATCACTATTATTTATTATTATACATATTCTAGTAGCAGAGAAAATGTAACTTCTCATCACAATTCTGAGCATTCCAGACTTTGACATCCACATCCACAGTTCCTTCTATGGCTTGTATCCCATTGATCTCAAGCGATGTTCCCACCACCTGCAGAGCTGCACAATCTTGATTTAGTACAGGACACCTAGACTTACCCACCAGACCCCAGGCTTCATATTCCAGAGGCTGCCCATCCACCCAAAGCCAATCCCCAGCCATAAAATGCAACCCAATCCACACGTGTTCAGTGATCAGAGTTTTGCCCAGTTCTTTTTTCATTAGCATCAATTCTGTCTCTGACGCCACACTGGCCAGGTCGTGGTAGTGCTCCCTGCAGTACCTGAGAGCATTTTCCCAAGTCTTCCTCTCTCTTACGACATGGACTTTGTAGCAGCAAAATGCCAGTGAGCGATTATATGCTGCATCATTCCAACCAGAATCTCCAGCAAAGTGTCCCCTATCTTCAATTCCATACATATTGTTAGGTTCATTAGGACGCCAGAAAGTTTTGTTCTTTTGCAATTCACCACCTCCAGACCACATCCATTGTTTTTCATTTTCTGGGTTCCGCATCAGTCCAATCCAAAACAAACTCCTGTTGGTAACCCTGTTATCTTCAAAAAGTAGGTTCACATCATATGCATTACTGACTGGAGCCAGGTCGGTGTATTCCCTTCGGCAGTAATCTTGAGCTTCATCCCATTGCATCTTGTTTGTTACATAAACATATTTCCCAAATGTGACAGAAACCAGCAACAGGAGCAGTCCACAGTTTGAGGTCATGGCTGTTTTATGACAAAGAAGTCCAGTAGCTTAAATAGACGGACTCATATTTGCATAGGGATGGATCAGTCTAAACAAATGATCATTGTAAATTGTTCGTAGGATTATTACCAAACTTTGTATACAGGGAGGTTCAAGACCACAATGTTGAACTGTAATTACCGGCAGTAGGAGCAGTAATTACCAGCAGTAGTAGTAGTAGCTTTTGTAGTAGTATACATGTGTTCAGTGACCAGTGATTTCCTCAGTTCTTTTTGGAATTCACAGCATGGACTTTGTAAATGTATTTTTATCGTTTCACGTCATATAATTTCCATAAATAACTCTTTATTAATTTATGTTGTGGTTGGTAGGTTCTCACGATTGTCAGAAAGTTTTGTTCTCTTGCACTTTTTGAATATTTCAGAAATTAATAGTTCAAAGGCATCACAGAGGCTAGTTATGTGGTAACTAATATCCATAATGCATTTGTTTTAAGTCCAAAAAGCACGTTTAAAATGCAAGATTCAGCGAAATATTTTAATAACTCAGAGGATTACAGCGTTTCAGAAACACATTTTAAATAAAAAGATAGGTCTTGTTGTAATCTGTCACCACGTAGTTGAGAATGCAATGAGCGGCTTTCAAACTTTAACTATACATTTTTTCGGAATGACTATGGGAAAAATGAATGAGAAATTTACTTCCAGAAGTGGGGTGTGGGCAGTCACTGTTGTGCTCTATACTTTTCACATCAAAACATTTGTGCTTTTTCCTGCTGTCCAAATAGAGGCTTCAGGAAAGAGACGTTTTTAAATGGCCACAAAGAATTACAGTGAAAGTTGTTGTATATTAATTGCATGTACAAATCTGTGAAGGACAATGGAGTTTGCTTTGAAAACAATGCAAAGGAGAAGATGCAAAGTGAAAAGAAACCTCTTATTCCAGTTCATGCTTAAGCAGCTATCTATCTCAAGCTTCACTAAACAGTTGAGTTGACACAAATGCACAAATCATCACACATAATGAGTTTATATGTCATTACAGTGACATTTTCATTATTTATGTTACAAAATTACACATTGTACTACTCATGACAGCACATATTGATTTGACGTAAAGCATGAAAATATTAAAATATATCAGCAGATCTTTAAAAAATATGTTATTAGTGTGTTATTACAACAAACAGAAGCTTTCAAATTCATGGTTGAAACACTTGATCAACTAACAGAAAGTGTTGACCAATAGAATAAAAAGTCAGCTTCACAAGTCATCATTATTAAAAGCTACAGTCTTTGCAAATCCTGGCTTTAAATAACAGATGGAGCCACAATGTTGGACATCACAACTCACTGCTAGTCATTTTAGCAGTACAGATTGTATTAGAATAATTTGTAATTTAACTACTTCCTATTCACTACTTGGAATGTTTTTGATTGCAGTTTAATATCATTTTTTACACATGGTTACTCCAACAGTCCTTGTTTTTGGATACATTTTACTTGACAGTTTCCTATTTTACGCCCTTCTAAAATTTGTATTGATTTTTAATTATTTAGGGGGAGTCAGTAGTGTGTCTTACAGGCCAATTTCATTGTTGTAGTTAAATAGAAAATGCAATCCATTATTTTTGCTTTGACACTAAAGTTTAAATTTCAGCACAATTCCAAATCTTGCAACTCAGGGAGTAAACACGCAGTTCATGTTGGCACAACATCTTATCTATCTTCGAGCCTTAATTCTTATATCAAAATTAAAAAACTCTTTTTGCAAAACCTAAAACGCAACAATCAACTATTTAAACTCTCTGCAGGTGCTATAGTCTATGTACCTAAATACAAAACACACTTCACAAAGTTCATACACCAGAGACACAAAGGACAAAACTGAACACACTAGAATCATAATATAAATAGATTTGATAGACAGACAAGGAAGCACTAGAAACCACAATGTAAAAGACTTCTGTAGTGAAATCTGAGTGAACCAGGTTTTCATTCAGAGACTTTGATATCCAAGACTGACAGAGTTCAGATACCAGCTGCTAAAAGCATAGATTTTGAAATTATTGTTTGTTTTTTTTCCAAAATGATTGTGTAATATTTTAAACATTTACAGCACATCCCTCACTCTCAAACCATCAGAAATGGTGTAATAAAGGTCGTACAGGTCTCTGACATAGAATTCTCCAGCCAGTGTCTGGATGATGGTTAGATGAGTTTATAAATCTGAGTATTGTGTTAACCACAAAATGTCCGTTTTACAAGAGTGTTTTATGTTTTCTTCACAAAGTTTACTTTTTCAGACATTCTGAATTGTTTTGCGTTCTGTGTTATAGTGTAGCAAAGTGTGTAAAAGATATTGTCAGATATTTTGAGAATTTGTTTTGATGACGTCCTCAGTGAACTTGTTTGCATGAACAAACCACTCCCAGTAATTTGCTTACCCAGTGCTTGTTGTCACATGATGGTCTCTAGGTGACAGAAATTTGTGATTTTATGAAATATTTCATTTTAATTTCTAAAATCCTTGACGCAAACATCTACAGGTGTTTTTCAACCATACAAAGTGAGTTTTATGCCACCTACAAAATTAGAAGAAGTAGTTTTATTGCCATTGTCATAGAACAAAATTCACAAACTAGGAACTTGCTTCGGCAGTGAGGTGCAACATAAAACAAAGAATAGCAATCGTAAAAATAAACTGTGATAAAATAAAAAAAAAAAATATATATATATATATATATATATATATATATATATATATATATATATATATATATATATATATATATATATATATTTGCATTCATTTAAAATTGGGTAAATAATAAAAACAGAGTTAATATAAATAAATAAAAAAATATATAAATTATATAATGTATATATACACACACACTATGGAAAGAACAGAATGTGCAAAAAATGAGTGCAAGATGAATTATAGTTGAAGTAATTTGTGTAAAAAAATACTGACTAAATGAGATGTTTAAAAAAAGTTGAGGAAAGAAGCATATACCCTTGCAAAAACACACAAAGACATTGTTATTGACAAAATTATGGACCTATTTTTAAAATTCTGGTCAGTAACAAAGAAAATGTAATTTACGGTTGCAATTAAGAGCATTCCACCCCACTAGTTTCGTTACGTTTAGTAATGTATCTTGTGTAATTTCTTGGTACTTTGGTCCCTGCAGTCGTAGAGCTCCACATGCCCAGTGAATATCCGGGCAAGTGGGCTTTGGATCCGGGCCCCAGGATTCATAACTGAAGGGTTGTCCGTCCATCCACTGCCAGCTATCGACCAAATACTGCAGCCCAGTCCAGACATTATAGCTGGATAATTCTTTGCTCAGTTCATGTTTGATCAGCATCATCTCTGTCTCTGATGCCACACTCACCAAGTCTTGGTGGTTCTGTCTGCAGTATTGGAGAGCATCATACCAGGTCATCCTCGTCCTTATGGCATGTACCTTGTAGCAAAGGAATGCAAGTCCAAAATATTGTGGTGCATCAACCCATAAATAATTATAATAATCATGTCTGATTGCTACGTGATCCTCCCCATTAGACCAGTCATTGGGTTCCCCTGGTGCCCAGAAACCCTTTGTCAAAAGCATTTCCTGTCCTCCAGACCACATCCACCTAGTGCTGCTCCTGGTTGTGTTCTCTAGTCCAATCCAGCTGAGCGCCCCGATGTCCGGATTAAGCTTCCGAATTAGGCTTATGTCATAAAAACTGTTGATAGGAGCCAGGTCAGTGTGGTAAGTCCGGCAGTATCTCTGAGCGTCAAACCAGTTCAACCTTGATCGTATATAGACATACTTCCCAGCTCTACCCATAGTAACCACCATGAGCAGTAGCAGCAGTGTCAAATACGGACCCATGTTTGTCCTTTGGAGGAAGACAAACTACTGAAGTCAAGAGGACATTCGTGGTTATCTAGTATGGCCCTAATCTTATGTTTGCATGTGAATGGTTTTGCTTAAGCAAAACAATTTGACTTTATGGTTAAGCAACTTCCGACATTAAGTACATTCAAATATGTACCATAATCAATGAAAAGTTTTTTTGTTTGTTTGTTAAGATACACTTTGTTGTCCCCATTGGAAAGCTTATCATTATACAGCTCCTTACTATACAGTTACTACCAAACAGAGGTGGGTGGTACTCCATTACATTTACTTAGTTACATTTATTTGTGTAACTTTTTAAAGAAATTGTGCTTTTCATTGGCAATATGAAATGATTTGAACATTTGTGTTTCTTGCGCTGCTCCTTCAGATATGATTTTGTTTTTCTAATATGTGTGTATCCTTTGGAAATAATACCAGATTTTGTGCATTATTTCATGTTTTCAGATGTTACTCTTTAATTAAAGCTTACTCAAGTAGTACTTTCCCCAAATACTTTTTTACTCTTACCTAATTAATTTCTTGGACCCCTACTTTGTAATTCTACTTGAGTAATATTTTTAAGTAACGTTACTTTTGCTTGATTACAATTTTTGGCTACTCTACCCATTTCTACTACTAAATACATTTTAACAAAGGTTTAGACTAAGAGTAATGAAAGACATGTTTATTTATTCAACTGTTTTGTTAGCCTGTAGCACCAACTTTGACAAGGATAGAATGCATTGTAACGTAAAGGCCCTAATTTTCATCTTCCGTCCTTGATGACACTCTCACTTGAAAAATGGAAATTGCCAGGCTGTAGGCTTACATGGAGTTTCCTCTAAATTTGCTTGCAAGGGTTTATATGAGATTATTCTCCAAGTCCAGTCCACAGGAGGTATCGAAAGACACTGCTCAGATGTACTTGACCAATTTTTTGAAAATTAATTAAACTTCAATTACTCTTTTTAACTGCGTCATATTTAAGACAATATTTGTTTGCATATTTGAAACAGTTAGAACATTATAGAAAAGCAGATTGAGCGAAAGTACAAGCATAATCAAAACTTTCTGGGTTACATTTTATTCATTTTACAAAGTGGCGCCATCATTAATGGGACTGAAGGATCAAACATGGCTCAAAAATACAACTGAAGACCTTAAGTGGGAAGTAGAGATTATCACTGCAATATCACCATGTGAATTCATGCTATACACAGAGGTTTTATCTGAATATTATTCTTTGTCCAATGTTTGTTTTGTCTATATGTGTACTTTAAAAAGGGGGTATTATGTAAGATTAACTTTTTGGACCTTTAGATCATGTTATATCGTTCCTTCATCAAAAACATTCCTGAAGAGGTTTTATATGTCATCTATACATGTTTGAGTAATCTAGCAATCTTTCCCCGGCCCTATTTGAACCCATGTTACGGTTAGCAGTACAATTCTATCCAAAAGTCTGCCTTACATGAAGCCTACATCATTCATGCTCCCTCACATCAATTTTTCATAAATATACAAAAGCATGATGACAGCAACCTCAATGAAACAATCATACAGTCTTTACTGTTAACTCTATCATGACTACTGGTGGATTTATAACATTTGTAATAACAAGAAGCCTAAAATAAATTTTAAAAATCAGTGATAGACATGATCACTTCGCTAGACAGCGAACAATTATGTAGGCATAATTGTTCCTGTGCTTAGACCTTGAGTATCGAGACTATTCCTTAGTACCAAAATTGAGTTTGAAATTTTAGTATCGTGACAACACTAGTTAGTAGCAAAGAAAATGTAGGCTCTGGTTACAGTAAAGAGCATTCCACCCCACTACTCCCTGTACTTTTGTTAATGAGTCTTGGCTTTGTCCCTCCACCCGTAGAGCTCCACATGCCCAGTGAATATCCGGGCAAGTGGGCTTTGGATCCGGGCCCCAGGATTCATAACTGAAGGGTTGTCCGTCCATCCACTGCCAGCTATCGACCAAATACTGCAGCCCAGTCCAGACATTTTGGGTGGATAATTCTTTGCTTAGTTCATGTTTGATCAGCATCATCTCTGTCTCTGATGCCACACTTGCCAGATCCCCGTGGTTCTGTCTGCAGTATCGGAGAGCATCATACCAGGTCATCCTCTTCCTTATGGCATGGACTTTGTAGCAGATGAAAGGATATAATCTACTGGCTCCAACATCATACCATCCATTATTGTCCATCATTGCCACATCTTCTCCATTGTCTTGACCATTGGGTTCATTAGGTCCCCAGAAGAACTTAGTAACAGCTGCACCTCCAGACCACTGCCACTTAGTTCGGTCCGTGGAGTTCCTCATGAGTCCAAACCAGCTTCGAGGGGTGTTTAGAAGGCCTCGGTCATAGTCATTGCTCACAGGTGCCAGGTCAGTGTAGCTTGTCTTGCATAATAGTTGAGCACCACTCCAGGTTTGCTGTAAAGGCACCTGCACATATTTCCTTGCTGTAGCAGGAAAAACAACCAGGAGCAGGAGCAATTGGAGGTTTGGACACTTGATAGCCATGACTTCTGCTCATCTAGGGCCACCAGTTGAGTTTAAGTTTACGTGTTTTGCATAATGTTTTGTTTAAAGCAGACCTCTTACGTAAAGATCTACTTTTTAGAGCTTTTAATCATTTTATAGTTGTTTCCCTTCACCATTTACCCTCCTGAGGGTAAATGTTGGACTTGTGCATGCAATATTTAATCACTTATTTTCAAGAAGCCACATTGCCAATCGACCCTTGTTTTCACAGACACCGCCATACGCCCACTGTCTTCTTTAAACCAATCATTATCTCTTGCAAACTGCACTGTGGTGTTGTGAGGTACCAAATTTTTGTTGGCTGCGTTAGATAGGCCTGTCACGTTTACTATAATTATAATTACTGCAATTAATTATGTCGATCTTTCATTACTATGTGTTTATACCATGTTATAAGTTGTTGAAAGACTCCAGGCTTCATACTCAAGAACCTATCCATCCACCCACTACCAGTGCCCATCTAAGAAATGCCACCTAATCCACACGTGAACACTCATGTAATGTTTAGGGATTTTACGAGGGTTCGTGGGGAATCATGCCTCTTATAATTGACGAGAAACCCAAAATCTTCTTCACTGTTGGTTCTCCTCACCAAGGATCACATCCATCCCTTTTGATAGATGTTGATATAGTTCCACAGGAGTCCAAAACACGTACGTTTAGTGTTACTGGTGAGTTGTTGGAGGAGACTTGTGTCTTTCTCCTCGCTGATAGGTTGCCAAGTTGTGCAGACCAGGCCAGTGGCCTGAGATGGAGGATGACATGTGCAATAAAACCTACAGGCTCCAACAATTTGCTTAAGGTCAATCTAGATGTATTTTTACATACTGTAAAATTTTACAGCACAATGCTTCAAATATAAAGATTTGCGAAAGTGCTGCAACCCCTTGGTCTCTCAATGAGCTTCTTGATGAAGTCTCTTGAGATGATTTTCACCAGGTACAAAGCAGTGATCAAAGCAAAGCAAAGTTATTTTGAGTTTATTTTTGTTAACTACATTTCATATGTGTCCATTCATAGTTTTGATGCCTTCTGTGAGAATCTACAATGTAAACAATTATAGAAAGTATATACATGAGTATTGTATATACTTTGAATACAATACACAGTTTTTGCATTGGGTATGGGAAGTTTAAATGCTCTTGTGTTTGCATATTATGTACATTAGGGATGGGATACGATCATGCCACAAGATCTCGTGCCACCCCTTGTCCTTGTGATGCCATCTCTGATGATTCTTGTAATGATGCAAAAAGCAATGTAATTTAGAAGCAAGTTTATTCTTTTTAATTGAATCACAAACATTCATGTTCTCTACCTTGCACATTTATTTATTGTAACTAGTGACCTACAGTGTGTAGAGTAAGCAAAAATTATACTCAAGTAAGAGTAAAAAGTTAAAGGCAACGTAGTGATCTAAATATGTTTTGTTAGCAGTTAATACCCCATAGTACCCCCTCTTTAAATATGGCACATTTAAAAGTTTAAGTGTAAATTAATTCTCAGTCAGTTAGGATTAGGGTTAACGGACTCTCACCTGCGTGATATTTTGCGCATCAAAACCACTGTTTTTGAGCCAGACCTGGCCTATTTACTACAATCCAGATCTCAGTTTCACCTTTCACATTAGTGCAGGCAAGTTATTTGTTAGCCTTCTGAGGTGAATAAATTTTAAAATCTCAGTGAATTCATTTTATTGTGACCACAATAAACCACAGTTTTAATGTTCACTTTTTCATATTTATAATCTGTGTATCATTCATTTTGTTTTTGAAAGGTGAAAGCCATTTGCAGTAAAAAGTAAAAAATAATTAAATGGTTAATTTGCATTTAGTATCAATGATTCAAAGAATGATCAAAACCAAATCGTCGGCCCCCACACATTTTCATCTCACCAAATCTGGCCCTCTTTGCAAAAAGTTTGGACACCCCTGACTTGAATAAATAAGCATGTCTTCCATTACTCTTAGTGTACACTTTTATTAAAATGTATTTGGTAGCAGAAGTAGGAAGCCAAAAACGATACTCAAGTAAAACTAACGTTACTTCAAAACAATATTACTCAAGTAGAAGTATAAAGAAGTGATCCAAGAAAAAGTAAGGCAAAAAAGTATTTGAGAAAACTATTACTTACATAAGCGTAACTGTTGGGACATAACATCTGATTTATAATTTGAACTTAATGTAACTGGAAGGTCAAAACATTACATAATGCACAAAATATGGTGTTTTCAAAGGATAGACACAAAAATGAGACACAAAAACTAAATTCAAATAATTTTATTTTGTGAACATAAAGCTACAAGACCATGTGAAGGTAACCAAATGTTTTATTCCAGTAAGATTCAGTTATTTAAAAAAAAAAACATACTAAAACTATGCTGCCAGAAAAGTACTCTGAAAAGTACAATATGTTTAAAAAGTTACTCAAATAAATGCTATCCATCCATTTTCTTTCACTTATCTGGAGTGGGATCGCAGGGGCAGCAGTCTAAATCAGTCAAGTAAATGAGTAAATGTAACTTAGTTCATGCAGTTGAGTACTCCCTATCCCTGCCTACAACCTAGCTAGTAGCAAATGAAATACAATGGTTTTGCGCAGTCACACGCATTCCACTCCTTTATGTACAGCTGTTGGCTATCTGTTCCATATGCCGTGGCCATCGATAATTTAAGTTCCAGTGTTGACAAAGCTGCACATTGTACCTTTTCCATTGGGCATGTGGGCTTCCCTTTCACACCCCAACTTTCATACATCACCTGCCTTCTGTTCACCCACACCCACTGTCCAGCCAAAAAATGCATTCCAATCCACACATCGTCAGTGAAGACTCCTTTGCGAAGTTCTTTTTGGATCAGCATCATCTCTGCCTGGGATGTGACGCTAGCCATTTCCCGGTAGTTCTTCTTGCAGTAATCTATAGCGTCTTCCCATTGCATCGGCAGCCGTACTACTTTGACAGAAGAGCATAAGAACTTGTAGAGATCTGTCTCAAATTCATCATACCAAAAAGAGTTCCTAATCACGCCGTATTTTTGTTTCAAGATATCCGGTTGGTTCGCTCCCCAAAAGTTTCCTGTCACTGCCCCACCTCCGGACCATTCCCACTTGATGTTGTTAGTTGAATTCCTCTGTAGGCCGATCCATACGGACTCCCCAGCCGTGCCGATGATTTGTTGAGCCAAGCTGATGTCCTCTTGAATGCTAACGGTAGCCAATTCTGTGTGATGATTCTGACAGTATCTCTGAGCGTCTGCCCAAGTCATCTTTTGCTGAATGTAGACATATTTGCCAAATATTGATGCTCTAGCCACCAATAGTAGAATGCAGAGTGATACTAGCCCAGGAGAAGACATTGCACCGCAGATGAACGAAATGAACTGGCCGATGGGTGTGACACTCACGCGTTGCATTAACTATTATTTTTGCATAAGCTGTTAATACGTAGTAAACAGCGCCCTTACAAGGAAGAAGAACTGAGCTTTGACTGCAAAATGACCATGTGCAAATGCAGTGACGTGAAATGCAGTAGCTCCAAAATGATAAAAATCTCCATCAACTCTGGTTTATATAAAGTAATATAGTGATACTTTACATAGAGAAGTAATTTTCTATACCCAGCCTAAGCTATTTACATGGCGCCAGTGTGTTGTCATAACAAGGACCATTAACTCTGCTGAATTATAATTGGCATGATCTCATCCAGTGGTGGAAAGAAACAAAGTACGAAATAAAAGTACAGTCCTTAAGTACAAATTTTAGGTACCTGTACTTAAGTTAATTTTGCAGTGGATACTTTTTACAATTACTTCACAAAATTTGACAGCAGGAGAAATTACAGATACTCTTTACTCCACAACATTTTTTTTAACTGGGCTGAAAAGTAAAAAGTGCTTTTCATATGATATTAGGGGTTATTTTAGCACCTTCACTGAGCCAAAAATTATATATACATTTAATACAATGCACACAAATCTGCAACTTATTTTATCAATACTTATCACTACATTTAACACCTTTACTGTTCTGTGTGATTTTATGTGAAATCTATTCAGGAAAGCCTATTTAGGGAAGGTTAATTTCTGCTCAAATGAGTAGCTATAGTTTCCATAATAGTTTTAGTATCGATTAGTGTCTGATTTTTTGATACTTTTGGCCTCCCTACTGCTCTCAAACACGGTCATTGTTTTATAGCGTGTAGCACCCAGGGATAAAATATGTTGGGTGTCATTTTCTTGCTGTACTTCCTCCTAACTGGACAATGCTTAAAAAACTTTAATCTCTTCCATTCTCATTTCTGTTTTTTACTTCAACTGCACTGGGCCAGCAATCACAGACCTCATCCATTTTCATTTATTAATTTAGGCGCTCAGTGCTTTTTAAAGGGGCTCATATTTTCCGATCTGTTATAATGTTGTTTCCTTATCAAAAACATAGCCAGAGTTGTATTTTGTTTCACTCATACATATCACACAAACCCTACAAATTTAGGCTGAATTCTTTGAAACAGAAAACACTCTGTTCCACCTTGTGATGCCATGTGTCCACACACCTTCACTAGATTAATTTGGATAATTTCAGCCCTGGAATTGCCAATGTCCACTTAACTAAAAACAAAAGGAGCTGTTAACTTGAAAACTACCACTACATGACATCACAAGGTGGAATAGAGCATTTTGAATATTGGAGATGTAGACAGACTAATGATAAAGAATGACTGAAACACATGTTTTTGATGAGGCAACAACATTATAACATGGATTAAAGCTCACAAGAATCCATTTTGTGTAATATAGGGTGTCATTGTGGTGCATCTTATTTTGAGCCATTCTTTGCACTCTTGAACTATTTCATTGTGGCTTTTGCCGGTATGTAGGTTCTCATTAATGTTATTCAGGCTTATCTTCCTGCCTGTGTAAGTAAATCAGGCACCAAACAGGAAATCCCAGAAAGGAAGGAATTTGATGTTACTAAATATGCAAATCTATCTAAAGCTCTCAGTCATTTGACTTTAAAGAAACTTTTGTTAGTACAATAACATATTTCTTTCCTGGCAAATCCAGAATATCTCTCTATATTTTTTATACAGATTGATATCAGTCTGGACATCCGCACCCTTCGTTTTGTCTCAAGCTATCAGATTTTTTTTATTATTTTTTTTCAGTGAAGCATATTAAAGGAAGGTCACCTATCATTCACAAATAAAACCAAATTCATCTCACCTCAGATTAACAGAGTTTAGTGCTTTGCTTATTGATTCTGCAGAAATCCGCGATGTTTTTCAGCCACCTGTGATTTTTTTCCCCTTTATATTTTTCCATTATGGATGGACCATGCATGTCCCTGATTGGCTAATCCACCTGTCAATCACGCACATTTGAACACAGGGAACTTCAATGGTGACCAGCTTCACATCTTAATAAAGAAGTGTTCTTCTGGATTCCAGGCAGCATATTTCAGTATAGCTGTAAGAATTATGACAGTTTCACAAGATTTGGGATGCATTTATTAATTTACGACTAGGAGGATACATTTAACAAATGCTCAAATTCTAATTTATGGCACACTGCCAAAAGATTATCCTGTTTTCTATATTAGTAGCAAAGAAAATGCAGCTTCTCATTGCAGTCCCTTGTATTCCACTCTCTGATGCTTCCCACATTGACCATCTTTACATCCAGACTCTCCACAAGTGTCCCGGTCACCTTTAAAGCCCCACACCTCACCACGGCTGCTCATTGGGTCCCCAGGCGTCATAGACAAGCGGCTGTCTGTCCACCCACATCCATCTGTCAGCCAAAAATCTCAAACCAACCCAGACATATTCAGTACTTGAGACGTGCTTGAGCAGTTCACTTTGCATCAGCATCATCTCTGTCTCCGAGGCAACACTGGCCAGGTCTTGGTGATTCCCTCGGCAGAACTTCAGAGCATCTTCCCAGACCATTCTCTCCTTCACTACATGCACCTTGTAGCAGAGGAAGTGGGTTCTTGCATTATCATAATGAGCATCATGCCATTTATATTTGTATAACAAACCATATAATTCTGTTGACCCAGGCTGTGTAACATCCCAAAAGCCATAGGAGTTGGTCATCTCTCCTCCTCCAGACCACATCCATTTATTCTAGTCTGTAGTGTTCCTCATGGGTCCAAACCAGTTTTTTATTGATGGAATTGAAGACTTCTCGGCAGTTTGTTGAGGAAGACGCATGTCATACACACCGCTAACAGGGGCCAGGTCAGCGTAGTTGTTCCTGCAGAATTTCTGAGCACCATCCCAATAAAGAGAATTTTCTACATACACGTACTTGATTGAACTGGAGGAAACTGCAAAAAGAAGCAGGAGGAGTATGATGTCTGAAGCCATATCTGCTCAGTTACAAAGTACACAGACTCTGCAAAGCCTTTTCTACTCTCCAAACCTTTAGTATTTGCATATGGGTGGATTACTCAAAGAATAAAGTGAGAAGTTTAGCATTTGTATGCTTTTTTTCTATGCTCTGTTGTAAAATTCCAACGATTTAAAATTTAAATTGTTTAGTTTTATAGTTATATACTTATATAGTTAAGTAATATAATAATATGTTCAAATGTTGATAGTAATTATTGTGGCTCTTTAGTAGCATAATGGTGCGTTCACACCGTGGCATCAGGGGCATCGAGTTTACATGCAAAGTCTATGGTGGACATGTGTGTAGGCTGCCCTGCATTTTGGCAGCGCGTTTTCAAGTGTCAGAGCAGTGCCAATCTGGCATTGACGCAGCGCGTCTTGAGCATTCATGCGTTGGATGCTCTGTTCGCATGTCCAAACGTCAGATACAAGAGTTGAAATAGCTGAACTTTTGGCGTTTCATGCGCAGTGTCAACCAATCAGAAACTATGCTCCAGTGATTTAGCTATGTCATTTTCCAGAAAAAGTAAAAAGACACCAACTAAATTATGCTGGGTGCACCAGCTAGTCACAAACCCAGACACGCTGACAGTGCTGACAGTGCAAAAGCACTTGCAGACCGCAAGGGACGCCCTGGACGTTGGAAGCGTTTGTCCTCAAAGGCGTCCAACTAGAGGCGTTCAATTTTTGACGCCCCGGTCTGAATGCAGCATAAGGGTGCGATCTGCACTCCCACCACTACATGCTTCCCAACATTTTTCCAGTGGACATTCGACATGCATGGTTTGTCACTCTGTGGCTTGGAGTAATGGTATTTTGCATAGAGGAAAAGCAAGTAGTTGAATTTGTTTAGGAAACATACATTTACAATATCATGTATGATTAGGATTCCACACTTCCTCTAACAAACCTTACCTGTCCCTCTTTTAGTGTATTGTTTTACATTTGCCATAGAAGCGAAAGGGTTATGCAATGGTAGGTTTGTTTGAGCGGCTGTTGAAAAAAGCTTTAATTGATAGTATTTGTCTTATCTCACCACTGACAAAAATCAGCTGCAGTGCATGTGAAATTATATTGCAATATTCCAAATTTCTTATTGCCAAGTGGTAAATATTGCCCCCTCCAAAATATTGTACTTGCAAACAGAGATGTAGTTAACAAATCCTTGCAGAGACGATTCTTTCCCCATATTACATGTTGTAACCTTCATGGACAGATAATCAGTGCTACAGTTTCTAGAAAAAAGTTTCATAAAACATTAAAGTTAAAGGACACATACAATTTATATTGTTATTAACCTTTAAATATGCTCTTTAGTGTTTTAAAACGTAATTAAAATAATGATCTGATCTTCAGATAACAAACCCCTTGTTCCTACACATGTGCTCCCTCTGTGATCTGGCATTAGGTCACCATCTACTGGCAACATAGAGAATTGCCATTGAATAAATAAACAAGAACTAGAGTTAACAACCTTTTTAACAACATGCAGCTGAATTTAACTACAGAAATGCTTAGAACACATCTTTCAGTGATTTATGGACTTTAAGAACACATTTGCATTTTTGTGGCTTTTATTCCCTTTTAAAGTTGCTTTTGGTCACCTTGAGATAAATATTTCACATTTTCTAGATTAAAATAATATTGATGTATTTGGAAAACTTCATAAACTACAGCTCTGTTTCTGTGGGCAATGTAAATGCTATGCTAACAGTTAGAGTTATGTTTTCATTGTGAGCACAATTTGAAGGCAGAAAGAGTGAAGTGATGGTTTATGGATTTAAAACTGTCTGGGAGAAGTTTGGGTTTTTACCTATGATATCAGCAATCTGGGCAATACGCAAGCAACAAACATTTAACTCCAGGTATGTATTTGATGAGGGTACAACAATATCGACTTTGCATAATATTTGTCATGTAAAACGCACAGGAGATTTTTACTAGTGACAACAATTCTGAGAAATTAAATTAAATTAAACAAGATTCATCAAACAAGCATGAATGAAGCAAAATACAATACTAGTCCAGATGTTGTCCAGATGACATGGTTAAAAGAAGTCTGTTTTGTATAATATGCTTCCTTTAGAATAAAGGAATAAAATAATGACATAAAAATCTGGGACTGACCTAAACCCTACATCATGTAGAATTACTCTAATTAAATCTTATGCCACAACAACAGGATACAGTGCCAGGACAACCGGATTTAATGAAATTCCGATTGGGTGTCCTTCCTCAATCAGATGCAAGCAATTAAGTGTCAAGCTCCATTCCCTTAAGCACGAATTAAGCACAAAAGTACCATCAAACACCTTTAGTTTGACGCTTACATTTTTTGAGCCACTTAGAACATTTGAGTTTGAGAATTTGAGAATCGCTCTGTACACTCCATAAAGGTCAGCTCTTGATTCGCACTATCGTGTTGCTCAATCCGCTTCATCCATGTGTTCAATTCACTCAAAACATGGGAATCACATCACCCAATCAGCTTCATTTGTGCCGCAGAACTTTTATTTGCGAATCAACGCACCTTTACATAGGGCTTACTTGTAAGCCACTTTCCTTTGACATACAATTCGCATTCAGTGAGAATGTACCGTCAGAGGAGGAACTAGTGTAAGCAATGTGTTATGATCATGCCCAGGGTGACTTGTCAAAGCTCAGGAGCTCTGTAGGACTCTCCGAATGTAGCATCGGGAAGCTTGACGGATTGTGCAGTTTGGCATAGTTCTTGGGACTTCATTGTTGAGAGATTGTATTCATGAACGTTAAGTATAGTGCATGGATTGTATCTTTAATTTATTGTTGCTACTCACTGTAAAAGATTAAGCTATTGAGCAATAAACAAACATGCACAACATGACACTACAAATCATTTTCACATTTTAGTAGCAAAGAAAATGCAGCTTCTCATTGCAGTCCCTTGAATTCCACTCTCTTATGCTTTCCACATTGACCATCTTTACATCCAGACTGTCCACAAGTGTCCCGGTCACCTTCAAAGCCCCACACCTCATTGCAGGGCACCACGGCTGCTCATTGGGTCCCCAGGCGTCATAGACAAGCGGCTGTCTGTCCACCCACATCCATCTGTCAGCCAAAAAACTCAAACCAACCCAGACATGTTCAGTAGTGGATATGTGCTTGAGCAGTTCACTTTGCATCAGCATCATCTCTGTCTCCGAGGCAACACTGGCCAGGTCTTGGTGATTCCCTCGGCAGAACTTCAGAGCATCTTCCCAGACCATTCTCTCCTTCACTACATGCACCTTGTAGCAGAGGAAGTGGGTCTTAAATTGGGTATTGTAAGCGCCATGCCACTTGTAGTCGATAAGTAGCCCATAAATTTCTGTCGAGGCAGGCTCGTCTGTATCCCAAAAAGTTGAAGTTACTTCTCCTCCTCCGGACCACATCCACTTATTCCAGTCTGTAGTGTTTCTTATGAGTCCAAACCAGATTATTCTTTGTTTATTTGAGGAAGAGTCAGCAGCTTGTTGAAGAAGACTCACATCATACGCACTGCTAACTGTAGCCAGGTCAGTGTAGTAGCTCCTGCAATATTGCTGAGCACTAGTCCAATACCGAGAAACTTCTACATACTCGTACTTGAGCGAACTGGAGGAAACTGCAAACAGGAGCAAGGGGAGTATGATGTGTGGAGCCATATCTGCTCATTTAGGAGGTACACAAACTCTGCAAAGTCTTAAGTACTTTGAGGATCTTTTCTTTTTGCATAGGAGGGCTTTATTCAAAGTAATTGCATTGTTCCGTCTGTCCAGAAGAGGAATCTAAAGCACCGTATCTCAAGTTGCTCTTGAATTTGAACAACACCGAGACTACTAAGTAAAAGTCTGATTGTGTGATTACAACAAAAATCTGTTTAACAAGAATCTACCAGTTTTAAGTCTGACATACAAAGATATTACCCATGATTTTAGTAGCAGATTTACAATACTAAAAGTTCAGACTTGATTTTGAAAAAAAGGCTTGCACAAATTATTCATACATTCAGACAGGACAGAATTCAACCCAGATCGTTTTATTTAGTAAAACATCCCCTGCATGAGGTTTAGGCCCCTCCCCTCAGGCAGGACATACCCAATGGTCAGGTATTTGACAAATACACAAAAAAATTCTCTTCTTTTAAATAAACTATAATGGAGATGCAATTGTTGTATTAGCTAAGACATTCTCATTGCACTTATTTCACTTTTTACCATGTTGTTTTTTTTTATTCTTATGTCCTTGTCCATAGATTCCACTGTGCGATTGTATGAATTGTTTATCACTGGTTGCAAAAAAAATATGGCCTCTCTGGGACCTAGTAAAGTGTTGAAGTTCACAGTGTTGGTGATGCGAAGGGAGAATATGAAGGATTTGTGTGGATATGTTCGAGGGAATGATGGTTCTGCTGCTGCGGTGGAGATGAAGCGGAGAAGAGTTGTAGCAGAAAAAACAGGATGATGGAGCGTGTCCAATGAGTTCCTATGCGCTCTTTGCCATTCGGTGATAATTTCAAACACTTCTACCCCAGCTCATGCACTCCCACTATGGCCCTACAACATGACTGCTGTGAGCCAGACAGACAGGTGATGAGCTCTGGGTGTGTGTTTTTTCTGTGTTTTTCTGCATTTTTGGACATTTTTGGGGTGGATTTTTGGGCCTCTTGGTTTAGTTCTGTCCTTGCTGGCCTGTACCTGACAATTCCATCGACCACCGTGAAGTGTCCAGCTGAGTGTCTGTAACCGTGCGGTGTTGGGTTCACCTGCGCAGCCACAAACTCAATCCTAGTTATCTTTTGGGATTGGGATTTTGCATAAAGCCAAATCAATTCACGCTCCAAAATTCTTTCGGATTTTGTATTTTTTAAACCGAAAATCAAATCTTTTTATCTTTTTATTTTAAATTGAAAACCAAATGGAGCATACACTGACCATTTTTGATAGTGCTTTATCTCACTCACATTTTATATTGCCATTTGTTTCTAATTTTTAGTCTGCCAAGTTTTATATATAATACAATTATTTTCTTATTTTCTTAAGTTAGCACAAGTAGAGAAAATGACACATTTTTTTCTGTTGGTTTGTGAATACCTTAAATGCACAGTTTCAACATAGATATCCCATTTTGACTGTGAGTCCACTCTGCGACAGTAGACCAGACCACACTGATGTTGCAGTGAGAAATCTGTGGTACAACTTCTGCATGTTTGTCCCATTTCATGCATTTGATGAAGAGACTGAGTTTGAATGTGAAATCCTTTTTTGATTGTACATGCATGTCAACAAGTCTTTAGTGGAGCCCATTTGCAATACACATCCCTGTGGGCGAAAGGCATTATGTAAAATTAGAGTGATTTGCCTGTTCTTGGGGATTAGTAATGTTTGCATGACTTTTGGTTCCCATCTCAAAATTCCACTAAAGGCAATATAAAACTCCACCCTTCTCTTGTTCGGATGTGCTCATTGTAAAAACGTAGCTCTGTGTATGTGCATGGATCTGCATGTGAGCTTCACTGTCACCTGTGGCCCTAATGGCAGCACTATGCAGTATTAAAAATGTTTTCAGGAGTGCAATGTATGTAATGTGCAGATTTTATACTTTCATCAGCATCAATGATGATGATTCCAGGTCCAAGGTGCATCATCTTATTGAAAACAAAGTGTTGTTTAGACAACATGTTAAGTATTTCCTCTTTTTTTTCCTTTAGCAGCGACACATCTTGTGTTTAAAAGAGATCACTGGTGTTTAATGTTAATAGGGTTATAAGTGTGACAGTGTATGAATATGAGGTAAGAAGCTAGGCTAGGCTAAGCTAGCATTATCTGTGCCCAGTAGTTAGTGAGATATACACGCTAGATTATTACGACATTATTTATATATCTGATACAATTTGTGGTTAAACATAAATTTTGCAGGGTAATTATTTGATGAATAAGGAACAAAAACAAAGCTAGAAATTAGCTGTAGTGCTGCCGGCTGGACCCAGAAGTGCCATCATCACTTAACAATCGTATATAACCAAATGTTCATTTTAATGTTGAAGTTTATAGTAAAGGTAATATTGAGATAATATTACTTTTCCTGAAATGATCTGCAGTATGATCTTAATGTAGCATCCATCTTTATTACAGGAGTTTTATGTTTAATACTAAAAATGCTGAAAGAAAAACTTTTTTTTAAAATTTGGTGTCACTTGCTTGACTCCATGTAGATAAATATGTTATTGCCATACAATAGAACATCCCATGAGATGCTATTGCTTTGGCAATAGCAGCTCTATGGAGACAAGCAGATGGCGAACCCTCTATCTGAAACAACATAGATTTCAAATCATATGCATTTTTAAGAAAACATCCTTTTTGCTTCCATGGTCTACAGTTGACTTTAGGTCTTTTACCTGAATGTCCTTTGTCATAACATCATTCATTTCCAGGATCGTTGCATGTTATTTGCGTGTCATCATTTATGTGAGTTCTCTGCTTATGATGATCTTATGTCTTTTCCAGGCCGTACTCCTCCTGGACTGGCCAAAACTCCCCTGTCTGCCCTTGGAATGAAGCCACATGGGCACGGCGGATCAGGTCAGTGCCAAACATACAACTTTTACTGTGCATTTTACAACTAAACTGCAGCACAGTTGTTGTTGTTGTTGTTGTTGTTGTAGTTAGTAAGGTAGAGGTAATGGTTAATTGTAGTTGTTGAAAATAAGTGAATGGCTGTAGTAAAAGTAGTAGTTGTAGAAGTTGTGGTAGTAGCTGTAAATGAGATAGAAGATGTTAGTTGTTGTAAATAATGTAGCAGTTGTTGATCTAAAAGATTAACTTAAAATAATGGAATAAATGAGCATTACAGTTGTTAGTAAAATATATATTTGATTTGGACATTTACCTCGTATCTGGAGACACAGGTACAACATAGTCAGGTATATGAAGTTTTCAAGTTTATGACATTTAAAAATCAAAATCTTACATACATTTCCTTTAAGAGAAGTAATTGTATTCTTAATTATTTTTCTGTTCAAAACAATAATATATCACAAAGAGTAGATATGGGCAGGTTTAATAAGCAGTGGCATTTATTGATTTTAACAGTAGTAATTGTTATGCAGCTGTAATTGTAGTAGTTGTATACATAGTAACACTAAAGTATATTTATCACACGTGCCCTCTAATGCTCAAAGCTGTACTTACACATGCTAATGCTAACGCTAACCCGCTGTGCACTCCTCTTTCCTCACTCCCCCCCTTTTTTTCTGATTGGCCGATGGCAGACTCTGAATCTAATGATGGAGAGCAAGGTAAGAAGACATTCCTCCTGCAAAGCTTTCTGCATGATGCCTACACACTGCCTACCTACAGTATATACCTGGATTTAAACAGGCGAGAAACTATTTGTGAGTGAGTGCTTCAAATCTTGACTCCATTGATAATCTTGTTTAAAGACATATTCTGTGTTTGTCTGATATATAGTTACAATCTGTGACACCCATGGATCATTACATTACAATTTAAACGATTAAAACAACTTAATAAAAGAAAAAAAAAACCCTGCTTTCCACGTTAGAAAACTGTGGTGCCCAATTAGGTATTAGGGGCCAACATCACTGTAAACGTCGGCCCGTTCTATGAATAGCTGCAGATCATTCTTGCGAGTAGCAGATTTTTTTTTTCATTGGTGCCAAAATGACTACACAACGCTGAAGAATCCTACTTGTATCACCAAAGAAAATAAAAGTAACGTCTTGAATACAGGAAAATAAACATACAAATACAATTCTGTGCGTGTAAATGAGAAGGGAAACAATATGTCTCCTTTAAATCCAAGTGATGACTTTATGTGGCCAGGCAGTTAAAATCTAACTTTTACTATTTAAACTCTCAAAAGAGTGTGTATCTGACAGCAGTTTTTCATTTGAGCTGGTCGTGTTTTGCAGATGGTGTAATGGAATCCAGAGCACAAGTCGTCAATGCTCCCATCACCTCCAGAAGTCCCGTGCACACCGCTGATGGGTATGTGTCTAATGCAGGGTATTGAAAAGGTTTACTTTGGTTTCATACCTGACACTTTCGACTGCTCACTAGCGGTCTTCCTCAGTGTGGTCACATGATGTTGCTGTGACATGAATGTGGGCGGGGATGAAAACTTGTCTCCTTTAAACGGCCCATATTACAGTATTTTCTGATTTTTCCTCATCACAAACAGACCTGGAGTTGTGTTTTGTTTCATTCACACATGTTTAACAGACAAATCCTGCATATTTAGGCTGTATTCTTCTCTCAAACAGAAAACACCCTTGTGATGTCATGCGGTAATACTGGAAGTGCCCCACTGTGTTTTTAAACTGCATACATCATACATAATTTCACATCTCTACTGAACTAAAGATAAAAGGTAGCTGTTAATTTAAAAAAAAACACAACTACATCACAAGGTGGAACAGAGCATTTTGAGCTTTGGACATGTAGACAGACTAATAATAATGCAGGATTACTTAAACATGTATGAATGAAACAAAACATAACTCTGGCTATGTTTTTGAGGAGGTAACAATATTTTAACATGGCTTAAAGATCACAAGAGTCAATTTTGTGTAATATAGGACCTTTAAAGAAGACCCACACTAAAATGCTTCAAAGGAGTTGAACTGTAATCCTAAATTGGGTGATGGTGTCTTAGTCGACCAACATTTGTATTAATTGACACATTTTTTTATTTAGATTATAACGATTTATATGGGACAACAGTAGAAAGCAGTTATTGAGTGACAGAGATGGCTGAAAATTTTGTATTTTTTGGTATTTATATGTAAAAATGCAGATTAAACTCACAATTCACAAGTTTAATTGGTCTTTATATAAACACATTTTCTTCGTACTTTTTTCTGTATAAATGGTTGTTTTTGCTTGAGGTGTCATCTTGTGAGTGCAGTTTGGGTCAGATACATGGAGATGCGTAACAGATTTGAGAGCTTTTGTCATGCCCCCTTTTTAGTCGACTAATCGATCAGTAGGACATGTCTTTAGTCAACCAAGAATTTCTTTAGTCGACTACAGCCCTGCAAAGTGGAACAAAATGAATGAATGTGAGTAAATGTGAAGCTGTAAGAGTCTTGTTGTGTGTTTTGCAGCAGAGTCCCAATCAGACCTGGCTCCCCTGAGGGCTCCCAGGTGAACATCATGGGCTTGCACACGGTCCCAGGCAGCCCCAACACCCTGCACCGCACAGTGGCCACCAACACGCCCCCCAGCCCCGCCCTGCAGAGACGCCTGGGTCAGGGCAGCCCCTCCCTCGCCCGCCACCAGCCACCGCCCGCCGTGCCCTCCAGCCCCCTCATTGCCCGCAAAGCCCCTGCCACCGCCGCCGCAGCAGGCACCAGCGCGGCTGTACCCCCCAGTCCGCTCATGGGCAGGAGACCCACCCCCAGCGGTCACAGCACGCCCGACGACATGAGCACTCGCCACACGCCCGCCTTCCAAACGTCTCCGCAGCTGCCAGACAAGAGACACATGTCCAGTGGAGATGCAGAGAGGACGGACAACAAAAATCTGACACCCCCTCCGGCCAGCGGGAGCAGCACTCCCAACCTGACCGGGACGAACACGCTCCCGGACATACCCAAGTCCATATATGGTGAGAGAGGATTTGTGGAGTTATTGTAGGAATTAATTTCTAAATGATAAATCTGTCTATTTCTGAGCACCATGCTGCTAGTTCTCCTGCTAATAGAGGTGGGAAGAGTGTAACATGACTTCAAATTAATATTATTAAGAGAAGTACAAAGTAGTGCTCCAAAAATTACCCATGTAAGAGTAAAAAAGTATTTGAGAAAACTACCACTCAAGCAACAGTAACTTAAAGAGTAAATGTCGAGATGTAACTTCTGATTTACAATTTTAAGTTAATGTAAACTGAAGGAAGAAATATTAAATAATGCAAAAAATCTAGTATTATCAAAGGATAGACACAAAAATTATTAAACTAAATTATATCTCAAGGAGCAGTGCAATAAACACAAAAGACGTTTTAATAAGTACAATAAGGAAACTTTACTCTCCAGGTCTTGCTGTCTATGGCCATAATAGGGCTTCATTTTTTTTTTAATTAGGTCTTTTTAATAGTGAAGTCTACAGCCAATTTTCTGTCAGTAAAAACATGCACTTTGAAGTGACAATTTTGGAGGACATACTTTGCCAATTCTTAAAGCCACAGTATGTAACTTTGTAGCCAATAATAGATCCTGATGCATCCTTACTGTGAGTGGGCTTGCATCTCCGCAAACCTGACTCTGGAGATGGGCCTGCCCCTGCTTGTTTCCTTGGAAATGTTGTTCCATTGCCTATGAAGTTACATACTGTACCTTTAAATGACACTGATTAAAGGTTTGTATTGTTCAAAGCTAATACTGAAAGCAGCTATTTGCTTTAGATAAGATAAAAGAAAAAAATTATCATTGACAAATATGAGGAAACCCAGCCTCGATGTAATTGTAACTCATGTCTGCTCCTTTCAAATCAGATGGCTATCCCGACATCAAAATGAACGTCAAATTTGTCCAGGACACCTCTAAGTTTTGGTACAAGCCCGATATCTCCAGAGAGCAAGGTGAGTTTGGCCTTGGCCACAGTAAATCTCCCAGGCTCATTAAAACCACAACGTGCATTACCTTTGAATTCATCGTCTTTATTTCCACACTGTCCTCTCCCTCAGCGATCAATCTGCTGAAGGACAGGGAGCCCGGCGCGTTCATCATCCGGGACAGCCACTCGTTCCGCGGGGCCTACGGGCTGGCTATGAAGGTGGCGTGCCCCCCGCCCACTATCCAGCAGAACAAGAAAGGTAAAGTACTGTCAAAAGTATCAAAAATCAGATACTAATCAAGACTAAAACTACCAAACCTATATACTCATTTGAGGAGATATTGATACTAAAAAAGTGACATTCACTGGACAGAAACAAACCTTTTCCTGAACTTTAGAATGATCTTGAGCTGTATCAGAGTATAGATACATAGACTTATATACACCTAAGTCTAACCTACTAGAGACAAAAGTGTGGATAAGTGTTTCCCCGTCTGGTTTAGACAGTTTACCTTTAATTTTTGCAATGTTTTTAGATGGCAAAAAGGTGTAGATGTTATTAATTTGATGTGGCTGTTAAAGTTTTAGAGAGAGAGAGACTTTCACCATGTTTCTGTGAACCAAAGACTATGACTTCAGTCTTGTCTGAGTTAAGCTGGAGACAGTTGTTTTGCATCCACACACTGATCTGTTGGATGCAGTGGCAGAATGAATCCACTGGTCCACTAAATTACACAAGTATAAGGTCAACACGGTAATATAAAAGAAAGTACTATGATTTAATGTTGGTACATCACATTGTACTGTCTAAATAAAGAGATGTTTTTACTGTCATCGTGGTATCGGATTGGTATTGCGTATTGAATGTATCCTTAGTATTGAAATCGAATTTGACATTTTAGTATCGTGACCACACTAATCTGTTACACTGATTTTGGCATCTCTTGTTGTTATAATTAAGCATTTGATTTTGCAGTGGGGGATATGACCAATGAACTGGTGAGACACTTCCTGATTGAGACAAGTCCAAAGGGAGTCCGGCTTAAAGGCTGTCCCAACGAACCCTACTTTGGTGAGCTCAAGTCTTTGGATTTGGCATTTTAAAGGAGCACTATGCAACTTTTGTCTACTCTACTTGCTTGTATCCATGGAGGTGCTATTGCTTGCCTGCGATTTTTCACAGTATGTCATTAAACTTATAGACGGGGTATGAAAAATTTAGTTTTTGGAGCAATTTAATAATGTTCTTCACTCATCAAAAACTATTAAAACCCTCCTTACTTTTAGCTGTAAGTTTCAATTTTCAGCCAACAAGACTCAGCCCCCACAACAATTTTCCATAAATATACAAAAGCAGGATTCAAAACAATACACTACAACTTCACAAACCGGATGTGCAGATCTATAAACGATTTCTGTTATGTTTTGTTTTTTGTTTATTTCAATACTCAACACTTTTTTTGACTGTTGCAGGTTGTCTGTCTGCTCTGGTTTACCAACACTCCATGACCCCCCTGGCTCTGCCCTGCAAGCTCATGATCCCCACCAAAGGTTAGGGCGTTCTTCACATTTTTCTTATGAAATATTTGTGTATGTATAAAATTCAGACAACAAGAGTTACCTCCACTGTGTTGAGCGAGGCCTATTCCGCGCTCATTTACATTATATTTACATTTACATTACATTTACATTTACATTACATTGCATTCACATTCTAAGATTTGTTGGTGATGTATTCTCAGATGGGTGTGTATAACTATATGGGAGATTTATGTTTTTTGAAAGAAATATCCAAAATAGAAATCCACAAATGTTTAACCTTATCATTATTGATTGGGATTGGGTCCAAAACCTGCAAGATTCATCTCATGTCTTAAAGTCTTTTCAACAATCTCATCTTTGGAGTTGAATAATAGCATCACTTGCACCACCTGAACATATTGTGAAAAAAATCTTTTCAATTAGTTTCAAATTGTTCATTTATACAAGGAAGAAGTTTAACTCTGAAGTTTAACTTTGTGTCAGTTTTTTTTTCATGTGGACAGGTCCAGTAATTACAGCTGTATAAACCATAAACCATCTCAACAATATGACAGTTAAACAGCAAATTCCAGCTCAGTTAAGCTATAGAGATTTGAGAGCGTTGTGAATGTTGAGATGTCACTTATTTGATACTTTGCAATGACATCACGATTGTTCTGCAAGTTACCATGGTGACACAAGTTTTTAGATGGTCTAAAAATCTGAAAAAGATGGATTTAAACAACACAATTTTGTGAACCTGTGATCAATACAAGAATTAATTGCCCCATTTATGTATTTGATTTTAAAGAAAACTGAAAAACAGTTAGCTAATGCTCCCAGCTTGTGACTGTGGCTGTAATGTTATTTGAGAGGGACTTCTGTAACAGTTAAAAAAATCAGTTCACCTAATGCAGTTTCAACAAAGTTTGTTCTTTCTGGTCACAAAGCTCTGATTAAAGTCTAACTTCAGTAACAACTTCAGACAGACCAGTGCCCCCAGTTAGTATCACCCAGAAGGAATGTTGATGATCAGCTCCAAAGGATCAATTGGATTAAAAAACTTAAAAATGTATTTTTTCTCCCGCAGACCCAAATGAAGAAGCCCTTGAACTGGCCACACCCACAGACCCGGTGGTGGAACTGCTCAAACAGGGAGCAGGTGAGTGAAGCGGAGACTATATGAACTGTTTATTTATTACACAGAATAAGATTTATAATGTGTCTATTACATCACTACAGTCCAGAAGCCTCCTGAAGAAGCCCATGGTAAATACTGCTTTGCATCGGAATGTTTTCTACTTTTTCATTTCCATTCAACCAAGCCACACACTCACTGCACTGCCCTCCACCATTTTGGATATGCCTTTGCTACAGTCTGGATTTTTGACAACATTTTTCATATAGCTTTAAGATCCTATATTACGCAAAATCGACTCTTGTGAGTTTTAAGCCATGTTATAATGTTAGCTCCTCAAAAATATATCTGGAATTGTGTTTTGTTTTATTCACACATGTTTGAGTAACACTTTATCATTAGTCTGTTTACATCTCCAAAGCTCAAAATGCTCTGTTCTACCTTGTGATGTGGCGTGGAGCACTTCCTGTATTACCCCATGACATCACAAGGTGGAACAGAGCATTTTCCGTTTGAGAGAAGAACTTTTGCATGGGTTGTGTGTTAAACATGCGTGAATTAAACAAAGCACAGATCCAGGTCTGTTTCTGATGAGGAAACAACATTATAACATAGATCAAAAAATAGCATAACATGGCCCCTTTAAAGTTATTTGACCAAATCAATACCAGCCCAGATTGAGTTTAATTATTTTGTTTTTGTCTAAACCAAATGAAATGCAAACTTGGAGCACTCTATAACCCTGTTTTTGCATGTTAATCAGAGTTGCACTGCTTCATTGGCCACCGCTGGACAAAGTTTGCACATGGTCGATTATGGGACATGGTCTAGTAATAGTTGACCAAAACAGTACATTTATCATTCATAACTTTTTTTTCTATTATTATTATTATACACTGACAAAACTACAATGAAATTTAGTAGTTAGAAAATTAAAAGCACTGCATCTGATTTTTAAAACGTGAAAGACAGAACTAAGGCAGTGGTTTGAAGTTATCCCTCACTTACCTTATGCATTCAGAGCATTCAAAGTATTCACCACGATGAGTTTAAAAGAGCTTTTCGCAGCTTTCAGAGACTTTTTTATGGCAATTCTGACAACAACTAGCATGCTAAGAGCAGACTTCCTGGTTCAGTGGTCTCATTTTGCCCTTAAAATCTGGTTATACAATATATCTGTACTGGGGTAAAACAAATTTCACTTAGCTACATTGGGAACATTTGGTACAGCCACTTAAAGACAACCCAACTAGCCACTTTGTAACAATCTGGACTACATTATAAATAGTTATTATAGTCAAAATATCGGTAAAAACTGATATTTGACGTTTATCTCAAAGTCTGCTTACATTCATGCATACACACCCTCCTCTCCTCCTTCTGCCTGTTTCGACATTGATAGCCTGTGTAGATTCAGCAGGTCATGTGATCGTACACTGTGCATGATGCCCCTAACTACCCAGCATCCATCACTGTCGGCATGCTCCGTCCCCACCCCCCCAGCTCGTCCCCACTCACCACCTGTCCCACTGTCCCCCGCAGCCTGCAACGTCCTCTACATCAACTCCGTGGACATGGAATCTCTCACGGGTCCCCAGGCCATCGCCAAAGCCATCACCCAGACGCTGTCCACCAACCCCCTGCCCGCCGCAACCACCGTCCACTTCAAGGTGTCCGCGCAGGGCATCACGCTCACCGACAGCCACAGGAAGTGAGTTTAGTTCAGAAGGTTTTTGAACATAGGTAAAGGGAAGTAGAGTGAGTTCATTTGTGTGTGTTTTTGTTTTGTAGGATTTTCTTCAGAAGGCATTATCCCCTCAACACGGTTACCTTCTGCGATATTGATCCCCAGGACAGAAAGTAAGGCAGATAAAATACATTTATTTAGGAGTGAAATACTGACTCTTAATTACAATGCATGTTTTTGTTTCTGCAGATGGGGGAAAGAAGGAGGTGGTTCAGTAAGGTAAGAGTAAAGAGGAAAATATATATACATGTGTGAATTCTACTGTGATCTGTGAGCAAGACTAGAGTGTAACTTTGGCACCATCTTGTGTCAGCTTTTAAAATTACAGTTCCTCAAGTCCTACAAAGGAATTAACAAAGTCGACACCAATGGATAATTTCTTCATTTCTTTGGCAGCAGTCGTTATTTCCCATTACTCTAAACCCACACATAAAATAACTGATCTATTAATACTTTTTATTGTTGTATAATTACTTCATTGTAGTACTACTTCTTCATAATACACTAAAAAGATTCAAATGAATGGACTTAACACTAATTCTGTCTTTTCAATCTTGCTTTTAGGCTTTTTGGTTTTGTGGCGAGGAAACAAGGAAGCACAACAGACAACGTGAGCCACCTGTTCGCCGAGCTGGAGCCGGATCAGCCCGCCTCCGCCATCGTCAGCTTCGTGTCGCGGATGATGAAGCGGTGAAAGCCCCTGTGCGGCGGCCATGTTGGACCTCCTCCTCTGTCATTGGTGTCTCTCTCACCGGGAAGACGAGCCCTTTTTGATTTTCGTCCCGTCTCTTTTGCCTTGCTGGTTTGTCTTGAGTTTTTTCAAAGGCTGGATTGGAACGGATCTACGGTGGCGCTAGAGGAAGTGCTAGTGGAGCTGAGAATGTGACAAACGGCGGCCATTTTGGAAAGGAGGAAGCGGCTAACCTTTAAGAAGAAAATGCTAGCTATAGACTACAGAGGAACTAAGTAACGTTGAGAAGAACTTCAGGTTTTCATGTTGTTTGTGTCGACTGACTTAACCAAAGGTAGTTGCAATACAAGTCCAAGAACGACGTAGCTATTAAGCCATTACATTTACTTTCAAAAGAACAAAAAAATACGAGATTATTCTTGAAAACGTCTTCAGAAGAAAAAAAAAAGTCGGCCATGATGGCTTTTAGCAAAACAGTGTCTGAAGACCTTATGCATGTTAGCTTGATCTTTAAGCTCGGATCTCTACCTTCCACTAAAAAAATCTCATTGTGAGTGCTCATTTGACTTGGTCTGTGTCGGTAAGGGCTCTGCAGTGAAAAATATAGCAGACCATTTGAAAAAAAGAAAAAAAAACTGAAAACACTTCACTCCTCTCCAGAGCATGTCACGCACCGAGGAACCCACAAGATGGCGCCACTCGCTCAGGCTCGGACACCTCTCCCACACAGCCTGGTCGCAGTAGTGGCACCTTTTCACGACTTTTCGCCATCGCAACACACTGGAAACCACCTCAAAACCAGGACCTATGCACTGTTTTTGCATGTTGTCCCGATTCTTGCACCCACCCCCCTCCTTTCCCTTCCTCCCCTCCTCTCTTCTCTCACTCCATCCGAACATCACTGACAACATTCTGTGTGCTAAAAATTTCTTCTAGAGGTTGTATGGCTTGTCAAAGAGACTGCATGAATCTTTTTTGTACTAGGGAAACCATCGTCCAAAATAGTGACATTACTTTCGGGGACATCATCCAGCACCATAGGATCATTTTAATAGGAAAAAAGACACTGTGCGCAAATGCCTGTCTGTTTAAACCACCTTTCACAATAAGCTAAGGAAAATTGCTATAACTGTACATAGATATACTACTTTGAAAGATGACATAGCGAAAAAAGTATTTATTTTTGTTGCTTTAGTCCCTCATGGTTACTCATATATACATATATTGTACAGTCTAGATACCTAAATGGGTGAGAAAAAAATATAAAACTTATTTTGGCTAATGATTTCAAAGTCTGACGATTTTGAAATGTGTTGAATATATGGTGTACATTACTTTGTACATGTATATGTTTGTTTTGGCCTGTCATATTTTTTTCTTTTTTTTCTTTTTTTTTGAGAACAAGGTAGGGCATGAATGGTAGAAACTGAGATTCGCTGAAATTTTTGCTGAAAATTTTGCTGAAAATTTTGCGGAAATGCATGGGCGGTTTTTGAAAACAGAACGGAACACACTCGTAGAAACAAAAAAACGAAAGTAGCTGGTAGATGTTTTAGATAAAAAAGGGAAAATCGCATTCAGCAGCCAACCTTAAATGCAATATGAAAAAAGTATGCAACCATGACAGTTAACAGTTCTTTTTGCCAAAGATTTAACCATCTATGCTAACTGGCTACATGTTTGTTTTTTTATTTAATTTTGGGGTTTTTTTCAGTTTCAACACAAAAAAACGCATTGCTTTTTACTGGTGCCGTGCCAAAATGTATGCATCCATTTTGGAAAGTCTGAATATTCACAAAAATTTCAAAAACTGTGTCAACTGCTGCTCTGTTTTCTCCGGCCCTCTCACCTCTTTTATTTATTCTTATTTATTCTTTTAAAAAATCTGCAAGTTTTACCGTTTAGGAATGGGTGAGTATTTTTGGTGGCACTTCATTGAAAGCAAAGAGGTATCATGCACTCCACTACATTAGTTTAAAAATGTAAAAAATACTAATAATAACTGTCCATTGTGGTAGTGAAAATTTCCCATGTAGCATTGTACCTGTTGCATTGAATGAAGGGTTACTGCTGGGTGGACTTGTGTTCCTTCTGTGCAGAGCGGTTGAATGTGCGACTATGGATGTACCGAAGGCTTGGGGTTCAGTTTGCGCTTATCATTTTCATTATATTGTCATGGCTTACCTGTTCCTAAGGAGAAAAAACATTAAAGCAATACAAATCAACCTGCTTTCTTACTTATTTACATGTATATATGTTTAAGTGTGTGTGGTACAACTCATCCCAAGATTTTCAGAAGGTAAGTATTTTAAAAAGAGGAGGCTAAACTGATTCTTTTCATGCAATGAAGTACCATTTGTCTTGCCCCAGTACACATATATTGTAAAAGCAGCTGAGCAAATGAGATTGTTGTCTGTTCGTTGTCCTCCGAGTACCGGGAAGTGTGCTGTTTGCATTATTAGCATGCTAGTTGTTGTTGGTATCACTATGATGGCAAAGACAGGATGCTAGGATTGTGTTACTCATCCAGTATCAGTTTTCTTTACTGAGATGTTTTCATATGAAAGGGTTTAAAAACAACATACGTGAAGTTACAGACTTGAAAACTGAATTCCAGTGTCAGTATCCATAATAACTCTCTCGACTGAGCTCTAGATGTGGCTGTTTTATATGCTAATATATTGGGGTACTGTATTTCAAACTGTTATACTTATATATAACATATTATATTTTACACTTGTTACCATGTTACCATGGTACCAAAAACTGCATTGCCATAGGTTAAACACCTAAACTCCGCCCACAACCACATTTCAAATAGAGCTGCTAAAGAGTATAGTGAGGAGGAGGAGGCTGGGGTCTGGGGTCTGGGGGTATAAGGAACAGTGTGATGGTCTAACAGGTATCCACACTTGTGATATGTTGCAGAAGCCACTGAAGCACAAACTTAGATTTAGGCGTTTTTAACCAGACAGCTGCAAATGTATCCAGTTTGCAGTAACATTGCCAAAAAAGGACTATGGGCTTCATTAAGTGTTCTTACAAACAAATTTGTGCTTAAGGCCTTCTTACAAACACCTAAAATATTCTAACCACAAATATTCAGCTGTTTTATAATATTATTTCTCTGATAATGCAACCAAAAATTCTAATTCATGATTGTAAGTAAGTGTAGTAAGTTGTTTATTTTCTTAAATAATTCTTATAAAATATTTACTATGTGATCCAGTAGCATCTATGAGTAGTTTTCTCGAGCATGTGGTCTATTTGTTCTAACAGACTGTAGACAGAAGTGTCAGCCTCAGTCTGTCCCAGCCCCAGTGCTCTTCATGTGGGACACTGTTACAGCCCTGCACCTGGCCACCAGGCCCTGGGCTCAGCTATTGGTGACTCGCATTTAACAGCATTATGACCTCATCACCTTGTCCAATTGTGTTTCTATTTATATGACCAAAAGACTGAAATGTTTTAATCTAATCTTGTAAAACACCCATTCAAAAGTACCTTAGTGGCCTCAGTGCACCTCATTGATAAAATAAATGTAGAAGCAGATATTTTGCTACTATATATATATATATATATATATATATATAACAAATGTAATCTTTATAGGGGGAAATTTAGGCTGCTGTAAACACATGAGCACTGTTTCTAGTATAACTTTACATGTTATGTTATTTTCAATACAAATGTATGGGCTCTTGGGGGCCCTTTGGTGGCCTTGGGGCCCTAAGCAGCTGCTTAGTCTGCTTATAGGCTGGGCCGGGCCTGCTGGTCATTGCACTGGACATCCCCGCACCCCCAACACCCCCCTTCTCCCCCATGACCAGAGCGCACTCATATGCGCCCCCAGCCCCGCCCCCTCCGTCTCTATTAATCTATGGATGGTCTGACACTCACAGAAAGCGCCATAAATACAATGAATGAAATCAGTCTGTAGACACTGCTCCTGCTTCTCTCTAACTCTGTGTTCACATGTAATAAAGCCAAGCCCGTACTGGTCACATATATAAGTTTAGAGGGCGTTTCTTAGTAAATACATATTCGTTTCTACATAAATGAACTGTAAATGAGTGTTGTGATGTTGGTGAATGAGGCGCAGCTTTTTAAAATCGTGTTGTGACTCTGCGCAGATTTCTCTCTTCTGTCTTTTTAAAGTGAAAATTACGAACATTTTTACACAAATCATTCATGAATTAGTTCCAATGCTATTAACATAATATACAGTGTGGTAGCAACAAAGTGGATGTAGTTTGTAGTTACATTTTTACGTTTGATAAGTTGAGCATGTCCTCTGTGGGCTTCCGTAGGTCAATATGAGCTCAACTGACGGGAAAAGGCGCAACAATAGAAGTCACGTTGTGTTTACCGTTTTAATTTAAGAACATAACTGTCCTCAAACTCAGCTTCCTTGAAGAAAACTACAGCTAATGTCACGGTAAGTACATTGACACTTTTCAGAGCTGCAGATGTGGTGAATTTGTGAGTTAATTGTGTTACGCAGTGCAACATTTATGGGCCTTTAGCATTAGCATTAGCTCTTCACATGTGTTCTTTATATTTAAGTACCAAAACGTGCTGCACACCAATGCACAGTGGCAAAAGATGAAAGCTGGTTTTTTTGGGGTTGTTTTTTTTTTCAGGCTTTTGTTCAAATCCAAACCATATTCTCCTGAGACGGACCTGAGTGTAAGATCAGAAGTGTCCTGAGAGGTGTGCTGCAGAGCTAACCTCACCCTTACACAACTGGGCTTCATTACACCCAGACTCAGGCTCTTTCACCACTAAAAGACGGGTGTGTATGAGATGAATTAGCTGATTTATTTGTTTTTTTCACTAAAATGAAAGCGCACTGCCGATTTGACTCATTTAGAGCTGTGTGCGGAACGGAAAACAACAAAAGTTTCTTGCAGTTTGCCTTTTGTCCATAATATCTTCCACTGTAGTCCTGTTCTGTACAACAAGTGCTTCCTCTCTGCATGTTTTTCACAAACAAAATCTACCATTTTTCTTCTAAAATATGCCAAAGTATGTCTGTCATTGTCGCCATGTTTGTTTGGAGCTGTCAACCACAATGTTGCCCTGTGATTGGTCAGTCTAAGGATCTACCACACGCGAACGTTTCAGCTGGAGCCTAAAAAGATGGATTCTCAGGAGTTTGTGAACTTAGCCGTGTACACCTCGGTCTTGAGCTCTCACAAACCCTTCGAATTGCCATTTCACAGCCATAATATGCTATAATTCCAAAACATGACATAGCAAGTAGCCTATAGCCACTACTGGATTCCTTTAATTTACATTTGGAGTCAATAAATATGATGAGATGTGTGTCAACTAACGCAAGGTTCAAGTTTAGAGCAACTTAGGAAATATACTGTCTTTTCGCAAATGTATAATCCTAACCAAGCTGTCGTCTTATGTACACATTAATAACAAATGCTAGTTGGAACTCCCCTCACATTTCTGACCCAACCGAACCACCATCCTGTTTAATCCTCATTTGACTCCTGCCTGAATCACCAGACGCCTGCTCTCTCATCCTCCCCTCTCCATCGCGTTTCAAAGCTTTACTCCATCTGGTCCTCATTTTTCCTGCTCTAACTTCGCCAGAGATCGAACTTTATCAGGGCGGACCCGACCACGCAACCGCTACTCCGTCTACCATCCTTCCCCGTGTTTTTACTGCCTCTGCTCGCCCGGCGCTGTCCACGGAACGTCAAATAAAAGTGTCAAAATGAATCACATCACACCACTGGTCGGGCTCCTTTACATCCAATGCATATGTAGCGTCTAGCCAAGGAACCTAAATGGCGAGGCATTGGTGGGCAGCGTTACTCATGGTACAGGGAAGTGGCTCATGCATATTTGGGAGCCGATGCAGCGTCTATGGCCATGGGAACCTTAGGGACGGGCGAGGCGTGGTACCCAACAGCTCGCAGGGAAAACAAACTCAGTGTTGGCTACTGCTTTGGAGGCCTGCCGCATTGACTTTGAAAGGACTGGATTTCCCCGAGTGGCTTCGTCGTCACTAATATTAATGTGTTTGGGTTTCTGAATCTACTCACGCAAATGTGTTTGGTCATTGTGGTTGTAGTTCTTAAACTGAAGGATTTTTTTTTTTTTTTGTGTGAAATTAGACTTACTTTAAAGGTGCAATCTGTGAACTTTCTAGAGGAAGGTCTGCCACCTGCTTGTCGCCATGGAGATGTTATTGGTGGTACGCTGTGATGTGTGCATTTGAAATTTTTATCTATTCCTGTTTTTGTGCTACTTTTGGGATAATCACAACTTTAAAATGTCTGTATTCATGATTTAATCTTATTTTACACCTTGTACAGTCAAATTTTAGACCATGTTTAGCCCTAATTTATCCCTTTGTCTGGGTTTATATCTGGTGGTACTTGGAAAGACAAACTTTACCAAAGCTTGTACTATACATGAAAATTTTGAGAATCATTGCTTCACAGTATGGCATTAAACTTGTCTATCTCCATGAAGACAAGCAAACCAAGATACAAATCAGACATTTTGAAAGGCAAACCCACTCAAAATAAGACTGTTTTTCAAGGCTATTTTCAATAATAACTCCTATAATTGAATAATCCTATGCTGTCGACCATTTCAGGCAGAGCGGGTGGCGGACCATCTACCAGAAAAGTGCCATTTAAGCTGGCTTCATGTACTATGGGATTTAAGGTAAGTGCCACTGGTCAAACTGAAAATTGCACAAATGCCTCGCCATGTTGTAACTTCCACTGGCGAACTGGGAAATAATATTGATACTGAGTTGAGATTAGATAACCTTTGACCTTTCATCATGACGGACAGTAGCAAAGAATCATGAATGAAGATGACATTTTTTACATTTGTTAAATGATTGTTTTTAGGCCTTGTGTGTAGTTAAAGACGTTTTTTCCCCATGTATTTGAGCAAAAACTGTCTTGCCCAAGATATACTCCCATATTGTATAAGCAGCTCTTGACTTTAAAATATGTCCTATTATCTATAGGACATATCTATTATAAAGTGTTTTATTGTCCAATAATCAGGACATGCGCCTTAGCATACTAGTTGCTGTTAGCTAACAAGTGGAAAGGATTGTTTCCTCCATCAGATATGACGACAGCATTAGTCCTGGTTTGGATCTGATTCAGAACTGAATGGATTTGGCATTATTTGTGTACAATTTGTGCTACATAAATAAACTCCCCTCAACCATTTTCAAAGTAATTCAAAGTGTTTACAGAATAAAAAAGACATTACACTCAGAACACAACAAATCAAAAGATAAATAATTATCATAAAATTAACATTAAAAGAGAAGAGTGCAAAATAAGTCATATGCACAGCTAAACAGAACTGTTTTGAGCCTGGATTGAAACATTGTCAAAGTAGAGGCCTGTCTCACATTTTCAGGAAGACTGTTCCAGGTTTTAGCTGCAGAAAACTGAAACAGTGTGAGATGGTTCATGTGGCTCTAACATGTGGGAGATGTACTTTGGTGCTGGTCCATGGAGAGACTTCTACACAAGCAGAGCTGCTTTAAAATCTATTCTTTGAGCCACAGGAGCCAGAGACCTGAGCACAGGACAGCAGTGTTCTGGATGTACTGCAGCTGTCTTAACGCTTGTTTGGAGAGGCCAGTGAGCAGGACATTACAGTAGTCTAACCTACTGAAGACAAATTAATTTTGTCCTGGTTTAGGCCTTTTGCTTTCCAATTAAGCTAGAGTCAACTATGGCACTTTTTGAACAATATTTTAAACAATTTTAAGCAATATTTATTTTCTTTTAGCGAAAGTTGTATACTCTGCTGGCTGGCTTTTTGCTAACTGACAAATATGTGACTACCAGTATGGACCAACAGCCTCACCCACTGCCACTAGCCTCTCACAATCCTCATTCTTGCAGTAAGGTGGTGAGTGCATGAAGTGTCTTGCCCAAGGACCCAACAACAGTCAGAACCGGGATAGAACACACAGCGGGACCATCTGAGCCAGTTTATATAATGTGTAAATCTCTCCTGGTTTGGCACTCCCCAGTCAGAATCCATGATAGAATGCATTTGACAGAGCCAGTGACCCAAAACCTCAGAGATATTAAGTGAGGCGTGACACATCCCAGTGTCATGTTTACGTCTATGAAACTCCAACTGCGGAAATGAACTTCAAAAGGACGAGACGATACTGATGTGGTGATGAAGCAAGAAAAAATACTTTGGCAATAACAAGAAACACCTTATGATTCAGTTTTTCCCTACAAGACTGAAGAGTCTTCAGGGTTCCTATCACCCGTCCACAGATCTGACCTGTAACATGGCCTTGTAGCATCACCAGCGTATCTCCATGTAGATATAGGGTTTTTATAAAATAGTGTGGAGCATTCTAAGCAAAGAAAACAATCTCCATGGAGACGACAGGTGCAGATCCTCCATAAGTAAACCATAAGTTTACTTGAACAACTTTAAAGATTTAAAGGTGTTTCCTCATCAAAAACATACCCAGAGTTGTGTTTTGTTTCATTCACACATGTTTAACACAATAATCTTGTATATTTAGGATGTGTTCGTCTCTCAAATGGAAAAGTCTCTGTTCACCGTGTGATGTCATGAAGTGGTGATACAAGTGCTCCACTGTGTTTTTAAACTCCACACACCTTCACTAGAATCATTTGGATAATTTCAGCCCTGGAATTGCCAATCTCTTCTGAACTAAAGGTAAAAAGTAGCTGTTAACTTCAAAACTACCACTGCATGACATCACAAGGTGGAGCAGGGCATTTTGAGCTTTGGAGATGTAGACAGACTAATAAAGGATTACTCAAACATGTGAATGAAACAAAAGACAACTCTGGGTTTTTGTTTTTGAGGAGGTAACATTATAACGGCTTAAATCTCACAAGGGTCAATTTAGTGTAATATAGGACCTTTTTAAGAAGTTTACTCCTTTTACTAAACCTTGAGTCATATTTTATCGAAGTAACAGTACTCTTACTTCTTATTACCCACTCGCTTGTAAGTCTACAAGCGACAAAAGCGTTATGTTGAAATTTCTCTCATTTTTTTGTCTATTCTTTGAAAATACCAGCTTTTGTGCATTATTTCATGTTTTGTCCTTCAAATTGCATCCACTTCAAATTACAAACCAGATGTTATGTCCCAATAGTGACTTACATGATTAGTACTTCTCACTAATACATTATACTTTTACTTGAGTAATTTCTTGGACAACTATTTTGTACTTTGACTTGAGTCATATTCTGCGGTAACGATACTTTTATTTGAGGTCTTCTGCACACACCAAAAAACAGATCTGATAACTGCATTATTTGATTTCTAGTGGCCATGTAAAAGTACTGACTATTAATGTGAATCCTTTTTTCCATAACAATGCTATATTTACCTAACATCGATGAAAGCCTTTACAATGCACTGTGGAAAAACCTGCAGACGAGCTGACGTTCTGCGCTGCCATTGTACCGTTGAGCATTCTCACGAGCGCGACGCCAATCCGAACAGGCCTGGTTTCTGTTCCGTACATCTACAGCAGCTGGACCTTCTCACCATCTCCCCTCCCCCCTCCTGTCCTCCTGCTATCTCCAGTTTGTCTTGGCAGCACTTTCGGTTCAAACCACCGATGACTTCTTAATAACATCTTGATAACACTCGTGGAGCAAATTGGGCGTTGGATTCGCACAAAGCACCTGTTCCGGATCCGAGCGATTAACCATGTCACTCCAAAAAGGAATATTTGGTTTGTCTCAGCGATGGCGGAACAGAAAGGTTGATTTTTCCATGTGATAAGTGCGACACAGTGGGAATTTTCCTTGGTCGGCTCGCGTGTTTACAGACCAGTGCCGTTGTAGAGCCGGGTCAGGACTTTCCGGAGCAGCACAAAGCTGAGGGCTGGGTGAGACAGAGGCTCACTCAGCACTAAAGCTGCAAAGGATACTAGACTGTGGAGCAGGGATGGGTCATAGGTAGAGAGTGTGTGTCTGTGTGTGTCTGTGTGTGTCTGTGTGTGTCTGTGTCTGACTCAAGTAGAAGTAGGTAAAGTATTAAAACTCCAAAATAATATTAACAAAACCAACTTTAATGAGCTCCAGACCATGTTATAAAGGTGTTTCCTCAGCGTTAACTTTTTCTTAGTTGTATTTTTTTATAGATTCATTTATGTTTGTGTAATTCTGTGTTGCCCTGCATTTGTGGCTTGAGTCCCGAGAAAATTTCTGTTTTCACCTACCCCGCATCCCCGCCCACGTCGCTGTACTCAGTTGCAGTTATTTGAAAAAACTTCAGACTCGTGCTTATAGATGTAGGAATCGAAAATGTTACATAGCTACTTTTCAAAAATAAATCATGTAAATAAAAATCTGCTGCTTGTTAGTGTAATTTCACTGAAGAAACGGGGCCTGTTAGTTCTACAGTTTTCACACAGTCAGTTTTCCCACTTCTACAATGAACAAAATGTACATTTAGAATCTTCAAATCATGATGCACCTGACAAAGCACACTATGTCTTCTTTAAGCTGTTGATTATCCTATCGTTTCAATACAGGATCAAAGCATGAGCTAAAAGTTTTGAAAAAATCTGATACCAAATGTGATGTAAAATGTGATTTAAACCAGACTTATTCTACAAAATGTACTTTTCAGAGCTTTTATCCATGTTATAATTGTTTCCCCTCACCATTTACTTACTTGAAGTTGTATTTGGATTGATTCGTGCACGATTTCTTTAATCTTTAACCACTTTAATCACTCATTTTCAAAACGCCATATATTCATCATCACTGGTACACGCCACTGTGACTTCTGACTTCATTTTACAATTTTATTTTCTTAATCAGTGATATGTGCAGGATTCAGCAGCGTCAAATGCTCACTTCGGTGTGATTTGTAGGTGCCGGCTCTTTGTTGTGATGATGTTTACAGCAATGTTGGCTCCCTTTGGGCACTGCAGTTTTCTAAGTGATCCAGGGGTGTCATGATTATAGTCATAAAGCAGACACACACAATAGGTCTGCTTTAAAAATGAACTATGTCACTTTTCTGGGGGGGTTTGCTGTTTGCTTGTCTCCTTGTAGGTGTTATTGCTTTGCTGGACAGTATGTTATTTAACTTTATCTCCATCAAGACACGCAGAGGAATATCAACTTTTGAGAGGGAAAGATGCAGTTCTAAAGTAATATAAGAATCCCATTTGTAAAGACCTGTTTTTGCTGTTTGTAGAGTGCATTACTTTAACAGAATAAATGCATATAACTTGCTAAGTGCAATACTAAATAAAAAATAAACTCTTTTGCCAATGTGGATATTATTATTATTAAAAATAAGCTGTTTCCAATGTAGAACTTTTGGTAAAATCACAATTGCATAACCACACACTTTGATCTACAGCCAGCTTTCATTCCAATACCTCTTGTTTTCTCCACACCTAAAACTCAAACGTCTCCTCTTACATGGCGTCATAGTGTCCTCACTTTCGTCTCTATAGCAACAGATAAAAGGTGTAACACTGCCGAAGTCACATTTTCCCAATGCGCCCGAACGCGTCGCCGCTGTGGAATATGTCATGTTTGTTTTATGATGGCACGACCGACACTTCTAAAACTTTTAATAAACCGTGCAAAAATAAATGAGGGAACGTGAAACCCAATCCCCCGTACTTGTTGAGATGATGTCAGGCTTCGGTCCAGAGGGTTAAAACTTCAATTAAATACTTAGCTAAGTTAATGCCAGCGCTCTTAATGGGTGCTATGTCATCGGATCTGGTGGTGAGGCGTTCAAAGGAGGTCTGGGTCACCAGAGATCACAGCACTGTGGAGGGGCGAAGGGAATGTGTCATGGCTTGTAAAAAACGGTTGAAGTCATGTTTGGAGTAATAGTGTACCTCATAGTGTTACCATAAAATACTGCTTGTGTAGTTTTGTAGACGACATGAAATTAAAGGTGCTGTGCCTCATTTTTACTGTCATTAAAACACCAAAAACACAACTAGATCATTTTAAACGGTTTGCAGTGGTACAAAGTTATTCCTCACTTACCTTATGCATTCCGAACATAATTGTCCAAAGGTTTTTAAGTGCTTCTCACAACTTTCAGTCTGTCGTGGTAATGCTAACAACGACTAGCATGCTAACAGCGCACCAACCTTTGTATATAATGTTATACTTCGATCATTTTGACCTACTTTTGCAATATATATGTACTAGCGCAAAACTAATTTTACATCATTACATTAAACAAATTGTGTGTCTTATCTGTTTCCATGGAGATAAGCAAGTGGTGTAACCAGGCCAAGTTACAGGTCAGATCTGTGGAGCAATGAACCCACTTACAAATTCATAGGAATACATGTTTTTTTCTGTTTGCAATAGAAACACCTTTAATTTAATTGCATAACGTTGGCTGTTTCAATGAAATCAAAGCATCTCCACGGAGACAGAAAGCTGGCAGTCTCCCAACCATAAAAGTTACGCAGTGCACCTTTTAATATTCATGATTTGTTATCACGAAGCTGCTAACCTAGCTCAGGAGTGCCATGGCGTTCTTGAAAAGTAGCACCATCAACGAATTTCGACTTTTACATGGCAGCAGTGAGGATGTGGGAGTCGTTGTAAAAGGCCAGTGGCTTGGTCAGTAAGCATCCACCCACTGACCAGAGGGTAGTTGGTTTGAAATTCAAAGCACATTTTTTGTTGCTTTAGTTAAGGATATTTCAACTAGCATAAAAATAAACCAAATTATTGCTGAAAAATGTAGTAGTAATTGTAATTTTACGATTAGTGTGAGTAAGTGGAAAATACTTTCTTCCCACTTTGAAATTTGCTTCTAGGTTTGGATATAGGTCAAGTGCACTGCCTTTTTATACAACTCTTTAAACTTGTCACTCAAAATCCCTGTAAACCGAAAACCTACAATTTAGCTTGAACCACTTCAACAACATAATCAACATCTCAAACCTTTTCCAAAGAATTCCAACTATCACTGGAATGACCTTTAATCCCCAACATTATCCACATTGGGAGTGGTCACCTGTTTCTGAACTATCTAAACATAAAATTCAAGCGAAAACATAAAACGTAAAATCCCGTAAAGTTTTGGAAAACGGGGTCATTCCGGTATTCCCGCAGCCCTCAGACAACCTCACCATCCTGGGCACGGCTTGTCCTAGCGTTGCCTTCCCGTTAACTTATATAGATATACATTTCAACATATTTTCTTATTGCCAAAGCGATGATATTTATGTGGGATGTATATACAAGGCGCCGGAATGTCTTGGAGAAATGGAAGCCAAGAATATTCCCAAAGCAAATCCGGAGATCCATCTTGGTACGTTTTGGGTCACTGGACTACACTTTACCTCAAAAGACTTCCACCTCCGAACCCCAAGTTGACGCTAAACCCGATCCAAAATTAATAATATCTTTTCTTTGAGGGGGCAAGAGCGATAATTACCGAGACCACCGTAGTTTATCTTCCATATTTCGTTACGCTAGCGTGATTTAGCCTGCGCGTTGTTTGCCAATGGTAATAAAAACGTAGACAGTCTTCTCCCAACACATGTCTACTCGCGAAGTTTTAATTTTGAAATCAGCAAGTTTAAATTACAACGATTTCCGCGGACACGTTGGCTACGCTGTAAATTAATTGTAAAAGGGTGTAAAGGAAGACATAGCATGCATACCGCAGGGCCCATAGGAGCGCTGTTATGATAGTGTAGCAACCAAGCTAATCCTAACGTTTATGAAGGAATGCATCTCACCACAGCAGGGTAAAGACCAGAACAGTGGGCGAGAAAGGTGAATTTGGACAGTTGAAAGGAGGACAGCGGGAAAAAAATGGCATTTGCAAACAATAAAACGCCGGGGAGGTCCGCCACTTGCTTGTTTTCATGGAGATTGTATCACTTTGCCTGCCATGTTCCACAATATGGCAGCAAACGTTAAACATATATTTTGGCGTATATGTCGTCAGGTAGGAGGTAAGGTTGTCAAAAGTATCAGAAATCAGATGTTAAACGACACCAAAACTAGTATTGAAACTAGATACTCATTTAATCAAGCATCGATACTGAAAAAAATCAGATAACTGGATAAAATCTAACCTTTCTTGAACAGTTTCATCAGAACTAGTGTAAAACCACGTGGTATAATGAACAAACACTATTTGTTTTGAATATCACAGAATTGTCTAAAAAAGAGCTGTAAAAATGATCATTTGGGTATCAAAATTGGTATCGCATATCAACTCTATTCTTTAGTATCAAAATCGAGTTTCTTCGCTAGTCGGAGGGTTCGCTAACTACTTGTCTCCATGGAGATTTTATTGCTTTGGCTTGAACGTTTCGCAGTATGGCAATCAACATATTTATTTGATTACAGTTTTTTTTTTTTATTGCTCAAAAATACGTTGAAAGACCTGCATTTCTGTCTCCATGGGTACAGTTTTAATGCCATACTGTAGAACAATCTAGGAAAAGCAATAGCATCGTAACAAAGACAAGCAGGTGTCCACCGAAAGCTACGTGTCGCCTTTAAATCTGTTGCATTAATGTGAAACTTTTATCTCCCAAGAGTGCACCAAATATTGAATATCCATTATTTAAGCTTTTTGAACCACTTTCAAATGTGCCGTTTCATGTTTTACTGCTTAAAATGTAGTAAAAGAGTAATTTAATACAAAAAACGATTGTGAAAAAGTGATTCACCTCCATGTGGTCGCACTAAAGTCAGAAGTACAAACTGGACAAAAAAAGCTGCTAGCGTCAAAGTGTTTTTAGCTTTGAGGAGGTAGACGGCCTAAATATAGCCACGAAATCATTTTAATGGGTAAATTTAACAAAACACAGCTTAAGGTATGGGTTTATGTGGGGAAAAAGGTTCAGCCCTATGGTTAAAAGTCTAAATATAAGACCAAAAACATGGACGATATTTAAAACTGTTAAAATCCAGCTAATGTACTCTGTAGTTTCTGTACACTGCTGGACACAAGACACCACTGAAGTAATACTTAAGAGTCCTGCAAAGATAAACTGCTGGCTATAATCCAGACTGTTACCTCACATGTGCTACAAGCTAACGCCACCCGTAACTGATCTCGGTTTAGCTGAAACGTCATTAGCAGTAACAAAATACGCTTACCAATGACAGTATGCTAACGTTGCCGCTGTTGTTAGCACGCATCAGTTCATGTCATGACTAAAGAAGAGATAGGCTGCACTTTTGTCTGCGATATGACAACCGTGGATCATTACATTATATTTTGTACATATTAATATCGATTTAAAATGACGTAATAATGTCCGCAAACTTCCAACTTAAAACTATGGCGCTGATGTTGACCTGTGGTAGCAAGAAGTGGATGTTTTTTTGTTTTTCCAAGCTAATATGGTTCCACGATGCTGCTGAAATCGTTTAAAGAAGACATATTGCGCTTGTGTTCGTTATATAGTTGTAATCTGTGACAGCCGTGGATCATCATGTTACAATTTGGACATTTTAAATCGCAATATTCATCTAAAACGACAAAACAAGTCCGCTGACCTTCGCGTTACAACACTGTGATGCCCAATGGGAGCTGACGTCCCCGTAAACGTCACCAGAACAGAGGATAGCTGCACTTCAAGCTAGCAAGCACCTGATTTTTTTTCATTTGAACCAAGCTAACAATGCAGTCCTACTGAATCCTACATGTACCACCAATTGAGGAAATGAAACTGGAAAACAATGTAAGTACGTTACAGTGGGCATGTACCGGTGGCGGTGAAAGTGGGGGTCAATCGGAGCGACGCCGTCTTGAATACTGGAGAATAAGGATTACTCACACATGCATAAATCACTCTAAATACGCTAAGTGAGAAGAGAAACGACTGTAACATGGTTAAAATCTCTCAATAGGTCCACTTTAAGAAAAAAATCTGAGTTGAAAGTACGGAACAGCAGGTGTGCGTGGGCAATAGGGAAAAAGTGAATTTTTGGAGCGCTTAGAAAAATAGATTTTGCACAATGGCTCCTTTAAGCTAGTTCTAGGAAAATACTGAATTGCATTGTCTAGCTGGAGTCAAATGAGGTGAGCACTGAGCATATAGACAGCTGGACTTTTGGCTGTTACACTGGCTGTACGATTAGCCTACGGATGCCATAGATTACATGATATATATTAGCTGTGAAGTAGTCCACATGTTTTACAGACAGCCTGTTAAGACTACGCAGAAGGTTATCATGTCCCAGTGGCGCGTTTGTTACTATCTGACAGAGCCACAGAACTTATGGTATCTGTTTTTCGAGGGGAGTTAAGGTTATGTTGGAAGAATGTATGTAGCAATAGCATGTAGTGTACGTGTTTGGTTGAGCGTTAGCATCTTAGGTTAGCAAAGTGGTCACAGGATTGTTGTTTTGAATACAGAAATGGGCCCATGAGCTTGTTCGCGTTTTGCCGATTTTGACATTTGATTGGTCCGTGCGGTCGATCTCTGATTAAAGGCGCAAATTTAATTTTTGATTCTGAATTTTGATGGTTTTGATTTTTACATGAAAAACAGAGCTAGTACATTTTAAAACGTTCAACCTGATTACTCACCGTGATAAGTTTCTAAGCGCTTTTCACAACTCTCCGAGACCAAAGAGGAATTTTGCCAGCACAATGAAGCTAAAAATGACTAGCATGCTAACATGTACTTCCTGATTGTCGGGTAATAACGTGCAGACAGCACACAGCGGACATATTCTGACCTCAAGAGCTGCAAATACAATATATATGTACATTGTTTTTGATTTTTTTCTGTACATTTGTTTACCTACTAGCTCTTTCTGTTTATTCCAGAAAGTGTAAGCGAGCAGAAGGTTGATGTCAGGGTATCGTTGCATCTCCATGTGGGGTGAGTATCCACACCTGATACATGCGGGTGGCTAGGGGCTGTATTCTCGCACGCTGACTGTAGACCATGACGCAGAGGATAGTATGAACATTTGAATACTAGCTACAGACCGCAGTGACAGCGGTCTGAAATGTGATCCGTGACTCACCATGACCACACAAGTCAACTCAGATTTAGAATGCATTTACTGGTTTATGTTCACAAGGAGTCATAAGCAAGAGTAATATATGTGCTAGTTTGGTGTAGAACTGTAGGCAAGTTATGATTATTTTAGTATTTTTGGCTAAAGAGGTCAGTTAATGTTCAAGAAACTTGGAGACATATCGTGCTTGTATCTCTATATAGTTTTAATCTATGACACCTGTGGATCATGTTTTATTTTGGACATTTTTAAATTAAATATTGAGCTAAAACAAGTTAAACGTCTCTGTAAACATCATCAAAATAAAGTTCTGCATGTTGGACTGCTTAGGAATGTTTCACAGTATGGCATTAAATGTGAACATCTACATAGTGCACTTTTAATATTCCTTTATGAATATCCCAACATTTTACACCATTTTAAACTAACACCGCGCATATTATATCTATGGAAACGGAGAATAAAGAAAACCTATCCCTTTGGAGATTAATGCCGTACTGTGGAAGATTTGGCACCGAAAAAAGCAAGTGTCTAGGACGGCGTGAAGCAGTCAGTTTCCAATGATGATAGTTCAGTTAGCGGAGTGTTTGTCCATTGATTCAGAGGTTATCGGTACAAGGTAACAGAGGTATGTCCTTGGGCAAGACACTTAACCAACCTCATCCCCAGTGTCAGTGAATGGGTTAGGGGTTCCATGATTTAAAGCGCTATATGTAAAAATGTGACCATGACCATTTTATCAGAATGTGATTTTCAACACAACTAGTCGATGTGTCTTATACTTGTTCTGATCATTCTAAAGCTATTCAGGAAAGGTTAAAATGAGTATCTAGTTTCGATACTAGCTTTTGCATTGATTAGTATCTGACTTTCAATGCTTTTGACAACCCTACTTGGTGCATACTTTAGCTAATAGCCTGTTGCGTTGTACCATAATTGGACAGTGTTGCATGTTCTGTCGCTGTTACGTGCTCGTCTGTGCCCTGTGGTTTCTTCCTAAGACTGCACTGGTCTATGGAATGTAAAGTGAGTGTGAATTGTGGTAGCGATGAAGTTTTTGGTAGTTTCCAAAGTGTACCCTGCCTTATGCCCCTAGGCCCTGATGGAAGCTCTGAAATGTATATGGGTCATATGTGGGGAAAGTCTAATACTCTGATCCCAAATATTAGCCATAGAAGAGTTGTCTAATGGAGGTGCAAATCTGATTTAAAGTGCATATGACAGGGTAGACTACTCATTTAGCTGAAACGTACTTAACATACTGTATTTCAGATTTTATTTTAAAAAATCTACAAAATTTGGGTGAAGTTTATCATTTTTCTTCCCGGTTGGACACGAGTAAAAGATTTGACATGTGTAGAGGTAATTCCAAATGCGGTTACCTAGCAACCACAGTGTTAACAAAACTTATCTACACCATAGTTATGATTTGACAAAAAAATGACACTATCAATGTTTAATCTTGCATGGGGAATGTCCCAAAGTATGGCTTTAACTTTGCATTTCCATGGAATCACGCAGGTTGACATGCCACCTCCAGACGGTTACATAGTGTGCACTTAACTGATGTAAAACTACATAAAACGACAAAGGTTACAACTCTCTAATCCCACTTCTTTTCCCCAAACACACAAAAAAACACAGCAAAAATAAGACAACATAAAACAAATCCTTTTTTTTTTCTACTTTTCTTTTTTTTTTAACAACCTTTTAAGCCACTACTTTAAGTCACCAATATTATTTCTTACCATCACCATTTTCTTTATTTTTTTTCACCATGTACTTGTTTAATTTTTCCTCTTTTTTAAATTATTGTAAGGATTATCTATATTTATTATTGATATTTCCTCATTGACCACAGATACTCTCCCATTAAGTCAGAATTAGAATTAGAAACCTGCCATATGCATATCATCATGACCCTATCTCGCAATGGAGCATAACTATTCAAATTTCTGGATTGTTTATATCATTTCCATTGTAAAAATCCCATAACATTCTGACCACTTCTTGGAGTAACCTATATTGCTGACACGCTAACCACGCTACAATCCGAGGCATTTGGAGCTGCGTGATCGGTGTCCTACTCAGACATAAACAGAAGTATCTATTAGTTACAACAATGTTTGAGTGTGTTGACCTGTTGCTAAGAGGACTTTTACCCTCTCTTGACTTTGAATAGAGACGAGCAATGATAAAAATGCCTGAATGATTTTTGACATATTGTAGCCTAGTCTCTCAGATTAATCACTCATGTCATGTTTGGTTGGTTAACTATAGCGACTTTAGAAGTTTTAGTTAGCATGAAAGTTGTCCGGACTAGCTGTACTGTACGTCGGCTGGTGCAACGATAAGGGAAGTAGAGTAAAACTAAAACAATTGGGGGTTTCATCCAAATTGCTGACCTGTGGAATGGAGGCAGCTTAAAGGACAGATCAGATCAAGTCAGGTAAAGGTGTATGAGGTGTGTGTTTTTTTTCTAAGAACAATGAAATAAAACATGAAACGATACAAACATGAAAATAAAAAAAAACATACAACAATAAAGGTCACAACCCCCTAACCCCTCCCTTTTTCCCCAAACACAAAAAAATAGCATAAAAACACAACCTAAAACTAAAACAACCAAATACAAAAAAAAAAAAAAAAAAAAAAAAGTAAATACAATAGAAAAATCAGTAATAGTGGCAGTACAGCAGCCACACACAGGTTTTTTGTGTGTGTTGAGTCAGGAATGTATTATTTCTCACCATCACCATTTCCTTTCATTTTTTTCACTATGACCTTAAAGCATGTACTCGTTTAATTTTTCCAATTTTTCCACTTTTTAAAATGATTATTTTGCTTGAATTGTTGTAAGGATTATCTATATTTATTATTCGTATTTCCTTATTGCAATATTCATTGGCTTTAAAAACACAGAGGAGCTTTAAGTTACAAATAGGGCTTAGTTTGAGCTATAACAAGATCAGGCAACTGTTTTCTGTGATCCTGGGGAACTTTACTAAATATTAAACGGTTATGTGAAGTGTAATATGTGTGATTATATATGCAGTCTATGTTTAAATCAGAGTCAGAATGGAATCATAAATGGACGTAACCAACCTGCTAGTCACCACGTTCAAAATAGCAAGGGAGCATGGGTGCACTTTCAGCTCTGTCAACCCTGGCTCCAATTCACTTGATACTGAAAAATTGTCACCCTTCTCTCTCTAACTGCTGTTGTCAGGCTCATCATTTTGGTCTTAAATGTTCATATTAACCCGCTCCACATGATCCTGGTGTTTTTATTTTGCCATTTTGTCCATAAATCAAGGTATGAACATTAATAACAGACAAATTAGGTGCCATCTTTCCCCAATGCCCCTAATTGACAGCGTTGCTAAGTGCCCGTGTCACCGGTTTAGCAGGGAGCGGGCGCTTAGCAATGGGAAGAGGCGTTACCTTCAACAGCCCGATTGGCTCTTTGGTTGCTATGATACTCACGGTCAGAACTTGGCTCCAAATTCCCCCGTTACCACTAGCCTTGATGAGCTTCGTTTGACTGAAGCCGAACACTTTGGGTGACATCACACTCACTTAGTCCACTTCTTTATACAGTCTATGGTTTAAACAAACAAAGCCCACATGTGTTTATGTGAGCCGTACCTGCGTCTGCGTCTCTCGTCTGTGTGTCAACGGATTTGGCAACGATATCGTGTCATTCTGAAAAGCTGCAAAATGATTTCTTGTCCAGTGCACTTCCCAAAACAAAGATGATGACTGGCTAAACAAACAAAGACAAATAAAATCTCCTTTTATATAGTAGTAGCTGTGTTGTATTTTGCATTTCTGAGCAACTATAAACACTTTCTGGGTGTTCAGTTTAAAGTTTTCACCTTATATGGACTTAACTTTTTGTTCCAGTAACGTATGATTTACAAATGTATACTGTTTTCAACGTGCTGACATACCGTTTTCATGGCAATTACACAAATGATGTTAAGACCTTACACTACCATCCAAACGGTGATTTTTTTATTTTTATTTTTTCACCAGTAGATGGCAAATGTGAAACCCCCTCTATCAGGCCAAAGCTGGTGCACAGACGGCAATAACAAAGATAGCATCTAGTGGTGATATGTGATACTACAACAGGGGCGGGTCAGTCGGTCTAATTAGAAGTGGTTGCTTTGACTTTTTGAAATGATGTTATACTGTGCTTGTATATGAATTGTGTTTTCGCTATAACAACGGAGGACTGTTGTTATGCCAAATCATTGAAACCCATGAGTAGGCTACCAGTGGGAGACAAGTAGAGGTGGGATGTATATGAACTATTTATTATATCTAAATAGTTAATTAGGAAGTGGAATATTGATCCAAACAGAAACTTGTGGTGCAATCTTACAAACAAGGGAATGCATGGAGTTCAGCTTCCTGTTAGAGGTGACATTTTGAAGACCATTTCAAACATATAGTTAGTTTAAAAATGTTCATGGTTTTAAGAGTTTGAGATACTTTATTGTCCCTGGAGGAAAATTTGTCCTCTGCGTTTGACCCATCCCTCAATTCCACACTATCGGGAGCAGTGGAACCCATCTCCAGATCTTGAGCTCGACTCTGTCAGCACTACCTGAGCTAGAGGATTTGATCTACCGTGCATGTTTTGGGTTGATGGGAGAAACTGGAGTGCGCGAAAGAAACCCATCCAGACACAGGCAAAACATGCAAACTCCACACAGAAATACTTAGTGGCCTGGGAATTAAACCCAGAAGCTTCTTGCATTAACATCAGTCCTAATTTTTCATCATTCTGAACCCAAAGATAAAATATTTCTACCATAATATCGTCTGAATATTGTCATCAAGGATAATCAAGAGGGGCAAGTGTTTAGAGCACAGAAGACATTTTTCCAACCTATGTGAATGAAACAATATACAACTCCAGGTACGGGCTTTTTTTTTTTAAGAGGGAGTATTATGCAAACTTTTTTAGCACTCCACAGACATAACAAACACAGTTACCATCCGTCTTCTTACCCAAACGTATATTTTTAGCAGCGTGTCGTAAGCGTGTGCACTTGGGAAGCACCTGGCCCACCGTAGTGACTCAGGGAGCAGTGACACAAGCCGCTCTGTGCAGGAGGGAGTCGTGCTGGAAACCCTGAGTAAAGCCAGGGCCAAACCATCACTCAACCTGAGCGTCTGAGCTGTGCCTTTGAGCAAGACACACACACACACAGGCCCAGGCTTATGTAAGCACCTGTCACATGAACACTCAAATGCTGACTAGGCACATTTGTTCAGATGAAATATTGTTGCAAAGGAAATGTGGCTAGCTTACATTTATCAATATAATGGTACAGAGTATATAAAAGGACATGTTTTATTTATTTATTTTTTCACACCAAGGACCCACCTGTTGTATACATGCTCTTGTGTCCATGGGCAAGACTTTCACATTTACAACAATAATGTACTGAATATTGGGCTGGTTGCAAAACAAAGGATATTCAATAAATTAGTACTGATTATTGATTGGCTGCAGGGGCTGGGTTTAGGTAAAGACCATTCAGAATCAGATCAGAGAGAGAGTCCTTTTAGGTTTAAACCAACTGGATTTCATCATTGACACTGGCAACCCAAATGAGAGACTCATATGAGGCTTATTCTGCTTTCTGATTGGATAAATTCACCAGAACTGTTATCAGTAAAATATATATTTGATTTGAACATGTTTACACAGGTCATGTTATCATCTGTGACACCCATGGATTATTATGTCATAATTTGAACTTTTAAATCGCAATATTGATCTAAAACAACTTAATAAAAGAAACAAGTCCTGACTGCCACGTTAGAAACTGCAGTGCCCAATGGGAGCTGACGTTGCCATAAACACAACAAAGAGTTGTGCAACTGCAGATCATGCTAGAGAGTTGTTGTTTTTTTTCATTTGTACCAAAATTACTACGCGATGCTACAGAATCCTGTGCATATCACAACTGCAAAAATTGGAGAATGAAGTACATCACAGTGGGCGTGTACCGGTGGAGGTGAACGCAAGGATTGATCGTCAATATTGCTCAAGATAACGTACATGATAGTGGAGATGAAAAAATCTGACTCTTGTCTTTTATCAAGACATGGTCCAGCCTATGCATTTTGACATCTGAGTGTCTTCATCAGGGCCTAAGAGTAAAATGAATGTCTTGATGTCCTTGGGCAAGACACTTAACCACCTTGCACCTATCAATGGGTGAGTGGCTCCTTAATGTAAAGCGCTTTGAATGGGGAAAAATGCTACATAAAAATCTGACAATTTACCAAACGAGAAGGGAAACAACCATAACATGTTTAAAAGCTCTGAAAAGTTGATTTTGCTGAATAGGTCTGGTTTAAAGTTCCTTAAAAACATTGGCTAAAATAAAATACTTAAAATAAATGTTTTTCTGTCAAGCTGGCAGTGTTGTCAGTGCTTCCTGGAGTCAGAAAGTCAGCACCGGAGAATACAGTAATCCTCTTAAAGGTGTTAATGAAAGGGCACAACAGGTAATGAACTCATGTTTTGACAAGGGAACAACCTTACGACATAGTACAAGCTATTCATAGAGGCTAAGAGGAATATAGCTCCTTAAAGTATGGAAAATGATTTAAAGGTCCCATGTTACATAAAATTGACTCTTGTGAGATTTAATCCATGTTATAATTATGTTACCTCATAAAAAACATACCTGGAGTTGTGTTTTGTTTCATTCACACGTGTTTGAGTTATTACTCCGAACTCAAAATGCTCTGTTGCACCTTGTGATGTCATGAAGCTGTAGTTTTCAAGTTAAGAGCTACATTTTACCATTAGTTCAGTAGAGAAATTATTCAAATGTGTAGGGAGCTTTTCCTCCTTCAAGCCACTCAAAGCACTTTACATTAAGGAACCACTCACACACACACAACACACTTTCAGACACCAGTGTACGCAGGCACTGGGGGCGAGGTGGGTTAAGTGTCTTGCCCAAGGACACAACAGCAGCATTCATCTTTGGGAGCTAGAATCACACCGCCAACCTGTGGATCAGTGGACAAATGCTCTACCAACAACCAAGTTTAAATTCTGTCACTTGGAAGAGGACACGCCATCTGATTTCCTCCAGGGAGATGTAATTTCTTTGCTGTAATGTTCCACAGTATGACATGAAACGTGTCTACTTCTATGGAGACAAACGGCTACGTAGTCAAGTTACAGGTCAGATCTGTGGATCGGTGACACACTATGAATGCATGTTTTTCAGTGTATTTTTGAGCAGATAAAGACGTTTAACCGCATGCTTTGGAACATCCCTGGTCAATAAGATCTCCATTGAGCCAAGCGGTTACATAAAAGTTACATAATGCTGCTTTAAGTTGGAGAGTTTACCTACCAGTTGATTATCAGTATCTGCATTTTTACTGTCTTAAAAACAGAACTAGTTCATTTTAAACAGTTGGCAGTGGACTAAAGTTATTCCTCACTTATCTTCTGCATTCTAACTTACTTACTCTCCATTGCAAACGCGCTCTTCCAGATTATCGCACAATAAAACGCTTTATAATTCGATGCAGACAGATTTTGACCTCGAGAGCTGCTTATACAATGAGTCTGTACTGGGACAAGACACATTTTGCTTGGGGAAAAAAAAAAAGAAAAATTGGATACAGGCCTTTTAAATACCACTGAGAGCAGCTCATTGTGCATTATATTTGGGTCAAAACATGTACATTCACGTGCACCAAACTTGAAGTCCATAAATCAGCACCCACGGGCCCTCGGGGTGCACAATCGGAGCCTGACACCCCCCCACTCTTCACCCTCCCCCCTCCCCGGTGACCGTGGCTGACTCAGCAGTGCATCTCAGGATAAGTGCAGCATGAAGAAGACTCTGGGGATGTCTATTCTATTGTAAAAGCAATGAACCCGATGAACCGTTCTTTTTCTCACCTTACCTCCCTGTGTAAAGGAATACCACCATGAGAGATGCCTGTGAATTAGGTACCCAAGCGTCAGGTAATGTATACATAACTTTGTATCTGTAACTAAAGTAGGTTTACAATTGTTTAAGGGGCCTATTTTACGCTTACATTATTTTCTGACCTGTGTTATGTCATTTCTTCATCAAAAACATACCTGAATCTGTGTTTTGTTTCATTCACACGTTTAACACACAAATCTTGCATATTTAGGCTGATTTCTTCTCTCAAACAGTAAACACTCTGTTCCACCTTGTGATGTCATGTGGCAATACAGGAAGTGCTCCACTGTGTTTTTAAACTCCACACACCTTCACTAGAATTATTTAGATGATGTCACCTCTGGAAATGCAAATCTCTAATGAACAAAAGGTAAAACGTAGCTGTTAACTTGAAAACTACCACTTCATGACATCACACAGTGGAACAGAGCATTTTGAGGTTCGGAGATGTAGACAGACTAATAATAAAGTGTTACTCAAACGTGTGAACGAAACAAAACACAAATCCAGGTATATTTTTGAAGAGGTAACGACACTCCAACGTAACTAAAAGCTCACGAGTTAATTTTGCTTTAACTCCTCATACATACATTAGTGTAGGTCTGCAACAATTAATCGACCAAAAAAAATAATCATAGTTGTATTTTGGTGATCGTAATTGTTATCTGGACTATACAGAACTATTAAATCAAAATGTCCAAAAACCATTTATATAATTAAAAATGGTTTTGTAATGCAGCCCTACATAAATGAAAAACAGACTGCTGTGTGCTGTCTGCATCTTATTATGAAGAAGTTTAACGAGGGGGGATTTTACTTCTATGCGTATTAGCTGCTAACTTCTATTAACTGCTAACTTTTACTGCTAAACCTATGTTACCTTTTACTGTTTTGAAAATGCTATATTTGCCCAAAACAACACATTAACATGTTCTGTAAGTTTTACTTTTGTTTTTGGTGCTCTGAGTCTCCTCTCCCTTTGCTCCCCATGCTAAGGCACTCCCCCTTCACAGCACTATTACAACACAATCTGTGCATCCCGCTAATAAAACTACAGCACATCGCATCAAGTTTGTAAAGATGTTGTGTAGTTTTCTTTCATTATGTTGTATATTTATGGAGAATTGTTGTGTGGGAGCAGGAGTGACATAGGCTTGTGGGCGGAGCTTCGGACAGAATCTTACAGCTAACCATAAGGAGGGTTTGAATAGGGCCCGGGAAAGATCGCTGGATTCCTCAAACATGCATGGATGACATCTAAAACCTCTTCAGGCATGTTTTTGTTGAGGAGACAATGTTATAATATGGTAGAGAGCAAAAAAAAAAAATCTAATTTGCATAATACCCCCTCTTTAAAGCCACACTGCGGATTATTCCAGGTTATGTGCCCCTAGTAACGAGAGAAAATAAACTAGCATATACATAAACAACATGCCGGCAATACCAAACGTGCTCAGGATTCTCAACTGGCGATGGTATTTCTGCTGTGTACTATCAAATTGACACAAATGTTTATGTTTATGAATGAGTCTGAGCGCCTTCAGGTGGTACACGGATTCTTGAAATACTTTCTGAATTTAGAGTTTATTTAATCCACATTTTTGTCCCCCTTTGGCTTAGCTCTTGCCTAAAATAATCAATTCTGTAGTCCTATTCAGGATCTGGTTTAGACTGAGATAAGTCTTCCCATTACAAACCTGTTTTAGATCTTATAGTACTCGGAAGGTCAAATATATTCTTGGTAAAAAGTTTGAGAACCACTGCACTAATGTGTCTTTGGTACATGCTCGGTTCATGCTTCCCCCGTGTGATGTTTTTAGAAAGCACAATGTGGCATTTCATTGTTTTGCAGATGACATTCAAATATATCTGCCAGTGACCGCCAATGACGGCCCGACCACAGTCGGAGCTCTGCAGGACTGTCCCAGGGATGTGCAGACTTGGCTGAGCACAAATGTCCTGGAACTTATATCAAAATAAAACTGTGGTGTTTGTCAAAACTATCCCACTGCTTGAACCTCTGTCCTCTTATTGTCGTACTGCAGTGAGGAATCTTGGGATGATTGTGGACTCTATGTTCAAACTGGACAAGTACAGTACGTAAAGTCCTACCTTCCCTAGGTGGATTTTGAAAAACCAATCCACACATTTGTAACGTGGCGTCTGGATTATTGTAATTCTGTGTATGTGGGGCTGGACCAGGGCTCACTGCAGCACTTACAGAATGTCCAGAACGCTGCAGCTCGTCTGCTCATAAAAACTAAGAAGAGACACATCAGACCTGTGTGTGCAACCTGCTCTGGCTCCTGTTTCATCAGGAGCAATTCAGAATGATTCTGATTGAGTTTAAATGTCTGCACTCTATGGGTCTTCTTTATTTGAGGCAGTTACTGCAGCTCTATCCTCCACCCAGAGCCCAGAGGTGACAGAGCCTTTTCTGTGGCAGTGCCCAGACTATGGAACAGCCTCCCTCTGCCTGTCAGATCCTCTTAGTCTGTAGTGCAGTTTAAGACTAGACTAAAAACGTCTCACTGGCCTTAGTTATAGTTGGGCAGGATATCTTGATGTTTCATTGTTTTATTGTTCTTTGCTTATGTGATGTGTCTTTGTGTCTGTCTTTGTTGACTTTGTGTGAAGCACTGTGGGCAGCTTATGTTGTATTTTAAATGTGCTATATAAATAAAATTGAACTGGTAAATGAACCACGTGCTAACCAAATGGAGGTCACATGCCTGTGAAGGACACGGAGATTGGAACATGACAAAAAATATAATAAAGGGTGTAGGGTGTTCTACATGTATCTCTATGGTGGAATGTTTAGCAGTTACCATGGTGACACAATGCACACATTAGTAAACACTGTCAATAAAGTTTTAAGATAGTCTGAACTCAAGAAAAACACAAAATGGAATTAAACACATTTTCAGGAACCTATGATCATTTCGAGTTCATGGTCTTGTTTAGGTGTTTTATTTTCAACAGTAAATTGAGAGTGACTAACTGAAAAACTGTTGGCTAATACTAGCTAGCTTGTGACTGTAATGTGAGAGACTTGATTTGACAGAATAAATCAGCTCACCTGTTATAGTTTCAGCTAAGTCAGCTCTTTCTGGTCAGAGTTTGTTAAAGTAAAGCTTAGGTTAAAGTCTAACAGTTTCAGACAGAGCAGTGTCCTCAGTCAGCGTCACACCCCCAGGGAATGTTGATGACATCAGCTGCAAAGTATGAATTGTATAAATAATAAAGACTGTTACTGCCATCACGGTAAAGAAGAGCAGTTGGTATTTTGAAGAACTTCCTCTAAGCCACGGTAAGATGCAGGAAATTAGACCTATTTTGTAGAAAATTTCTTGGGGGACGACGCCCAAACCCCCCAATACCTTTTTAAATTACTACGATAGGCATGATCTTGCTGTCCCTGATATTCTGCTTTATACGCGCAAACGTGGCATTTTACCACTGACATGAGAAGAAGACATAGTAATTTCATACCACAATGCAAAATTTATATAATAATATGAAAAAATGTGAAAATATTTAATGTCTCTGGAAAATAATTTCAGGCAAAGTGTGGGAACTCTGAACTATCTAAAAAGTTTTAAAACACTGAAATAATTGTTACAGTGACCACATCATTAAATTAGCAGTTCTAAATATTATTGTACTTGAGGAAAGCGTGACATCATAGGGGCATGTGGGCTGTTTGGGGAGTAAACAATAGAAAATAGTGGAATCAGACACGGGGTCACTGAAAAGAGCTGAGACAAACATGATATCAGAAATCAGACACTGTGTTGAAATGAGGTAAGTGCTTATATAAAGTTAGCATTTAGCATTGTCATTAATGGATGGATTTCACACAGGCGCAGATCAAAGAGCCTCAAACATACTGCTCAAATATTGTTAATAGTTGCAGTGGTGGAAGTTAATTTTGTTTGACTTAATTTTGTTGCTTAAATAAAAGTACACTTATTGGAGCAAAAAATACTCAAGTAAAAGTAATGAAAGAATCTACTTAAGTGAAACTTTTTTGTGCAGACTTTTTTTCTAGCTGGTTTTCTTTGTTTATTTTACGTTTGGACAAATTATGAAGTTGATAAAAATAAACCCCTCAGCCTTTGCAGCAAGTCTCAAACTATAATTAAAAAATACTTTTACTGTTCAGTCCTGTTTAAAAATGTAGTGAAGTAGAAAGTACAGATAGCGGCTGTCAAACGTAGTGAAGTAAAAGTAAAGGATTTGCAAATAATAATGGCTTACACTTGTAATGCGCTTTTTTAAAGCCTCTCAAAGCGCTACACTATGGTCATTATTCATTCATTTCCACACTTGGTGGTGGTAAGCTACTACTGTAGCCACAGCTGCCCTGGGGCAGACTGACAGAAGCGAGGCTGCCAATCTGCACACACACCACTTTCATACTAGGCAATGTGGGTGAAGTGTCTTGCCTAAGGACACAACAACAGAACTTGGTCCGAGCAGGACTCGATCCTCCGACCTTCAGGTTGGGGGACCAACATACTTAAATTTATACTTAATTACAGTACTTTACCACTTTTACTTTGTACCATTCCACCACTGAATACATAAAAAAGTGGCTCTTGTAGTTCAAAATATCTTCAGAAATAGGGTTTTTCAAATGCAAATGCAGAAATTACTACCTAATATGCTATCTAGTTATCAGTAAACTAGCAAAATTGTTATGACATTATTCTACAGAAGCCTACCTTTTGGCTACTTTACTGCAACAGTGTGTACTCGCAAACACGCTTTATTGTTTTAAGCTAGCAACGGGTGAGTAGTATTGGTTAAGCTAACTTTAGTCACGCTAGTCAGTTAGCGGAGTTATACAGGCAGTCAGCTTTTCCACGACTTTACATGCCAAAACAACACTCAAAAACACAAAAAGACTGCAGTTATGTTTAGTGCAGCATTATATTCATACAGACGGCAGAGTGCGATGTATTTGACCTGTACAGGGTGACCAGATTTTCAAACTTCAAAACTGGGACACACCCGGGTTGGGAGGTTGCTATAAATAATATAGTGACAAGACCTTGTAACATTGTCCTTCCTCGACACTCTTGTGGGTCAATATATAATCTGAGGGACTTCTGTCGGTCATTTTCAAGCACGTTTTTTTTGGAATTTAGCTAAATAAATGATAATATATTGCTCCCTTTACTGTTGGCAGGGATCAGATTGGTCAAAAATGGGGACACCTGAGACATTTCTTCTACAAAACTGGGACAAATCAATGTTTTGGTTAAATCTGCTGGGACAGTGGAGACGGGGCTCAAAACTGGGACTGTTCCGCGTAAATGAGGACGTCTGGTCACCCTAGACCTCTAAGCTAACTCACAGCTAGCTTCTCAGATAGTATCCTAAACTGAACTCATTTTCGTGTTACGAAATGCTGCTGTATTTTTGTACAACGTAAAAGCCTGAAAAAAAAACTCCATCTCCACAGGTAAAAGTGAGAGTTGTTGAGCAGTTGTTTTGCGAAAAAACGATTTTCACCATTTTTTCGACTTGTATGTTTGTAGGCCCTGTACGTTCTGAATTTCATAAATATTATTTGAACGTGTCATTTTACCAACCTCAATTTTTAAAACTAACTGTTGTACAATAATTAGAAGCTAAAACGCAAACTTGTCATTAGCAAACAAGGATATTTCCATCTAAAACTATTTACCTATTTACGTTTAATTAAGTAGGCTGTACGTTTTTGGCTATTCTGACCACCGCAACGACTACCGTAAGCCTTAAGAACTCTTTTATTTCATATCAACTAACAAACTTTTTTTTTTTTTTTTCTGTACCTACGCACCTACTTACGTATTTTGGTTTGGGCACACACAGTATCCATCACGAGCGACGAGGGCATTACCTAACAGCTAAACAGAGCCGCGGAGTGCACTTCAGGTGACGGCTGTTTCACACAATAACAACAGCAACGGGATACAGGCAGATATGAGATAAGGTTCATTACTGGGGATTGAGTTTTATAACGGTTTTGCTTTCTTTTCTTTGTGCTAACTCACGTTCCCTACACGCCGAGGCCCCACGGTGACGGCAAAGCGGGGATCGGGTGTTAGCAGCATACCTGACTGTTCAGATTACAAACAAGCTGTGGTAAGAGCGAAAATATGTTGATCCGCGATGAGGTAGCAAAAGGCCACCAGCAAAGTTACTCGAAGCACGGATCCGAACCACTTAACAGAACTACAAAACGTCAAAAAGTTCATAGTAGTAATAATTTTATGTTATGTATAATCGTCCTGTATTCCACATGGCTCATTTTACATTTTGGCAATTCTGTGTTTGCCTTCTTGGAATAAAAATATCTCAGATTTCATTACTATATAGCTTACAGCACAAGTAAGGTGATAACAGCAAAACATTTGGGATCTAACAATATCTAAATACAACAGGTACAGTATTATTCAGTAGTAGTAGTATTATCAGTAGTATTCTTCATTGTGTATAATAATTTAAAGTCCTATATTATGCAAAATCGACTTGTGAGCTTTAAGCCATGTTACAATGTTGTACCTCATCAAAAACCTACCCAGAGTTGTGTTTTATTTCATTTACACAGTTAACCCTTTATCGTACAGGCATCAAAAAGCTCAAAATGCTCTGTTCCACCTTGTGATGTCATGAAGCGGTAGTTTTCAAGTCAACACTTACCTTTTGTTCAGTAGTGCATTTCCAGGACTAAAATTATCCAAATGATTCTAGTGAAGGTGTATGGAGCAATAAACACAACCAAAATGGGAAAAAAATGTTTTGTTTTAGGCAATTTTTAAGCAAAAAAGTTACATACTGTGGCTTTATTGCAGCTTTTTAGTAATAACAACAACAATTTCTCCATATTTGCTGCACTTGCATGTAGCTAAGGATCATGGCCAGTGTATGCACAGAACGTCTGCTTTTTAGCGTGTAACAAAGAAACACATTTTGGCTTTAATAGGAGCGTGAAACTTGATACAGTGAAACAATCCGTGGTATTCTCCTTTGATAAACTTTACATCATGTCTATTGTTGACATGTTATTACTAGGGACAATATCTACGCTCCCTATTCAATACCACTTAAAATAGTAGTTAAATATTGCATAACAACTCACATATTTCTAGACTGACATTTCAAAGCGCCAAGATGCTAACCGCTACCTGTGCCAGCTCCTAAGACCCAACACGTGCAACTGTTAGCTCCCATTTATCCTATCTATCCTATGTGTTTACTCTGCAGCCCCTTAAACAGGCTCTGGCTCATTCATCATATGTGCCTGCACAGGATGTCCTCTCTCACTGCTAGCACTAACGTCAATAGCATAATGGCTGTTTACCCAGTGTTTATGTACAGTAGCGGGCCGTTGTCAGGGGGCCCCTTTGCCTCCAACGGTAAATTAACAACAGCCGCGAGCAACAGAGCTAATCAGACCTGGATTTTGTTTTAATAAAGCATAAGTTTGTAGCAAAAACAAGTATATGAAGGACTAGGAATTAGAAAGAAATATGCTAAACTTGATGCATTTCCCCAACTGACCACCAGGGGAAGGTATCAAGTCATCTATAGCAACTGGATGGTGACTTATAAATACTGTGTGTGTACATGACTTAGCAGTTTTCTTGACACAACTTCTCATAATATAGCAGGTATATAGATTAAAAATAAATAATGCAACTAATAATTTATATAGATCAAAAGGAAAACGGAAAGTAATCACTAGCTTAAAGAAAGACTGCATTCAAAAGGGTATTACAATCGCAACTGAACCTGGGTTGCCAGTACTTTCACCTGCAGATAGAGTATGCATTTCTCAAATTTTTCTCACTTGAACGCTCAGAACCTCCAGAATTAGCTGAACTAGCGCTGATTCATGATTGGCTGCAGGAGCTGGGGTTTAGGTAGTGACCATTCAGATCTGAGAGAGTCCTTTTAGGTTTAAACCAACTGGATTTCAGCAATGAATCTGGCATCCCAAATGGTTCGCATGCACATTTCGGTTCCTAAAATGGATCTAAAATGCAACTAATGTGTTAAGTTGGTAGTGCTCTTAATATGGTAGACATCAAGGTTCAAATAAAAATGCATGTTAAAACGTGATCGCTGGAATTGTCAACAAGAATTCCACTTATAAGTAAAGAAGGGTTGTCAAAAGTCTTAAAAATCAGATACTAATCGATACTAAAACTAGTATCGAAACTAGGTGCTCATCTGAACAGCTACCAATACTCAAAAGTCACATTCACAGGATAGAAATGAACCTTTCCTGAATAGCTTTAGCTCTAGTATACGCCCATGGACCACTATGGAACCTACGTTGGACGACTGAGGGATTACCCAGATACAAGACCACATGGGAATAGAAAAGAAGTGATTACGAGTTAATAGTGAAAATCACATTCGATTGTCACCATCATGGCAACACTAAATAAAAGGTAAAATTACTTGCCGTTAACTAGTGAAAAACGATGGTAGCCTTGATAGGACATATCAATATACAGAAAGCAAGTGAAAAATCTTTGGTAAACTATGACATTGCACATTCCTATAATCCAAGTCATCTCAGGTCTTAACCTCAACAAACTCTAGCATCTTGTTGGCACTTCCCTCCTCCTCTCTCCCCATGTACCGCGCTGACATGGTGTGGTGCATGTTTAAAGCTCCGCAGCCTCCCACACGACCATCTGCTATAGCCTGGCTCAAAGCTGCGGCTCATGCAACCATCCTGTATACAGTTTGATCACAAAACTTTACTTTGTATTCTGCTCTTTATATGGGGTGTTATGCATAATAGATTTTTTTGAGATTTCTGCCATGTTATACTGTTGTTCCTCATCAAAACATGCCTGGAGAGGTTTAAGATGTCATCCTATTTGACCTTTCCCTTAAGGTTACCACATAGACTGTATATATAAATGGGCGTAGCTAACCTGCTAGCCGCAGCGTTGATCATGGGTGCCCTTCCGGCTCCAATTCGCTTTTCATTGGAAGACTGTCGCCCCTCTCTCCGTAACTGCTGCTGTTAGGTTTGTCATTTTGGCCTTAAAATTTTCGTACTAACCCATTCTACATGATCCTGGTATTTTTATTTCACTATTGTGTGCAGAACTCAAAATATGAACATTAATAACAGACAAATCAGGTGCCATCTTTCTCCAAGGTCGCCCCTGTTAGTGTTACAAACAGATTTTGATTGACAGCGTTGCTAAGCTCCCACTCCATGCTAAACTAGCAGTGTGGGACGGGCTGTTACCTTCATCAGCCTTGCTCCGGATTGGCTCTTTGGTTGCTATGATACTTGCGGCCGGAATTCCAAATATGGAACTTGCTCCAAATTCGCCCCTATAACTGCTAGCCTCGAAGAGCTTTGTTTGACTAGAGACGAACTATGGGTGACATTACAACTTCACAAATGATGTGATGTGCAGTAGTTTCATTACTGGAATTTTGTTGCGATAGTGCCCTGAAGGGGGAGCGACTTGGTGCAGAGAACAAAGGGAGGGAAGACTCAGAGCTTCAAAAATGAAAGTGAAACTCATAAAACATCTTAATACGTTGTTTTCAGTGGACATAGCATTTTCACAACAGCAAAAGATAACATGGTAATCTGTTTTGTGTTAGCGGTTAATACCTTACAGAAGTACAATACCTCCTTTTTAAGAAGTACTATTTTGGCAATGAAAATAACCCCTCTACTCATATGCCCAGCTCAAAACATCAAGTACTTTTGGTTTCGTGACATGGATAAGTACTTTGTGAATAATATGACCAAAATAGCTTAATTTTTACATTTTTCAGAACTAATGATTACTGATTGGACGAGCTATCTCACTTATTATGGGTTTTTTTTTATGTTTGCATTTTAATTAGAAGAGACTATTCCTTTTTGCGGTGTTTGCGGACTTGAAATCAACTGCATCTGCAACCTCTGCCCCAAACAGTATTGATATATTGTTGTTTTTGAGTCTCTTCTCTCTTTGCTCCCTGTGCTAAGTCCCTCTCCCTTCAGAGCTCTATGACAACACAATCAGCGTGCATCCTGCTAATCAAACTACTGCAGGTTTGTCAAGCTGTATACAACAAACGACCAGTTTTGTATCATATTTTGGTATATTTATGGAGAATTATCGTGTGGGAGTATGGATGACGTAGGCTTGTGGTCGAGGCTTTGCTCAGACTCTTACAGCTAATCGTAAGGAGGGTTTGAATACTCCCTTTTTCAAGAATTGCTTTAAGTCAATGTTTGCACTGTTTTATGATATTGAGCCTTGACTCCACACCTTGTATAAGTCATATAAGATCACGATTATATAGCTAAGGTTGTTGTTTGGGTGGCAGAAGCTCAGTTGGTCTTATGATCTGAAAGTTGGCGGTTCAAATCCTGCTCTCCACGTAAACATCGTTGGTAGAGCAGTCAGATCCACTGGTCCACAGGTGCGATTCCAGTTCCCACAGATAAATGCTGCAGTTGTGTCCTTGCGCAAGACACTAAACCCGCCTTGCCCCCAGTGTCTGTGTACACTGGTTTATGAATGTGGGTGAATGGATGAGTGGTTCCTTGATGTAAAAACGCTTTGAGGGCCTTGAAGGTAGAAAATCCCTTTATAAATGGTGACGATTTAATATTGTGATGTCAAAGCAACAGAATTTTGTTGTAACATCTGGGCGATCAAAGATACAGACTCAGAGTATGGTTTAACAGAGTTTATTACAAACAAGAGGATGTCAATGCTGGTTGGAGGAGCAGGTAGTAGGAAGCTGGGCCGGCAGCTGAGGTGGGTCCAAGAAACGGCATCTGGAGAAAAACGAGCAACACTAACTGAGTACTATGATCATAACCACAAAAAACAGACTGGGCCAACCAACTGTACCACGGAGGATACACTGATAATCTGGCAGCGTGTGCAGGATCCTTGATTGTTGATCAGCTGCAGGTGTGTAGTAGGTGGTGCCAGAGTCTCCTCCCTGCTCCTGGCACAGAAGGGAGAGGAAAAAGGTGACACAGAACACACAGACTTGACTGGGATCTTGACAAATTTTCACCTAGCCTAATATTAAACCAATGGAGATGTAAAAATGCTATATACTAAAGTTAGCATTCATTCAAAAGTATTCTGACACATGACCCAGAAGTTCATTAGGTTATTCCACTGCTCTTCCGTGTACGTTTTAACATCGTTTTGGCTAACGTAGTTCGTTTTTGACTTTCCATCCCAAGTGCTATTATTTAGGCCTACTTCTAGATGCTTTTTCCGTTAAAATAGAGATTGGGATCAAATTGGAAGATATCCGGCATGTTTTTTGAAAGTAAGTTAACGACCATAAAGATTACTACTGGTAAATGCCTACAACATAGTAAACAAGGTAATAAATACAACTTTTTACGCACTTATTGGGTAACTTGGAATGTGCCGACATGATCCGGAGCTTTCACATCATGAGCTGGTCTTGAGTCAGACTACATAGCTACTTGAAGAGAAATGCTAATGCTAGCCAACTAAGCTGCATCTTTTAGCGTCTTAAACCTTCCAGGATTATTATCTTTACTCACAGCTATTTCTCTGGGATTATGCTCTACATGTATTCTCAAGCCAACGTTGTGAACCCGCTGACATCAGATAACAAGGGTGATGTAATTCTGCATTACACCTTTATGTTTGAAAAGAGACTGACAAGACATTTTACATTATTTTGTATGCAACATCTATGTATAAAGTCAATCCGCCACCGAAGGAGTTTAAAATTGGAAAGAATACACGCACAAATAAAAGTACAAAAATCATCAGTTTTTATTTAAAGATTTATGGGGACAGTGGTTGAGATAGTGTCTTGGCGAAACACAATCCAATGCCTGATCATGTTGAAGCGATGCGCCAAGCCAACGCCAGCTGCGTCATTGCAACATTGAGTGAAACAGGCTATAGTATTGCCAGTGTTTTGTGATCAAAGATAAAGGTTTAAACTGGGTAAAGTCAAACCTAATAATTGTATTGTACTGTAAATGAAATACCACTTGTAGCGGTATGGTGAAACATAAAGCAATGAATAATAACAGAAGCAATACTAGCAAAAGCAAATTTGTTATGTTAGTCCAATGGTTCATCTGGTTTTCTGATACTTTAAACCGGGACAACAGGGCCTTTTTACTCGCACACACCTGGGATACTGTGCTGAAAAAGTCAGACTGCAGATGGCATTGTCGTCCTGCCTCCACCGGTAGGAAGATAGTGCCAAAACCTGTTTAAACCATTTGACCAGACATGTCACAGTAACATCATGCTGGTGCTAGTGAGAGTCCAAACTGTCAGGTCTGAAAAAAGAATCGATTACAATAAAGTTTGTCATGTTGCCACTATTATGAAATCACCAGCAATAAATAAAGAGCCTAGCACAGCCGTACTCTCTGGAGTTTTTTTTTTTTTTATTATTATTATTTCAGATGAACTACCACTTCAGATCGAGACAATACCGAGTATACAAGCAATACACATGGCCTGGGGAATGTAGAAAGTCTTCTAGCCTGACATTTTAACGAACACAATATTGAGCTGTTTGTTTAAAAAACAGAAAAAAGAGATAAAGTAAAATAGAGCTAAAGAACAAAACATGTGTGTAGAAGCATTCAGAGCCAAGGTACACTTTATTGTCCCTGTAGGAAAATTAGACCTTTGCATTTGACCCATCCTTCAGTGTCTTTGGGACAACCTGACAGGAGCAGTGGGCAAGTCTGGAGCTTGTCTTAATCATCTGTCTTTGCTGGAGGATTGTACTTATTGTGTATGTTTTGAGTTGATGGGGGAAACGGGTAACCTGGCTCACTCCACACTTTACACATCATCAATCTTGGATGGATTTCGCTGAAAATGTGGAACGTCATGACAGTTATTTGAATCTAATTGGCCGTAGCGTCATTACAGCAAAACAAGATGAAAAATTGAACTTTTGTTACATCCAGTTGAGAGAAAAGCACAGACAGCAGGTTTTTCACAAACAAAATAACCCATATTGACGCTAAAATGGGCTGAAGTACGTCTGGTGCGCCGCCATTTTTGTTTAGGTTTTCTTGAGCGCTTTGCCTTTTGGCTTCTGCACAGACCTCACTGCTGCTCTGTGATTGGTTCGCCAACCACCTGTCAGACCCTATCGCACCAGCAGGGGCACGCCAAGATGGATACTCGTGAGTTTGTGAACTCACAAATATCTCAACAATCCATCTTTGCTGCGCAAGGTTTGGGAACTGGAGTGCCCAGAGAAAACCCACCCCAGATACAGAGAGAACATGCAAACCCCACAAAAAAAGGCCTGGGCAACCCAGGGGTGAAACCCACAACCAACCAACATTACATATGTGCAATATATTTATGTGATTGTATCCTTGACTACTACATTCTGCCCGTACTGTTTCTAAGCTTTTCAAAACCTTTTATTGTTCTGAAGTTGTCCAACCACGGCACGTTTGATTCTACTCAGCCTTCTCCCTCTCCTTCCCTTCAACTAGTCCTTTTTACACAATCTACAAACCTCCACATCCGCCCGGGGCCTCCGAACAAGGGCCACTCTGTGCGGCCCGCGGTGCATCCCTGACAGGCTTCCGTCATCTCCCATGTGTGATTGTAGGAGCGCGGGCCGTCCTCTGAGCCAGCAGTGGTGACTAAGGCAACGTGGCATTCTAACCCGGCGCGCAGTAGTATTAAGACGTGCGAGTGACAGCCCACTGATAGGTTTGTTTTAGCTCTTGTTTTTCTTTTGGCATCGCAGCACACGGCTCCACGCACTAGAGCTAGAGTAATGTCAGGGAGAGAAATGGGTTTCAAAGAAAGCCATGTTTGACAGGAGTAAAAAATAGAAGTAACCTTTAAACTTAGTCATGTTGTGTCAGATTGTGTATTCTTGGGTTTCAGCTTTCTGTTCGAAGGCGCCATTTTGAGCACATTTCACTGATCAAAAGATAGATTTTGTTTTGGGTTGTTAATTACCATGGCAACTGTTAAATTTTGATCACTCCAAAAACCCTTGGATGAGGGAAAATAAAAGCATGTTGAGCGTATTGCACAAGGAAAGGAAAGGTTTTGACTTCACAGACTTAAAAGTGCACTATGTAATGCCACCTACTTGTCTCCATGGAGATGTTTTATGCTTTGACAAGAATGTTCCACAGTATGGCATTTAACTTTTTCTATCTACACTGAGGCAATGGTGCGGAGAAAGTTCTAAGTCCGATGTGTGGAGAGTTGACCCCACTCACTGTAGAATGCATTTTTACAAGGTGTTTTTGACCGAGATAAATATCATAATTGAGTAAATTCTACCTCCGGAAAAGTTACATAGTACACCATAACATAACGGCAACGTAACTAAGGCTGCCGAATCCTACAAAAAAAAAAAACAACAAAAAAAACAATTGGAGAAGGAAATAAGTGCAGAGCGGTGGCCGTATACCGTTGACGATGAAAACGTGATTTGATCTGCAATATGGCGTTTTGAAAATACGCGATTAATGATTGCTCAAGCATGCACGAATCACTCCAAATACAACTTCGAGAGGGCAAATGAGAAGGGAAAACAACTATAACATGGTTAAAAGCTCTGAAAAGTCGATTTTACATAATAGGTCTGCTTTACGTCTTTTGAAACACACAATCAGTAAATTACCCAACCTCATTATGACTATTGTAAGATCCAATTAGATTCAAAAACATTAAACCTTCTGTTACGTCAGCCAAGTCATTTAATCAAACTGATGCTTTTTGATGAGCTCATAAAAAGTTGGCATCACACATAGTAACCGTTAAAGTACTGAAGTAAATTACTATGGAACATTATTTTATTGCTGAGACAATTGTTTACGCTTGTAGATTGGAAAAAATAAATTATGACAAGAATTCGTTTACCCAACCACACCAAGGCTTCCACGGTCTGGTTTTATAGGCATACTTAAGCATCGCCATTATGTATCATTACAGTTATCATTCAAATTCCATGTCATTATCTCCTCTTTGTCTTGATCAAAAGAAGCTTGTCTCAAACTCCCGTAACCCAAGACGTCGGTGTGAATAAGTCCGCTCATCCGTGCTTTCTGTCGACACAAGCAACACTCTCCCCTCATTCCGTACCACAATGCCCCCCTGTTCCTCTCCGTCACGTGTCCCAGGACTTGCTTCACCAATGCACGTAGGTGAGATGGGTTTCCGTGGACGTCAATGTGAAATCGGCAAGAAATTTTGCCTACTCAGATCGCCTCGTTGATAGAGATCAGTGTAGTCATTGGAAACTACCTTATCTCCAACTTCGGGGCATGCAGGTCTCCTTGGACGAATGCCCCAAGGACGGAGCAGAGGCTGTACGGGAGAGATGGAACACAACATTCAAGTGAAAGTGCAAAGAGCAGAAAGCTAATTTACCCAAGGAAAACTGCAAGTTGTTCATTTTAGTCTGTGCCTATTAAATCTTTTCACGATACTAAAATTTCAAACTCTATTTCGATACTGAGGAGTTGACTCAATTCTCGATACCAGCTATGATACCACAATAAAAATAGAAACTGCTACTCTTTTAGCAATAGAATGTAAATTTTAAAGCAAAGTAATAGTACTGTCGTTATGTTACCATGAGATCTTATACTTGTTCTGATAAAGCATGCTAAAACTGTGCAGGAAAACTCAAAATTTGTTCTGTTGTGTGATTGTTTTGCAGTATCAATACCTGCTCAAATGATTATCTAGTTTCAATATTACGTTTGATTAGTAACTGATTTTTGATACTTATGATAACACTAGTACCTACAGGATGAAATGTTCAGTGCGTGGCGTTTATTTTTCTTGGAATGCCCCTCATATAAAGCAGTGTAAAGTAAAAGCAACTATTTGAGAAATAAATTCAAACCGAAAAATACAAATATTTTATAATTTCTTGAAAACTCCTACGTGTGACAATACTGATCAGATGTTTGGTTATCATGGTTCAACATCAGAGTGCGAGAAGGGACTAAGTTCTTAATTAATGTTCCAAAATCAGGTACAACACCTTTACGGTAGACTTATAAAGCAGCAAATTTGATGTAAACGCATTTGACCCATCATTAAAGCGGTGCTGTTATGAAAACCTTGGACACCTGTTTGCAGCATGGGGGCCGCTCTCCAGATCTTAAAATAGAAATCTTTGACGGGAGCATCGAGCTGTATTGGCAAATCCAAGCACCATTTGGGACACGACTACATTTTTTATGAAACTTCACTTCCTTGGTTACATAATAATATCAAAACATTTACTTTTTAGCCCTTGTGTATGGATTTATGCTTTTAAAAATGAGTTAATTTCTATAAATGTATTTGCATATTCTGCATCATGGGTTGTGTAACTTTAATGATGACTTGTCTATAATGTTGATGTATCCACAAAATTACCAATGACATCACACTCATAAATTCTACAGCCTTTTTTATTGCCTTTATTTATTACTATTATTAACTATCACTATCATCTTCGCTTCCGTGAACTGATACCTGACCTCCGTGTGGCTTGGATCTCCCATCTCAAAACAAAAACACAATAAACCTTTACCTCACCCTTGCATCCGCATGTGCCATCCATCGAGCCGGTTCAATGCAAATCCAAACTCACGTTGGTTCCTGTCTTCGATACGGATTGAAATCTGCTGACAAGGTAAGGTTAGCACACCTCTCTGCAACCCCTAATCACGTAGTAAATATGTCAAGTGAGAACGCTCATAAACTAGCAACCCCGCATTTATCCCTGTTTCACTACAGTTTCGTGTTATTATACGCAGCATATATCCTTTGGCTTGGCTCGAGGTAAAGAATTCTCCAAAAGTTGGCCAAATTGCTGAAAAGATGTGCCCTTACGTACCCCCGTGATGACTTTGCAAGCTAACGTTAGCAAGCCAAGAGACTACACCAGATATTAGCTAGTTTTTAATGTGTACAGTTGTTTTTTCCAAACTTAAATCAACTATAAGCTTGTATAAACCTTCATACACTGCGGTTGGTAAAATTATCTTTGTGATAATGATGCGTTAGCGCGTAGCAATTTGCGGTTGGAACACAATTATAGATTCTGACGTAGTTAGATTCAATAAGTGTTACATTGTTTTTGGAAAAGTTGTACAAGAAGAATTGGATACATGACCCATTGGATGAGAATGTATTATTTTATATTTTAATACTCATTTTTAATTTGTTATGGGTGTTGCATATACGGGAACTATTTTCCTTCAGAGTTTTTATGAAGCAGAACAAGAGTGCAAAAAATGAAAGGACCCACACCATTGAAACACACTCGTGTATCTATGTATATTATGTTAGACACAGTAAAATTCTTATGACTAAACTAGTTCAGGAAAGGTAACTTGTAGAATAAATTGTAGTGGCCTGAAAGTTTAAGAGAAGAAACATGAGGCTGGAGTTTTCACGCAGAAGTTTATTTACCTTCAGTATAGCATTCATTTCTCTATGCCTCTGTTGTAGGGAGTATTATACCTCCAATGACGTAGGCCATGATAAACAGGACTGAGCTCACAGTGAGTACCCGCAGTGCAGCACAGTAATAGAATTGCTTTTCCTTTTCCACAAACTTTACTCTTACTTGGCCTAGAGTGGGGCCTCCACCTGGATGTTTCCAACGAAATGTTGTTTCTTTGGCTATAATATTCCACTATATGGCATAAAACTTTATCACCATGGAGAATGTTCCAAAGTATGTCTTTAACTTTGCATTTCCATGGACTCATGCAGGTGACGTGCCTCCAGAAAGTTATGCGGTATTGCTTTAAAAACCTGCCATCTCATATTTAACCGTTCATTTAAACTCCATATCCGCAAATATTGCCTGCCACATGAACACACTCGAGGAAACCCCCTAGAGTAGGAGACGTCGTCATCCAACCAACGTCCCATCTGCCTCCCGTTATCCGTGGTCAATCTAAAAAATCCGCTCCAACGCTGCAGCTTTTGGCCTATTGTCTCGGAGTTCAAATTCTACCCAAAAAAAAATCACCCACCAATATTTACGTCTCTCCCTTTTCCTGTAAACTCCTGTCTTTTTGTGGTGGCTGTGATTCACAAACTTGTTGCGTTGGGGTTTCCGTGACACAGCAGCTGTTGCCATTGCCACCAAAATTACACCCTTGACACCGCAAATCAGTATACGCCACCAGTTGGACAGCATTTGATAACGCCAAATGAAAAAAAAAAGTTCTAAATTGGAAGCGGTACTCAAGATGGCAGCCTTGTCAGCACATCTGTGTGGCCTTGGCAACACCACAACATGCGTAATAAAGTCACTGGAACAAGATGTGGGAAAATCTATGGTGAACAAGTGTTTTATTTTGAAAAATTGATGCATGGATGTTCAAATCATTCGGCAAATCGTTCATCTTGTGCAAAAAAGACTTGGACGTGGTTTTATTGGGCAGGTGGTCTTCATCATATTTGACAAGTTCTCGAAGTAACATCAATTTCGACCTAAAAGAGCGTACAAACCTCACCTTATTTCTGTCAATTTGGGTTCGAGGATTTGTTATTCAAATCTGTCAGCAAGTCGTTTGTCGCTCTCAACTTAAACTCTCAAATGAAGATGTTTCGCACAAGTGCAGTGCTGTAGGTAGGTGGTACTGGGTTGGCATGGCGTGGTGGAGGAACCTCTGCGATGTCTAGACAGGAGTAGTAGCCAAGGAGCATGCTAGCATACTGCGGTTCATTGTTGACAAGTCACTAATCTTGTACATATTTCTCTCCTGTAACATCTCATTTCTTGCTGTCTGTGCTACATTTACCACATATACCCCATTTACATTCTTTAGGCCGACTATTGTGTTCGCTTCAGGGCTTTTGTTGTTAACCAGCTTCTGTTATTTGCAACATTTTTAGGTCTTTCTACCGTTCAAAAAATGAAATATTACTATGGCAATGACCCTGATTTCCTATAATTCTGAAATTATGGCACTGTTTACAGGGACGAGTGATGTACTGCATTGCTAACACCACAAAAAATCTGCAGATGTGTCTTAATGTCATTTCTCCCAAGAGAGAAAAATAAATACATAATACAAGGCAGGGCCAAACATACATATTTATGGAACTTGTGTATGATGTTAGTCTTGGTCAGGACTGTCTTTGCTGGAGGATTTGAACTATTGTGCATGTTTTGGGTTAGTGGGGGAAACTGGAGTGCCAAGAGGAAACCCACCCAGACACAGGCAGAACATGTAAACTCTGCACAGAAAGGCTTGGGCGACCTGGTAGTCGAACCCGGAACCTTCTTGCTGTGAGGTGAGTGTGACTGACTGCATAATGTAACTTTTCACGTGCTTGTCTCATAAAACTGTTATTGCTTTCTCTGGAATGTTCCACAGTATGGTATACACAGATTTATCTTTCATTTATTCAGTTATAGGCTTTTTTATTGCCAAAATACACTTGGTTGGTTTGAGCCATTTTCTTGTTGGAAATGTAATGGGAATTGATGAGTTTTCAGCCATTTTGTGGACGATTCTAGCAAAACAACACCATCTCCATAGAGAATAGAAGATTTCAGACCATTTACCTGAGAAGTTACACAGTCCCACTTTAAAATCATGATCTTGGATGATGGATAAAAGTATATGGTAAATGTGAAGGCAGAAGCTAATATAGGAATAACATGCAAACACACCACACAAGTTCATTGCACCAAGTATTAACTGTTACTTTACAGCAGGAGTCTCAAACTCGAGGCTCAGGGGCCAATTGCGGCCCACATGATGATATTTTGTGGCCCGCAGGACAATATGAAAGTTTAATGTTAGCGTGGCTTTTTCATGTTGTGTGTAGAAGGTTCCAAAATCTGTAAACCCCAAACACACGTGTCACTTACGCTGTGTACTCCTGTCACAAAAGATTCAACAAATAATGATGTATATTCATAAAATCCACAAGAATTGTCATATTTCTTCATGTATGTTGAAAACAGCAATGACGTTTGAGAAGATTTTAACAAGGCTTTTATGTGGAATACTTGATGCAGTCCAGCCTCACCCAGACTCTGCCTCCTGTGGCCCCTAGCTATTTTGAGTTTGAGACCCCTGCTTTACAGCAATGTCTTGAAGGGGGTCTATGCTCCTTTTTTTGTAACTACATGGTGACTTATTCAGGGTCTACCAGTAGTTGTGGGATTAATTTGTTAAACAGGGGGTATTTTACATCTATGGGATCTTAACTGCTAACACCTAACATATTTAGATCACCATGTTTTGAAAATTCTGTATTCACCGAAAACAACTTATTAGCATATTTTATAAGTTTCACTTTCGTTTTTGACGCAATGAGTCCCCCCCTCCCTTTGCTCTCCACGCCAAGTCACTCCCCCTTCAGAGCGCTATCACAACACAATCAGCATCCATCCCGCCAATAAAACTACTGCACATCGCATCAGGTTTGTCAAGTTGCTGTGTACAGTTTTATATCATGCATTTGTATATTTATAGAAAGTTGCCTCGTGGGAGCGTGAGTGACGTAGGCTTATGGGCTGACTTTTGGACAGAATCAGCTAACCATAAGGAGGGTTCGAATAGGACCCGGGAGAGAGTGCAAGATCACTCAAACGTGCATGGATGACATATACAACCTCTTCAAGCATGTTTATGATGAGGAAACAATGTTATAACGTGTTTGAAGTCTCCAAAATGTTAATTTAGTATAATATCCCCTCTTAAATTTAAGTTCCCACAGCTACTGGCAGACATATGAAAACACAATTTATTAAACAGTTTTATGTAATAGACCAATCTTTCTTCATTGGAGTTGATATGTTGCTTCTCTGACTCGGTATCCCGGCCTGTACTTTTTAAGAATCCTGGAAGTCCACAACCGCACATGCAAAAACAATCCCTCATACTTGTTTTATGTCTGTCATTGGCTCTGAACATCTCCCAATTGCATCTAATCCAACTCGATTCATTCACGACCCCAACACCTGCAGCGCGCAAAACATTTCACGGAAAACGCTCTCCCTGGCCGCCATTTTATCCCCCTGTCATCACTCATCCTCGTGCACTTTCTCAGAATATGTGGTTTGCTGGTATGCGCAAGATCTCCCCAGGAAATATGGATGTGTTTGCTCCAAGCTAGCTCTCCAAGGAACGTCGAAGATTTACAGTCCCCCTTTTGCTCGCTGTCCGTTGCTTTGTAGCTTTCCCACTGGCGTCAAAGCTCGGAGCGCTGAATGATAGTTGGGTTTTTTCATAATGGCTTCTTCCCAGAACGTGTCCCTGCTGTGGCTTTGTGGGTCAGTGTGACTTGGACACGCTAAGCTAACTGTAGATTAGCCCTAGCTAGCGTTTATCGTACATCATTTATGTCAAAACTTCTAAACAAGTGCCAGAGAAATGCTTCCTCTGGTTAGTGAGGAGGTGGTGCGTTGAAGAGGACACAAGTATTTATGAAAATGCAGATGTAAACACGGAGCTGGAGGGAGACTGTGGGACGAGCGTCCTCTAAATATTTATTTTTTCACATGGAAAACATTTGGGACTGGCCATATAAACAGGCCACTTCTTTATAAGAGACATAGCTTACTCAAAGTTGTGTTTTGGGTGATTCATGTTTGAGTAATCCTGCATTGTCTTCTATTCAAGGCTTGAGTGCTCAGAAAATTAATGTTTCCACCTACCCCCTATCCCCGCCCACAGCTCTGGGTTTAACTCACGAGGGTTCAAAAATGTCACATAGCCATTTTTCAACAATAAAACCAATTGAAAATCTGTTGCTTTTAATGGTGCAATGCAACTACACTCGCCTGAAGGATTATTAGGAACACCATACTAATACGGTGTTTGACCCCCTTTCACCTTAAGAACTGCCTTAATTCTACGTGGCATTGATTCAACAAGGTGCTGATTCATTCTTTACAAATGTTGGCCCATATTGATAGGAGCATCTTGCAGTTGATGGAGATTTGTGGGATGCACATCCAGGGCATGAAGCTCCCGTTCCACCACATCTCAAAGATGCTCTATCGGGTTGAGATCTGGTGACTGTGGGGGCCATTGTAGTACAGTGAACTCATTGTCATGTTCAAGAAACCAATTTGAAATGGTTCAAGCTTTATGACATGGTGCATTATCCTGCTGGAAGTAGCCATCAGAGGATGGGTACATGGTGGTCATGAAGGGATGGACATGGTCAGAAACAATGTTCCGGTAGCCCGTGGCATTTAAATGATGCCCAATTGGCACTAAGGGACCTAAAGTGTGCCAAGAAAACATTCCCCACACCATTACACCACCACCACCAGCCTGCACAGTGGTAACAAGGCATGATGGATCCATGTTCTCATTCTGTTTACGCTAAATTCTGACTCTACCATTTGAATGTCTCAACAGAAATCGAGACTCATTAGACCAGGCAACATTTTTCCAGTCTTCAACTGTCCAATTTTGGTGAGCTTGTGCAAATTGTAGCCTCTTTTTCCTATTTGTAGTGGAGATGAGTGGTACCCGGTGGGGTCTTCTGCTGTTGTAGCCCATCCGCCTCAAGGTTGTGCGTGTTGTGGCTTCACAAATGCTTTGCTGCATTCCTCGGTTGTAACGAGTGGTTATTTCAGTCAACGTTGCTTTTCTATCAGCTTGAATCACTCGGCCCATTCTCCTCTGACTTCTAGCAACAACAAGGCATTTTTGCCCACAGGACTGCCGCATACTGGATGTTTTTCCCTTTTCACACCATTCTTTGTAAACCCTAGAAATGGTTGTGCGTGAAAATCCCAGTAACTGAGCAGATTGTGAAATACTCAGACCGGCCCGTCTGGCACCAACAGCCATGCCACGCTCAAAATTGCTTAAATCACCTTTCTTTCCCATTCTGACATTCAGTTTGGAGTTCAGGAGATTGTCTTGACCAGGACCACACCCCTAGATGCACTGAAGCAACTGCCATGTGATTGGTTGATTAGATAATTGCATTAAGGAGAAATTGACCAGGTGTTCCTAATAATCCTTTAGGTGAGTGTATGAAGAGGTGAGACTTATCAGTTCTGCAGTTTTGAGCATGAAGTTGATCTATTATTAAGCCATTTTAGATCAATATTGCAGATTTCAATGAAGAAAATATAAAATAATTATCTATGTATGTTATAGTGCTATAGCAAAAAAAAAAAAAAAATCCTCTTTCAACGTCCGATATTACACAAAATTGAGTCTTGTGAGCTTTAAGCCATGTGGTGTTACCTTCTCAAAAACATACCCAGAGTTGTGTTTTGTTATATTCACCCATGTTGGAGTAATCCTGCATTATTCGTCTGTCTACATCTCCAAAGCTCAAAATACTCTGTTTCACTTTAGGATGTCAGGAAGTGGTAGTTTTCAAGTTTACAGCAACCTTTTACTTTTAATTCTTTGGAGATTGTCAGTTCCACGGCTGAAAATATCCATATGATTCTAGTGAAGATGTGTGGAGTTTACAAACACAGTGGAGCACTTCCTGTGTTACTGCATGACATCACAAGATGGAACAGAGTGTTTTTCTGTTTGAGAGAAGAACTTAGCCTAAATATGCAGGGTTTGTGTGTTAAACGTGTGAGTAAAACCAAAACACAACTCCCGGTCTGTTTTAGATGAGGAAACGTTATAACATCAATCAGAAAATAGCGTAATACAGGCTCTTTAAAGGCGTCTGATGTTGAACTGCTAGAGTGCACATTGACTAATATGTGTAAAGATTCCTTGACGTTAGGTATTAGAGGATGGTCGGAGGGGGCAATGGCTGGTTCTGGCTCGATAAGAATTTTTGAAGTGCGATACAGTACAGCGCAGTATTGTGACATCGCAAAAAAAGATAGAATTTTGTCAACTTTTTGTGAGTGTCAATATGTTTCGCAACTCATTCAAGCAGCTTCTTTTCTGATAAGTTTCTGGTAAGTCACTGCCACTGGTAAACAGTAATTTAGGAGACCACTATCCCATTGTAAAAAATTATTAAAGGATGATGAACGATGTAAACATGATGATATTTAGGCCACAGTTGACCCTATACAGCTCAAATGTTACTAATGTTGCTGCTTGTGGAATAAAAAGCACATATGATAAAGACTGACCCCTAAAAATGATAGCTCATTCTTTCTTCTATTGAACGATAATATGATGTAGTTATAGTGACTAGCCTGTTTATGACGCAGATAGGCAGCCTCTCCTCTGTCCATCTACCCCAGGGCAGCTGTGACTACAATAGCAGCTTAGTATTCCTGGTTGGACATAGATATGACATATGTAAGGGTAATTTCATAACTGTTTCCTAGCAACCACAAAGTTAACAAGGGCCAAAACTGGTCTAAATTGAAAAATAGTTCTGATTAGACAAATGCCTTCCTTGCATGTAAATTTTCTGTGATGACATAGGACGATTCTCTTTGGGACCTCAACACTACTTCCCGTATTTTTGTTCCCTGACCAGCCAGTGCTTTCTACATTCTGTTTGAATTCAGAAGGGTTTGAAATCAGATCTTAGAGCCTGACAAACATCTCTCCTAACTTGGGACTTCTTTTAAAAATTTCTGCGTCATTCAGAGCAAAATAACTTCTTTTACCTAGATAAATGAGAGTAAAAGAGATAAATGAGAGTTTGCGCCTTCGTTTGTCGATGCTGGAGAAATCCGCGCTGTTTCTCAATGTTTTTTTTCTTTTCTTTTATACTCGTAAGCCGCCATGTTTGTTTTGGCATTAATAGATCATGCATCTTTCTGGTTGGTTAATCCGATTGTCAATCATGGCCTCTTAAATCGGGGGGTCGGGATACAGTTCCAGACCCACACGTCTTTATAAAGTTTTGTAATCGAGTGTGGTTTTGGCTGGTCAGGTAAAGTATTTTTGTGCTGTACAGTACATGCATTTTATTCTCAACTCTTTCCACAAACTGCTGCTTAACTGATCTAAAACTATGATAGATATTCACCACAGGTACTATTCCACCAAACCAAGTCATAATTAGAAAAACGTGAAAACCTGCTGCACTTAAACTATTGCGCTGCCATTTTAATTCACATCAAACAGAGTAATGTGATTGAGGTCATGCTGTTTTCTGTTGAATTCATGTGATTACTGTTTTCTGGGAACTATGTGTGTATGTGCGTGAGAGGGAGGGTTGAACTGCAGGATCAGCACATGTCCTGTGGTTTCAAATGTATTGTCACTAACTGTAATCATACTGTATCAGGAGGAGCACAGCAGGGCCACTAGACTCATCCAGTGTCAAGCTTTATTAAGAGACTTAAAGCAGCTAAGATCTAAACTCAATATATGCTCAACTTAGTTAAAGGCCATGTACCTGATTTTTGTCCCATGCATTTAAGGAGCTCTTGAGGTCAACATATGTCCGTTGTGTACTCTCTGCATCTAAGTATAAAGTGTTAAATTGTTCGATATGCAGGAAGTGTGCATTAGCATGCTAGTTGTTGTTAGCTTTACCATAATGGCATAACTCCATAACCTGTCTCACACCAGATTGATATGTGTAGCACTGTGAACTGAGTTATCAATCTGGAACGTCTCTCGCTGAAAGAGATCGGGAAAATCCGGAACATCCAGTTGAGAGAAAACCACAGATATCTTCCACAAATGCACAAAGTGCTTCCCTCTGCACGTTTTTCACAAACGTTTTTTTAGTCCACTTGAGTGATTTATCTCCTCGTGAGTTTGTGAACTCACAAATATCACGAGAATCCATCTTATTGAGCAACTCCACACGGCCCTCTGAAAGTTGTGAAAAGCATTTATAAATATATTATGGTCAATAATAACTATGCTCCAATGCAAAAAGTAAATGAGGAATAACTTTGGGCCTTTATTAACTAAAATCAGGTACAGCAGCTTTTAAATCATTTCAAATATGATGACTAAACATTTAAATAAATCATAGAACAAACTAAGTTTGTGAAATACCACTGTTAAGAGTCAGGGCCAGAGTCAGTTCTGCAGATTTGAACAGAAAAGACAATGGACCGTTTGGGCGCTGAGCCTGATTTTTAAATACATGAAAATAGAACTGGTTCAACAGTTTGCTGTGGTCCAAAATTATTCCTCACTTACCTGATGCATTACAGAGATCTTAATTATTCACAGAGATGAGTTTATAAGCACTTTTTACAATTCTCAAAGACCAGTGTGGAGTTTTGCCACGACGGTAAACTAAAAGAACTAGCATGCTAACACACACGTCTAGATTATCGGACAATAAAACACTTCTAGATTATCAAACAATAAACACTGTCGGACAATAAAACAGATTGAGGCAGCATGCGGTGAACTTATTCTGACCTCAAGAGCGACTCATACAGTACATCTGTACTGGAGCAAGACAAAGTTTTCTCAAAGACATGGGAACATCTGGTCCATTTGAACATAATAAACAAAACATGAAATTATAATCTATTTATGTAATAGCTCAATATGAAAAACCTGATAAAAGTCATAGTCTTTAGCCATAATGTAAAATAATGCAGATGACAAAGAGTGGCTGTTGTATTTGGTCAGTCCAGTCCACAGTAGCCTGTAGCCCCCAGTCTGTCTGGAAACTCTACACCCCCAGTCCTTAAGATCCTATCACATCTGAACCGGTTTGGTGCTGAGTCGGCTCTTTGCTCCTTCGACGGTGGAGAGTCGGAGCTGAACAAGTGCAGAGCCGTGCAGTCCTGTGACGGAGCAGCTAAAGTAGGTCAGTGCATGTAAGCAGAGCTGCAGACAGACACTGGAACAATGGGCCAGAGACATCAGGGAATACAGCCAGAGTCAAAATCAGACCAGAGCTAAGTGTAGACTCGGCATTTGTGCATGTGAGAACGAGGCCTCGGTTCTATGAAGATCTATGTTCCGTTAATCACAGCAGTAACTTAAGAAACATGGATAAGATCATTGAGCTATGGAAAGGAACATTTTGGACTTTGCATGGAAAAGTATTGTTATTTAAATGTATATACTTGTTTATGTCACTGCCATCTCCATCACAAAACTCTTTTTAAGCTTTTGTGCAGAAGATCTCATTCAAACAGGGCTTTTGTATAATAACTATAACTATGAGGGCTTTAAAATGATCAACTTTGTCTTTAAAAGCATCAATGTTTCCAAAACTCAATTTAAATACACAGTGGTATGTTTTACAACTAATGCACTCCTGCTTTTTATACATGTACAAAGTTATAGGAAATGAGTCCAGTTTGTGCAGCGTCCAATTTCATAAACGAAAAAAGAGATGAAATCTTAAACAGATTATATGGTTAAATTGAAATATTGTAATAGATGGAAAACGTTTGGAGGGCATTGTTTTTGTAAATGACTTGGACTGGAATATAATGAGTTTATTTGTGTATATGATGTTTGTTCATGTCACTCATAGAATCAAACTGTCACAGCACTGGGAGGAAAATGGAAGCGACAAATAAACCATGGCTCATATAAACTTTTATCTGTAAACCGTCAACAAAAAATTTAAATTGGATACAAAAAAATGTTTTATTTCACGTACAAATGGTTATGGGACCTCTGTGTTTTATGTTTTAGGTATTTTGCGTCTTGTTTTCTTGTTTATTGTCATGTTTCGTGTTTTATCCTATTGTCCGTAATAAAAAAAAAATTAAAAAGCGGACTTAGTACAACGTTGAGGTAATCCTATTCCTATTTTAGTACTGCATTTGGAAATCAGTCAATCAGAAATGAAAAGTCCTACATCATTTTTTCTCAAATTCAGTTGAGTATATGGCCAAATCAACAATAAGGGAAAGATATGGGATAAAGATAAAGGGAAATGGGATAAGGGAAACATATGACGTACTCTGAAACATTTGCATTGACCCATAAATACATGCTGCATTTCTGACACTGCCTAGTTCCATTCTCCTCACTCTGGGTTAATCTTTACAGCTTTACAGTCAGAGCATTGATACATTTACGTACATGAAGAATCAGGGTGTGCAGAAGGGTTCGGGAGAGCTGCTAAGTCGCTGCCAACGTTTAAACTAAAAACTATCAACCAATGCTACAGTGTTGTTGCTTTATTTGAGAATACATGCAGCAGCACTTGAGCTAGAAATGTGACTTTTGCAGCGTGGAAAGAAGTACATATTTAAATCAGTCTAACTTGTCCATAGCGCTCACAAACTGTTAATATTCACGTTCATTTTCAGGCACATGCACAGCTTCAGAACAGCTTCATTCAGATGACGAAGTGAAACTGGGGTGGACTGGCCAAGTGCAGCCACTTGCGGTTGGCGCTAACTTCCGGGTTGATGAGAAATAAAAATACTTTATTATTAGCTATAAGAATGTATTGCTTTTACGTGTGTGGAACGTATTACTGTAAGTGCTACATAGACACAGCCTATAAGTCAAGCTGTTTGAAATAGCATAGAAATACACTATATAGGAACTTTTCACTGTTGGAGCGCTCTGAATGCAGGTTAAACCAGGCCGCGCAGGGGGATTATAAAGTTACCACTTGATGTGCGATTCATTCGCTTTTGGAAAATTCAATTAAATGACTAAATACGCTGCTTTCAGATTCAGCCTTCTCGTATTTTGCCTACTTGCCCTTTAATAAACGTATGCATTTCTCCGCTCCCAAAACATCTGTGGGTGGTTTTCTATCAAGGCCTCCTGACACTGGTGCATATATCTCCACAGACATAGGACGCTTCTCCTCTGTACCGCTCTGATCCTGGCGTGGGACCAGCAAAGAGGGGTTGAAGGCGGTGTAAGGGGGGTCCCAGTGTAGTCCCATGACATCATCTGGCCCGTGGATCTGCCGTTTAATGCACACTACATTTCAACTCCTGGCCTCAAACCAAAGTCCCGGGTCCTTTCAGTTCATGGCATGTTTACACGATTGTACGGCGGAAAGGAAAATGTATAGATGTATCCATAGATTAGCGCTGATGGAAGTGGAAGATTTTGTGCCGAAATTTGAATTTGTTGATGTTTTTATAGGCAATAAAAGTAATTTAATATGGTAATTGTAATGGATGGAAAGAAGACATTTGCGTCAAAGAGAATACTCAATGGAAAAGAACCATAAGGCTAGGTAAGGCTATCTTGCTCTAGTTGTAGCTGCATATAGTTTTGGTTTTTCCATGGGTTAAGAAAGACTTGTATAATATTTGACATGGTAACTCAACATTTTTGCCATATTGTAGTTTAGTGTGACCGATTCTGCAAAATGGACTTTTCAGAGCTTATGTTACAGTCGTTTCCGCTCACCATTTCCTTTCTGAAGTTGTTTTTGGATGCATGTTTGAGCAATCTTCAATCGCTTATTTTCAAGACGCCATTTTGCCGATCGACCCCCGTTTTTACCGCCACTGGTCCACGCCCACTGCTCTGTACTTACATCGTTCTCCAGTTTCGTTTCCCAAATCGGTGAAAGACGTAGGATCCGGTAGCCTCATTTTGGCACAAATGACAACTACAAAAAACAACTACAACTCGCTAGCTTGATGTGCAGCTTTACATCGAAGGTGCCGACAGCTTCACGACTCTTTGTTGCAATGACGTTTACGGCAACGTCACCTCCCATTGGGCGTCACAGTTTTCTAACGCAGAAGTCAGCAAACTATCTTCTTTTATTACGTTGTTTTAGATGCCGAAAATATGACGTAATGATCCACGGGTGTCATAGATTTTAACTATAGACACCAGCACAATAGTTCTTTTTTAACATACTTACACTAATATTTGGTTTGACTAATTCGTAGCAATAGTAACACGGCTAATTTACGTGTTAGCATACGGTTGCTAATAGTTACGCAAGTTGGCCTTTTGCTCCATTCGTACCAAACTGTTTTGTTCACTGTTATAATTGTTGTCAGTTGTGTCTTTTAGAAGTGTAATGTAACTTTCTGTTGTTTATGGAGGTGTTGTTAGCTTGATATGTTCTACAATATAGCATTAAACTTAGCAGTCTCCATGGAGATAAGCCGTGACTATGCTAGTTTTTGTTTTGTTTTTTGGCAATAAAAACACCTGTAACTGACTAAATGAAAAAATGATAGCTTTGTTTATACCATACCGTGGAACATTTCAGGCGAATCAAAAACATTTTCACACGACGATCAGGTGACCCACCCTCCACCAGAAAAGTTACGTAGTGCCCCTTTAGAAACACCATATGATTTCAAAGTGTGTCAGTGTTGACTCTGGTGACATAAACTGTAAAAGATAAGTGAACCTTTATTTGACCTACAATGGGGAAATTCCAGTGTTGCAACAGTTTAAGCGAATGAAGATAGTCAAGTATCTCAAAGAGGGAACAGAGTTATAACGTTAAAAGCTCAAAAAGTCAGTGGAGTAGTGATGCATGGGTTGACCCGTAAACCACAGGACCCATGGCCGTTTCTTGTGGCCGGGTGGATCGGGTTTGATTTAACTGCATCACTACAGTGGAGTAAAATAGCGCTCTTTAAATGAATTCCGATTTTATGAGCCGATGTTTTATTGATGTAGTCCACTAAACCTACATGACATTTCAATAATTAGCCTGTTTTCCTCTGCCCAGTGCAGCACAGTACAGTGTGTGGTCAGACAGTGGGTCAACAGGGAAATCCTATTCCTCACTCCTCTGCTCTCTCTTCTCCTCTTTCCTCTCCTCTTCTTTCTCCTCTCCTTTCTCTGCTCTCCTCTCTCTTGTCTTTCCTCTCCCTTTCCTCTCCTTTCTCTCCACTCCTTTCTTCTCTCTCTTCTCCTCCTCCCTCTCTCTCTCTTTTCCCTTCTCCTCTCCTCTCCTCTCTCTCTTTTCCCTCCTCCTCTCTCCTCTCTCTCCTCTTTCATGCCCTCTCTCTCCTCTTCTCTGCTTCTCTCTCCTCTCTGTCCTCTTTCCTGTCCTTTCCCCTCTCTCCTCTCTCTTCTGCTCTCTCCTCTCTCTTCTCTCTCCTTCTTGCTCTCTCCTCTCCCTCTTCTCTCTTCTCCTCCCTCCTTCCTGCTCTCCCCTCTCTGTCTTCTCCTCCCTCCTTCCTGCTCTCCCCTCTTTCCCCTCTCTCTTCTCCTCTCTCTTTTCCTCCCTCCTTCCTGCTCTCCCCTCTCTCTTCTTCTCTCTCTTCTCCCCTCTCCTTCCTGCTCTCTCCCCTCTCTCTCTTCTCCTCTCTCTTCTCCTCCATCCTTCCTGCTCTCCCCTCTCTCTTCTCTCTCTTCTCCTCCCTCTTCTCCTCCCTCCTTCCTGCTCTCTCTTCTCCTCCCTCCTTCCTGCTCTCTCCTCTCTCTCTTCGCCTCTCTCTTCTCCTCCCTCCTTCCTGCTCTCTCCTCTCTCTCTCCTCTCTCTTCTCCTCCCTCCTTCCTGCTCTCTCCCCCCTCTCTCTTCTCTCTCTTCTCCTCCCTCCTTCCTGCTCTCTCCTCTGCTCTTGTGGATCAGATGTTCCTGAGTCACCACACACAGCCCCAGAGCAGATCAGGGCTCATAGAGCTTATGGATATTCTGCAAATTGTGGGGTTTTTTTAGAGCAACTTTTTGGCAAACCTTCAGTAGATACAAACAATTTTGAATACTATTTTTTTTCTGGCTACAGTATTTAGTTTCACGTTTGACTTACTTGCATCCTACACTTAAAGGGCCCATATTACACTATTTTCTGATCTATGTTATAACGTCATTTCCTCATTAAAAACAGACCTGGAGTAGTTTTTTGTGTTTTTTTAACATGTAAACTCTACATTTTTAAGTTTGAGTTCTTCTCACAAACAGAAAACACTCTGTTCCACCTTGTGATGTCATGTGGTAATACAGGAAGTGCTCCATTGTGTTTTTAAACTCCATACACCTTCACTAGAATCATTTGGATGATTTCATCTGTGGAACTGCCAATCTCCAAAGAATTAAAAGTAAAAGGTAGCTATTAGAAAGAGTCATAATAATGGACAACTCAAACGTGTGTGAATGAATCAAAACACAACTCCAGGTATGTTTTTGATGAGGTAATTTTAACATGACTTAAAGCTCACAAGAGTCAATTTTGTGTAATATAGGACCTTTAAGTTATGTAGAAAATTGGCTAGAAAAATAATAATTGCTCGTTGTTAGTTTTGTACATTTTTGTAGTCAGTTGGCGTCAGCAATGACTTTTGGAACAGTTTAATCTATAAAAGTATCACTGAGGTTAGGATGTTTTTTTTAAATTCAAGGTGAACTTTTTTTTTAATGTAACTTTTGTTGTCTCCCTGGAGATGCATTTGGTTCCATGTATGTCATTTAACTTCTCTATCTTAGATTTAATGAATTACAGGTGCTGCTCAAAATGTTTCTTAAAGCCACAGTATGTAACTTTTTTGTAACATGTTTTTTACTTATCGATGTCTTTACTGTACTGAAAAACAGAAAAAAATTGTGCCCTTATTCTGAGCAGGCTGGCATCTCCACAAACCTGACTCTTATTTGGCCTGGAGGAGGGGGGGCTCCTTATGCTTGTTTCCATGGAAATGTTGTTCCTTTGGCTATAATATTCCACAATATGGCATAAAACTTGGATGGAATCATGCAGATGACATGCTGCCTTAAACGTTACATAGATAACTTTAAAAAACACATTCTTCCTGTGAGCTGTCTCCTTTCTCCACAGATTAGCTTGTCTCCACGGTTACTCTGGAGCGTACTCTTCACCAGTAAAGTTACCCGGTGTAGTTTTTTCACCATTATTTCCATTACGTTTATTCAAAAAATGAGCTAGGACCAGATTGTCCGAGTGGGCGAGGTTCCACTGAAACACCAGCCTGACCTTTAGCGCCAGAAGGTGACGTCATGTGACACCTGATAACACGCAGAGGTCAAATGCAGAGACAGAAATGGGCCCTACACATGTGAGGACAGGCTTCAGTCCAGAGGAGGGGGGAGAGGAAGTGAAACATGAACTCCCCACACAATCAAACCTCTGAATGAACAACAGGTCCAAAGGTTAGGACCAACAGTAATCCAGGGGCCCTCAGGGGACTTTTAAGAGCCCAAGTCTGGTAAATTATCGTGCCCAGTGTCCTCAAAATGAATGGGGTACTATGTAGAATTTGTTTATCTGAGTGATGCATGTTAAGCAAAGCACTTATTGGTCACTGAGAATTTTGAACAAAATGAAATTTCTCCCATCGAGTTTAGTGTTTCTCTGATTGATTCTACAGAAATCTGCAATGTTTTTCAGGCTCCTTTGATATTTTCTTTCTTTCCTTGTAATCAGCCATATTTGTTTTGATACAGACGGACCTTTGCATCTTGACAGATTTTTTTATTTGTAAGTTCACAATCTCACAAGATTCCATCTTGACATGGGGCGATAAGGCCCAGCCACTGTTTATTGGACCAATCATAGAACAGGACTGAGTTGGGAGGAAGCCAGAGGTGAAGTGCCCAAACTAACCAAAACAAAAAATGTGCAGAGGGATGTGTTTTCTGTATTTGTGGACAGGGAAGATGTCTGTGCTTTTCTCTCAACTGGATTTAACTAAAATTAGATTTTTCATGTTCCACTGCTGGGACACTTTGACCAATCAGATTCAAATATCAGTCACAGTGTTCCGGCTTTTCCCGGTCATTTTCAGTGAGAGCTGTTCCTGATCGATAAATGTGTAAACTCAAGTGAGAGTGCCACACATATCAGTCTCACATGAGACAGTTACATGTCCCCGATTGGCTAATCTGCCTGTCAATCACCCCCATCTGAACTCACGGGTGGCTAGATTCACACCTTTGTGAATTATTGCAGAGCTATGTATTCTGGCAAAGAAATAACATCTTTCATTAACTTCAGAATGTACAAAGACATCAAGTCATGGACTCTGAAAGATCCTGTAGTTTATGGTTTTGGCAATGTAAACACACATCGACATACCAACAGCTATGGTGTGTAAATCAGATGTATACAAGGATCATAAAACCAGTGAAAGCACGCTGCATTTATGACTGCACACACGTTGTGAAACCTCATTGGTCTGTACCATATCCTATACTTATGATTAGGATTCATACAAGGGTTTGAGTTCCAGAGTATCCTTAAAACATCCAGCAATAAATTGTGGGAAATACAAAAATATTGGGGAAAAAAATAATTCGGAAAAATAAAATGGAAGAAAAATTGACAAATACAAAAATGTAGTCTGTTCAGTAACAAATAAATCCATTGAAAATCTAAACGTGCACAATGTAACTTTTGAATCATCTGCTTGTTTCCATGTAAATCTCGCTTTGCTTGTAATGTCCCACAGTATGACATTAAATCTGCCTATCTTGCATTATAGATGTTTGTGTTTCAAAAACTTGCAAAAACATGCATTCACCACTCCACAGCTCTGACCTGTAATTAACTAAACCTGCTTGAATGCTGACAAGTAGATTTAGTTAACGGCTGCTCTGGCAGAAAAGTTACACATTGTATCTTTAAGTAAGATTGTGTGAACAGTCTATGTGTTGTCTAACTGACCTCTGAGAAAGCCGCAAAACAAAATCATAATTCTCCCAGAGCTTAATAACTGGGAACATCAAATTATTTTTACACAATGTTTATGTAAATACCTTGTCATCCCAAAATTATAACTTCCTGCAGTTGCTAATGTGTGCACAACAAACAAGGGAAACGACGCCACTTTGTGTAAACAGCGTGGATATTTATGATCAAGTCTACCCCAAATATTATCCATATTTAGTTCTCATAACAAGTGTTTCTGCTACATGTGAGCAGATCCACAGATCTGACCTGTAACATGGTCAGGCAGTGTCCATGGAAATATGTAACATTAATACATACAGCAGAACATTCCTAGCAAAACAATAACATCTCCATGGAAACAAGCACGGAAAAGTGACATACTACTTCACCGTTAAGAAGTAAAGTAAAGTGCTGCTAGCTGTGCTGTTTACTGAGACGCAAGTGTTAAAAAACTATCCAAAGTTATGGTTGGGTTTATCTTACGATCTTGTAGTTGCCATATGAGGGAAGTTTGTGGTCTCCAAGAACTGTGAGCGGAACAATATTTAACCAAGTTTGTAAGCGGATGAAATTTGGATGTAATGGTCCATATTGTGGTATTGGACGAGGACGTGATATGGGAGTGGATAGGAAACAAAATATTGGACCTATCAGTTTTGCAATGGTCCTTGAAATCTGGACAAGACAGACCGAAGAGTCCAAACCGCATATGTACAAAACTCCAGGCATTTGGTTGAAATGTGTCAGCTAGTCTAATTGCTAATATACCCAGAAGATTGTAGACCACCATTCACCACATTTTGCATACTTATAAATATATCCCTGCAGTGGGATTATAAGGATGAGACTTGGAGTTGACAAATATCTGTGCCAAAGTACTACATCACACAGTGATGGTGACATATGCCTGGCTGCTGAAATCTAGAACAGAGTTGAGCTTTTGTGACTTGGACTTGAACAAAAGGACTGGACTAAGGAGGAAAATGGAACCGTTCCAGCGTTAAATCAAGTCTAGACCAGCACAAAACCAGGCCTAAAGCAGGGTTTGAAATAATCCAAACCCTGCAAGTCATAAACATATCAGTCTAGTTTAGCAGTGAGAGAATTTACTAATTACAGTCCATTTAGGGATAATTCAGGGGTAAATCACATAGAACTATTGGACCAGAGACTGAATACAACCCTAGCCCACTGCAGCGCTCTGGAGAGCGGTGCAAGCGTGAGGTCTAGTCCGGACTCGGATCGTGTGTGTCAGACCTGAGGCGGCTCTGGAGGCATGCCAGCACCCGCCCCGTGCGCATCCCTCCTCCCTCCCCCTGCCCCCCTCCTCCCCCCTCCTCCCCCCTCCTCCTGCGTCTGAGAGCCAGCGTTCCGGGCTGCGCCTCTGGCACTTTCTTTTTTAAAAGGCAAGCTCAAAGCCACTGCGCTCACTCCACTCCACGCTCAGACGCACACGGACACGGCGGGAGCATATCCCTCACGGAGCACTGACTATATTCCCGCGGAGCGCAGGCACAAACCCCGAGCACGGAGCCGGCGGTGGATCCATGTGACACCTGTGGATGCTGCTAGCGCGCGCCTGATGTGAGGACTCACCGAGAGGATTCATCTGAAAAGAGACACCTTTAATTCTTCCATTACGCATCACAAAGGATCGTGCTGACGTGCGTATAGAGCCTTTTATCGCTGTGCGCTGCATAGGAAGGATATACACTGACTGTGATTTTCTCTACAATGCTGCTGTGCGCGTGCGTGCTGCTGCTGCTCGCTGCCGCCTGCGGAGCGTCGTACGTGCCGTGCGAGCCCTGCGACCAGAAAGCGCTGTCCTTGTGTCCGCCCGTGCCCGTGGGCTGTCAGCTGGTCAAGGAGCCGGGCTGCGGCTGCTGTCTGACGTGCGCGCTCGAGGAGGGCCAAGCGTGCGGAGTGTACACCGGACCGTGCACGCGCGGGCTCCGCTGCCTGCCCAAGAACGGCGAGGAGAAGCCTCTGCACGCGCTGCTGCACGGCCGCGGCGTGTGCGCCAACGAGAAGTTGTACAAGCAGCGGTACGGAGCCAAAGGTGAGAGTGTGCACGCGCGTGAACAGGGATGGATGACACCACCTTAGGGTGCAGGAACAGACAAGCAGTGAGGCTAGTGGTCCAGTGAGTGAGATTAAGCTCACATCACTTGCTTTTAACATGATGAGTCCCTTTGGGCTGGACACATAGTCCCACACATATATGACCTCTCCTCACTCTGCTGTCCACATGGTTTAAAGGAACAAGAACAAGTCTTATTTTAAACTGAAAAATCCCATTTACTCAGTGGAATTAATGAGTTTATTCTTTCAATATGTGTAAAGAACATTTGTTTCTGTGTCAAATGATGTGGTCCATAGTAATACTAGAGTCGGGGTTTAGTCATAGCTCTTGTCTACTCTCCAGAAGAGCCCCATCTGCAGAGTGTGTTGCATGAGATATTACTTGCATGTTATCACTGACTCAGTTTCTAGCTTTGAAATGCAAGAGCACATACTCAGACACCTCATTGTGCAGTGCCATATCAACACAAAGCCCTCTCGCATCTCATATATCAGGCCTTTGTTCAGGGATTCTGGAGAGGGTGCACATTCAAGATCATCAGTCTTTTAGATTTATACTGTGAGATGTTAATCATACCAGCCTGAGTAGTAGCAGCCAAGAGTAGTACAAGTTTAGTGGTTATTATATCATTAGTAGAGGTAAGCAATAGCAAAAGCAGTAGCAGTAGTAGTAACTGCAGGAGTAGCAATAGTAGTAGTAGTAGTAGTAGTAGCAGAATTTGGATTGGGAACATTAGTGGGTAGCAGTAGTGGAATTAGTATTAAAAGTAGGAGGCTAATTGTAGTAAATACTGCCTCAGCACTATTATAGACTTGCAGTTAGATTAGAGTCAAAATATCAACTTCATATGCAATGGTACTAGCTGTGGCAGTAAAACAAAGCAACATTACTGTGTGAATAATCAAAAGTATAGTTACTAGGAGCTAGTTGAAACTATAGTGTTAGTAGCATTAGTAGTACTAGTAGTGGTACCAAGTAATCTCATAGTTTATATAATCTTCACCGTACTTTAACTTCTACCACTACTATTGCTAACTCCACTTCCACTGCACTCAACATAGCACATACCTGTACACCAAGACCCCTTCAAACGTCAAAATAACGCTTGAGTTACGGCTTCTTCTGGGACATATTTTCACACTGTCATAAACGTTCACTTCAGGAGGTCAAAGGTGAACTATCAGCCGACACCTGTCATTACCCCTGGCACACGACTCCCCTGCCCCTGTCACGCTGACCCTGCGAACTCCCATCAACCGGCCCCATAGAAGAGTACCTGTCATCTGGCTAAATCAGCAGGTTGGATCTTGCCTGCGGGGTGCCTCCAGTTAACATGAAACACAGTGTGAGATTATAGGTGCCGCTCCGTAATGGCATAGGCTCCGTGTTGGCTATGTTCGGGGACAGTCACTTAAAATGCATTCAAGGGGCCTGGGAAAATGCGTGGGGAGTTGGATTTCAGTGCATGATCAAAGACAACGCCTTTTGCTTTATTAGAGAGGGGCTGCGCAGCTTGCTATTATTATTTTTTTTCTTTACCATAGTCTGTTATGTCTAAAATTGCAGCAAGGTGGATAGCGGTATCTTCCCTCTAGCTGCTAAAAGCATATGGAATCAATATGTGTATTATAAGGCATTTATCAAACAGTATTGGTCCTAGTACTGAGCCTTGTGGTACCCCAAACCTAAATTAGGAACAGGTACATTGTAAGCTGGATATGTTGTGGTCAGTAATATCAAAGGTTGCGCTAAGGTCAAATATAACTAGGATCTGTACCAGCGTTGGAAGACTGGGGGCGCTAATCTGATGTTTAAAGCTAAATCATGGTAGCACATCGAACAAGATAGCATATTATGTTTTTCTTGGAGATTAATTTTAATCCATTTCCTGAAGTGAAATCTGCTCTTTGCATTTGCCCTGTATGTTTATCCCACTTGGATTAATGCGCTCCGGGTTAGAAATAGCTAGCGGTAGGATTAGCCTATTGTACATGTTGATTCATGGAATGCATTGGACACATACACTAACATAGAGGGAACATGCAAAAAACACACCGCACAAATTGAACCAGGGACCTTTTTGCTGTGAGTACTAGATTTTATGAAATGAAAAAATGATAAATACATGATGAAAAAGAATTACATACTTCTGTCTGATCATATTATATCTTTATTCTTGTTGCCTGGTGTAAAAATCAAAACATAACCTGCCTTCTCCGTCAGCCCCATTGAAATCACATTGTCCCTCTCGTCTTTCTTCTTGTCTTTCTTGTCTTTGTCCACTCCTGTCCACACCTCCAAAATCCTCCTCCTCTTCCTCGGACCTGTTCCCAAACCTTTGTGCACAACTCCGAGTCTTCTCTGCTTTCCACAGGCTGGCTACTATTCTCCACCGGTCTCCCCATCTGCCTTCTGTCTGTTGGCCTTTTTGCTCAAACTTCGATGGAAACAAAAATACAAGCCTGGGTTTCGTTGAAGATCGAGCCAAAGCCATGTTTTTGTTACTTGCAGAGGAAGGAAGAAGCCTGTATTGAATTAGCTTGAATTTGCTTCTTGAAACATGCAATGTCTTAGTCAAAAATTGGACCACAACGTTTGTCTGCGCTGCCAATCCCAGAAATTTAGAGACTTGTTTCTATATTTTAGATCCAAGGACTCCACTTGTGACTATCTTGGACATGTCTCGTTGTAAAGTATAGGTCTTTCAACTTTGAATTTGAACTTTTCTGAATGACTTTGACCATACGTTGACCTCAATAATGTTTGACGCATCAGTGAGTAACTTGGACTTGTAGAAATTGACGATCACTTGGAGGAACTTGTTGAGTAGCTTTGAATTTATATTTCCAGTTTCAACTTGGGCTCATTTAGTCATTTAGTTTATTTAATCAGTTGATGGTGTCTTAGTCGACTGACATTTGTATTAGTTGACCAATTGTTTTATTTAGATTATAGGAAATTTATATGGGACCACAGCGGAAAGGTGCAGTTTGTGAACATGTTAGCTGCAGATTTGGTATTTTTTTGGTATTCATATGTAAAAAGGCAGATTAAACTCACAGTTCGCAAATTTAATCTGTCTTTATATAAACACCAATGTGTTTATATAAAGACAGATTAAACGTGTGAATTTCCTAGTTTTTTTCTGCATAAATAGTTGTTTTTGTATGGACTCTTCTTGCAGGTGTCTTGTGAGTGCAGTTTGGGTCAGATACATAGAGATATGTAATCGTTTTGAGAGTTATTGCCACACCCTTTTTAGTCGACTAATCGATGCGCAGAACATGTCTTTAGTCGACCAAACGTTTCTTACTCGACTACAGCCCTAGTTTCAACGTGGGCTATCTGGAGCTTGTATCTCAATCTAAGATTCAAACTTAGAAATAGACTTGGGATTGATTTTTTTTTTTTTTTAAGGGACTCAAAACTGTCACCGGTATAATGTCCTACTGAGTCATTTTAACCAATTCCCATGAAATTCTGTACTACTAGTAGACAAAGCAGCTGCTCCTGAGCCACCAGAGGGCCTCAAAGAATGACATTTTATTGCACATGATTTATTTATTTGAACAGAGATCATGCACATTAATGAACATTTCTGTAAAGGCATCAGTTATAGCTGCAAAACAAATTTTCAACTATAGTCCCAGGGCAAGGTGTAGAGATGCCGACTAAACATACAAAAAACACAATAGTATGAACATGACTTGTAAATTAGTCAGACATAAGAATAAAAATTGATAAAAGTTACTAACTTACTTGTTTACACATAAACATCCATCCATTTCCTTCTCTTACTCGGGGCTGGGTCGCAGGAGCAGCAGTCTAAGAAGGGAATCTCGGTCTCCTCTCGACGTGGAGGAGCAGCAGCTCTACTCCAAGCTCCTCCCATGTGACTGAGCTCCTCCCCCTATCTTTAAGGGAGCACCCTGCCACCCTGCAGAGGAATCTAATTTCGACCGCTTGTATCGTGTCCTTTCGGTTATTACGTAAAGCTCATGACCGTAGGTGAGTGTAGAAAAGCAGCTTGACCAGTGAATCAAGAGATTTGGTGTGAGACTGAGACATATTCATTTTTAATTGCCAGTGATTAGCTAATGTTGATCGAGCAGCCTCCACCCAATCCTCTGTCAGTAAAAGGATGTGGTTTGGAGGAAGATAGTTCACTTTTTTGTTACATGGGAATGATGAAAAAAGTGAAGCTGGCAGTGAAACTTTCAAACTAATTTTACTTAGTGCCCTCTGAAGGCTTGGGATGGTACTGATAAGTGGATATGCTAATGCTATTGACCATGCAAATTTGTCCTAAATTAGCAAAAGATCGTATAATCCTATCTTTTGCCGTTTTGTTCTTCCTACCACCTCCTCTTGGCCTAAATCCTGCGGCATCACTGATTAGCCAAATCCCATTTTCTCCTAGTTATCTTCTCTATAACCCAGTCTTTTGTATTACTTCCAAATTACTTATTAAAAAGCATAACACACAAACCCTACATTTCCCCTTCCAATTTCAGCGTGAGGAAAAGCGAGAGTGGTGATCCGTCAGCACACGTCAGATTAGATGAGGATTAGCGTGCTAGGACTTGATTGCTAGTGAGGGGGAAAGAAAGAAAGACGGGAAAAAAATAACTGTGTCAGCAAGAAAAGTGCAAGAATTCCTCCAAAGCACCAGCAGGCGGCATGACGTCATAAAGTTAGCAGAGATTTGCGACTACTAGCTGGCCCGGATTCAACTGTTAGTTTGCAGTGGCTTAGCGATCACGTCAGAGAGGGTTAGCATGCTAGGAGAGTATTTGTTGTATCCCAGTGGAAGGGGTCAAGTGTGGTTTAAGGGTTGTTTAGCTAGCTGGTTTGGCGCATAAGCCTACAGTTTAGCTCAAAATATTAAAGGTCTCAAACACTCTTTTTGGAAATTCTGATTGTTTAGCTTCATGAAGGCATCAAAAACGTGTCTGGAGGGTATTTTTTTTTCCACATTTTGTTTGAGTAAATCTGTCTCACTATGCAGATGTCAAACACTGTATCCAAGCAGTGCTCCTCCGTGTTTTCAAAGTCCATAGATGTTCACCAAACCTGTTCAGATCATTTTACCACGCATTATTTACGCATTTAGAAATCGTAGCCTATCTTATCTTGAATTTAATGAGCGGGCTTGCCTCTCCTACGTAACTTTTCTCAGTAAAATCGCGTACTCGTCTTCATGGAGATGGATTAGTTTCATACCAGACTACTGAACATTCCTGGCGATGCAGCGCTTCACCAGAAAAGTTACATAGCTGAGCAGAGGTGTCCAAACTATGACCCGGGGACTAAATGCAACCCTTTGGCAACCCTTAGGCGTCCTGCTAAATTGGCCCATATGGTCATAGAAATACTTGATGTGCAGTAAAAAGTACTGCCTACCACTACAACCTCAGTGGTATCGCGTTTCATTTTGATACAGGCCTATTATTGGCGCTAATGGCTCTGTCAAAGCTGGGTCAAACGCACCCATCTGAATGACTCATTGTATTGACCGTTGGCCTGTGGTCCTCTCCTCTGATTATGTTTCTATGTGCAGCCCTCTGTAAGTAGATCTTTAATAACTACATAAAGAATACTACATGCATAAGTTATAGATTGCTTTGTAAATGTGCTGAAAATCCTGAAATATGTAGTCCACTAAAGCAAAAGCGACAATTTAGCTTGTTACACAAATTTATACAGCTTTACCCAGTCTCAACCTAACTTTTTACAGTGACAGTTGGAGGGTGGAACCAAAGAGCCATATTTTTGCTCTGATGATAGATACTGACACGACTTGCGGTTACATCCCTGGGGGCTCTCTCTATATGACAAGCGTAATAGCATGTTTTCACAGCCCGGGGTGCCAGGCTCAGACTAAATAATCTCATTTAGGTCACACGAAAGTTATACACTCCTGGTCTGCATTTAACCCAACCTGGCAACCCGCGTGGCTGTAAATGTAGCCTATGTTGTCCTGTATGTCAACACGTCCCATTTGAACCGGGAGCTAAGCCACTGTCCAGGGTTGGGCAAGCTTTTAGCGTTGGCTGTGGATTCGTCACATCTCAACACCCCTGCTGAGTGGAAGCTTAGATTAGTAATTTTAGCACAGGTTATTCAATATGACAGGGGTGGCAGCTGTAATATGGCCGTACAGTGGTTAGCTTAATGGAACTTTCTGGGTGAATGGTTTGCTTCTTGAGGTTGAACTTTATTAAACCGAGGATGAGTTCTGGGGGGGAAGACCCAAAAGTAAGTCATTAAGTTTGATGTAAATATGTATGGGGATAATTACAATAATATATAAAAAGTTTTCATTTTGTTCTGATAACTCTCGGGTTAATATAGCACCTTTCAAGATACTCAAAGTGCTTTTCAGTTCATTATTCATAGAAAGTGCTATTTTAGCCATAGCTGCCCTGGGGAAGACCGACACAAGTGAGGCTGCCAGTCTGCGCCATTACCCCCTCTGAACATCATTTTCATACTTAACATTGTGGGTGCAGTGCCTTGCCTAAGGACGCAACAACAGTTTGCACTACTCGAGCCACCGCTGCCCTCTGTGGCATCTGGTATTCCCAGCAGTCTCCCATCCAAGTACTAACCAGGCCAATCCTTGCTTAGCTTCACAGAACTGCTGAGATCGGACATTGACAAGCAGGTTGGCCACGTACTGCTCTGCTACATTTCTGGGAAACATTTGGTCGCAGTGTAGAGTTGGAAGTAGTTCAGTGATAGAGCGGAATTTGGCGGTTTGATCCCTGCTCTGACTAGTGCATACTGCTGTTGTGTCCATGAGCAAGACACTTCACCCACTAGTGCTGTCATGATGCCACAATTTCAAACTCGATTTTGATCCTAAGGGATAGACTCGATATTCAATACTGATTCCAATACAACAATGATCTTTTTTTAAACACTCTTTGTTTAGACAATAGAATGAGATTTTCAACATTAAATGGCACACATTATATCCATGTAATCCCTCAGTGGGACGTTCCATCATGGTCCATGGGCGTGTACTTGTCTATGTGTCTTATACTTGTTCTGATACAGCTCAAGATCATTATAAACCTATTCAGGAAAGGTTCATTTCTGTCCTGTGAATGTGACTTTTTTAGTATCAATATCAGCTCAAATGAATATCTAGTTTCGATACTAGTTTTATTATCAATTAGGATCAGATTTTCAATGTTTTTGACAATTCCCATGAGCAAGACACTTCAACTTCAACTAACCCTGCTAGTTCTTGATGGACATACAGTATTATCTTATCTTGGTAAAAACTGATTAATTCAACTGATGTAATTATGGGTCAAATCACTTATTTTTAATACCACTACATCTTTAATTTGTTTCCTTGTAAATTACCCAGAGTCCTTTGCTAAAGATGAGGCATTCATGGGACATTTGGGGACATATTTTTGTACTAGCTGTTGATTTGTTATTTCAGCAGTCAAGTCTAGAGTTATGGACTTAGAAGGAGGTTGTAGACGTACAGTTAAATATAGCAGATGTGATGGTTCAGAATATTAATATCTGTCTATGCTCGTGTATTATTAGAGATCATTTTGGTTTTATGATGGGAACGAATCTGACAACGTAATTTTTATGGCTGTTTAACTATAAATTAAACAGTCATGCTAAATCTTAAACTAAAAGAACTGTTATTGTTCATCCCAAAATAGTTTGCGTGAACCTGTTTTTGAACTAGCTGGGCTGAAACATTTGACCTGATTGGGGAATATACTTAAAGGTGCACTATGCAACTTTTATAGTGATGGTTTGCCACCTGCTTGTCTCCATGGAGATGTTATTGCTTTGCCTGGAATGTTCCACTGTATGTCCTTGAACATATCCATCTCCATTTAGACAAACAGGCCAAATTATAAGCCCATTCACAGTAAAAATCCATGTTTTTCCAAGGAATTTTTTTATAACAATAAATGCCATGCTGGGGAACATTCAAGTGCAAGCAAAAACACCAGAAAAGTTACACAGTGCACCTTTAAGCTTACTATTTATAGCGTATTTGTTGGCTTAATAGTCTTTATGTAGACATTTTTTTCTTGCATTTGACCCATTAAAACCCCACACTGAATAACCCACCACTACATCATCAAAAACATTTATTTTGAAATAGCCATTATAGTCAAACAATAGCCAAAATAGTCATTTTTGTTATTTACAATCTACTAAAACTAACATATCCGGCTATTAAACTTTACATGTCCTCACCTCTCCTGCCTGGATCTCCGCAGACTCCCTGGACGCCCGGATGCCCATACCTGAGACCGTGCCCTCCATCGGCAAGGTGCCCCTATACGGACTGGACCACATCAGCAGTCGGAAAGCCCAGGCCATGAAGCAAGCTAGCGACCGCAGGAAGCAGCTAGCACGCTTGGGACAGGCTAGCCACATGGACCTGCCCGCGCACGAGATCAGCAAATCAGACCCGGAGTTTGTAAGTATGCTAATTTGAAACAGATATGCCAACGACTTCTGGGTACCTTTTAATTGTTTGGTACAGAAATATTTTTTTCTCATATAAAACAAAAATTATAGGCCCGGTACCAGATTTTTCAGCATATATTTGAGCAAAATTTGTATGTCCATCTAATTATGAAGCATATTATTGACCGATAATTAAGAAGTGTGCTATTAGCATGCTAGTTGTAGTTGTTGTAGCTGTACTGTGATAGCAAAACTCCACTCTAGTTGTGCGCTTATCTCATCACGGTGAATATTTTTTTAGGATGCTCAGAATGCAAAATGGAATAACTTTGGACCACTGCAAATCAATGCGGGGTCTGGAAATATAAGGAACAGTGCGATTGGTCGAACATGTATCCACACTTCAAACTCCAGCCAGGGCAGTTCTGTGTGATGTCACAAAGTACTTAAAATTGCAGTAGCGACTAGATGCAGCTGACTTTTTTTTATTTTTTTTTACTGTTTTTGATCAAGAGCTGCGCATTTAGCTAGTTTGCAACAAAAATGATGCTATTAAAACAGTTTATTTAGTGTTTAGTTCCAATTTAAATTACACCGGTTCCTGAACAATCCTTTTTTTTGGTTTTGTCATTCAGCTAGAACAATAAAACTGAAGACTAGTGTTTATCATTTCCATGTTTAGAAGTTTCTATTATTTATTTGTACCAGGATTTATAGCGTTGTAGCTGGTCCCACTGGGCATATAAAGTTGCAGTCAAAAGAAGTATCTATTTTTGTTTCCTTTTTTGATGTGTCGCTGTGTTATTGTTTTGGCCTAATTGTTGTGTATGTCCCAGGGCCCATGCAGGAGGAGGCTGGACAACCTGATCCAGAGCATGAAGGACACATCCCGGGTGTTCGCTCTGTCCCTGTACCTGCCCAACTGTGACAAGAAGGGCTTCTTCAAACGCAAACAGGTACACATGTTCAGTATTAAAGCCCCACTGCGTGACATTTTAACCAGTGACTAGACAAAAATACAAGCTTTTATTTCATGATGGATGGTTTTATGGGTCAAATTACAAGTCAGGTTTGTGGAGAGGCAAGTGTTCTGGGAGTAAAAACACGTGCTTGCGTGAGTGAAGCTTTAACTTTTACAGGAACTATTTAACATTCCGTTCTTAATGTTCTGTGAAGATATATTTTTCCATTCCAAACTGATTAAAATATTTCCTTATACGTTGCATCTAATTTATAACTTGCTTAATAGACATTTCTGACTCAGAGGCCCCCGAGCACCTTCTGCTATTTACTTATCTGTTTCTATAATCATTCATGTGACATGCCATTTACAGAAAGTTATGCAGTATTGCTTTAAATAGGGTGGCCATGCAGTTCTGTTTTTAAAGTCATGTGACATCATAACTGACCTCGCAGCTTGGCATGTTTTATTTACTCCACCATTTTTAGCTGATTTATCTATTATTTATATTTCTTTATTTATAATTTGTGCAGGTCCAAGAATCTGCGATAAGTATAACGAGCGCTAAAACACAAAAAAACAAAAAAATCTCATGAGTATTAGCACTGAACCAATACGTTTGACTCCATATAAACTCAACTCAAAACTCACTGATACACACTCGTACACCTTGTTTCTCCAGTGCAAACCTTCCCGCGGCCGTAAGCGTGGCATCTGCTGGTGCGTGGACAAGTTCGGAGTGAAGATCCCGGGTATAAACTATGCCGGCGGAGACCTGCAGTGCAAAGACCTGGACAATACTAGCAACAACGAGTGAGCCTTATATGGGCCTCGCTCCTCCCACCTGCCAATCAAGCTAGCACACTCCGACCAATCAGGAAAGACACACTATCTATGTATGTATGTTTGTGAGGTGTGTGGACTGATGTTTTGCTAACCGGGGCTAAGTGAATTTGTTAGCCCTATGTTGTACAATTTTCACCTCATCTTTATATCCATAATCCATAGAGTTCTATATTTGTATAATGTAATTGAAAAGTGAAATAAGTGAAATATGATTTGTAAGTTTTGACAAGACATTTTTACATGTGGCTCCGATAAGGTATTGTAAAAACTAAACAAGCAATTAGCAAGCTAGCACTAGCGCAACGACATATGGAGTTCAATTCATTCCAATTAGCAAAAATAGGTTGAGTTGACTTGATATTTTTGTGTGCAAACAAATCGAAACTTTTATATAATCTGAAACGGTTGGGAAAATGCCAAAATAGATAAGATTTATGAAATATCCAGTGCCAAAAGTTAAAGCGATGCCAACTCAAATTAGCATTTTTTTTAACGTTTAACCTAGCAAGTGTTTTAGTGCCATTTTTAAGGTAAATTTAGCATCAGAAGTTAAATGCCTTGTAAAAATCCAACCAGATAACTCGCAAGATGAAAGCTGCACTGTGCATCTTTACGTTTTGAACGAACCATCAGTTAAATGAAAATAAAACATGATTTGAACTTTTTACATAATATACAGGGCACTATTTGGTATTGTTTATAAAAGATTTTACTCCTTTTGGTGTCATTCATATTAAAACACTCTTGCGTCGTGATTTTAGTGGCCACGTTCGGCTTATTCCCGGATTCCCATACATTTCGTGACATATTATTTTCCATATCTTGTCTATGGTGATTGTATATGTATGTACAGTTATGGTATGCATGCTATCGAATGTGTTTTTACCCTTACGCTTGACATTCCCGTGCCCGGACTCAGCCAAATCTTATGCAAAAGACCCCTCCACGGTCCTGTCCTGTACCATGGGGGGTCTCTTGCTACTTCTTCCCAGGCAAATCCACTCTTTTTCCGGCTAGTCCTCCTCCTGTCTGCAACCAGGTCGCTGAGTTTGTATGGAAATCCAAGTGCCTTCTTCCCTGGCCCCGCTTTTAATATATTTGCATTATGGGTACAAGCAAATGGTGGCAGGTTTTCTCGCTAAAAGCACTGCTGCAGAAAAGATATGGTTCTATACGATTTATATCTTGGACACTTTATGAAAATAGGTTGTGTTCACGTTCTAGGATTTGATGATGTTATAATTTCAGACGGAGTACAGGGACAATATAATGTTTTTGAAAGAAATATCCAAACTTATAATCCATGATCGAACCTTATTATTATGCTACTTGTTTAGCTTCACAAACTTGCCATATTAATCTTATGCCTTAAAGTCATTTCAACTGACAACAATCACGTCGTAAGGGTCGAATAATGACATCACTTCCTAAAGCTGTTGATACTTTGCACTGACGACACACCAAATCAATATGAGCTTTCACGGTCCTGTTTCAATATTAAAAAAATGTTAGCGTGACTACGTGCTGGCTAACGCTAACGAGCTTGCGACTGTAATATTAATTTAGAGAGAATTGTTTAACAGCACAAATCAGCTCACCTGTTGTAGTTCCAGCTAAATCAGTTCTGGTCAGATTCTGTTAAAACAAAGCCCCCCCCCCCCCCCAAGGAATGTTGATGACCTCAGCTGCGAAGTATGAGATGAAAAATAGTCAGTTAGTGCCAGTTTTTGTTTCATGTGGATGGGCCCAGTGATTACAGAGATATTAACCACAAACCAGGTCAACAAATCTACAATCTGTAATTTCCTGCGCTCCAGCTCAGTTTAAACTATAGGATTTGTAGAACGTTGTGATGTAACGTGAACACAACCTATTAAATATAACGACGCAGGCTAAACAGGCCTATTCTATGTTTCTTCTTGTTGGTAGCACATGTAAACAAAGGCGAGATGACATAATGTGAACATAATGGTGAAATATTTATCAGGAGTGACGTTGATGTACTTTTTGTAATGACAAAGTACTATTTAAATAAAGTTCATGTACCCACTATCTGTATGTTTTTTGATGTGTTATTTTAAAGTACTTTCTGATACTACTACTACTATTACTACTTCTGCTACTACTATTATTACTACTACTACTACGACTACGACTGCAATTATCCCTAATGTTTCTTTCCCAGTGGTGCCTTCTGCTGCATCTTTTACTACGTGTAACAGTCACAAATAGTATTATTCTACCACTGTTTCTAGTACTAGTACTCACTGTTGCTCTACTACTACTATAACCTCAGTGCAACTTGCAGCCTACTGTATTTATTAGTACTATCATTTCACCTTTGCTTGACTAACAAATATTACTAACGCCAACTTATACTGTCTCACTACTTCTAAATACTACATGTAAAAGTACTGTTTTTACTACGAGGAGTATCACTACTATTTCCTCTTTCTATTCTGCTGCTGTGAGTAATTGTACTTCTGTTACTACAACTAGCCAAGCCAAGTGCTACTACTACGGGGAAGTCCAGTGCTGCCACTGACTATGTATCTTCTATTACTTCAATGCTACTAACATAATGGAAGGGACACCCGTCTTCCAATACCCCTACTACTACTACTACTACTACTACTACAACTACTTCAAGTGCTTCTGCTACTGCTGCTACTATTAAGGACTATTGCTGCCACTACTACAACTGCTACTTCCTACTCTGCTTCTAATGTGTACAGATTTTTCCATAAATAAACTCCAGGACGTAGTAATCGTACGTGGAAATGGTTTTAATCGTGTTATTTCAAGTCAAGTGCAGAATTTTTAGTACTTTGCAATGTGTTAAATTCACATGTAGTCAAGTCTACTCTAGAACCATACAAGTCTTCTGCAGTTACATACAGTCTGTAAATGTTCTTAAAAACGCTGTACCTGATTTTTTTGTTTTGTTATTGTCTTAAAAATGTGAAAAAAACAGAACTACTAACGTTACTACTACTAGTTTGCAGCGATCCACAGTTACTCCTCACTTACCTAATGCATTCAGAGCACCTTAATCACTCACCATGATGATTTTATAAGCACTTTTCACAACTTTCAGAGGTGGACTTTTGCTACTTCCTCGTTCACGGATGGCGAAACGCTTTCGAATTAGACGCAGATAGCACACAGCGGACTCATTTTGACCTGAAGAGCTGATAATGCTAACAACAACTAGCATGCTAATCGCGCACCAGCCTTAATTCTTGGTTCGCAGAGGATAAAAACGTTTAACAGTTAGTTGCAGACAGCACACAGAGGTCTCGTTTTGACCTCAAGAGCTGCTTTGGATTTTTTTTTTTAATATATAACGAGAAAAAAACAGGTACAGCCCTTTTAAGTACCATTATTTTAGTTGAACATTTTACAAATCTAAAACTATGCTCTATATGGTTTAGTGCTGGTACAATCGTGAAGATGACGATGACGTTGTAAATAGCTTACTCAGATGTTTTGGTTTGGTTATAGTTTTGGTTCATATTTGGTCCAGGTCGGGCAGCTCCAGGTCTTGCTCAGTGAGGTACTGGGCGCAGTTGGGGTCCCCTCTGACGGTGGGGGCGGCCGGGATGGGGCGTCCCGTGTGCGGGTTGACGCACCAGCACTCCCCCCTCTGGCCGTGGAGGGACATCTTACACTGCAAGACAAGAGTGTAAGTATTAGTAGTAGTAGTAGTGGTAGTAGTAGAAATAATGGTAGTAGTAGAAGTAATGGTAGTATTAGTAGTAGTAGTAGTAGTAGTGGTAGTGGTAGTGGTAGTGGTAGTGGTAGTAGAAATAATGGTAGTTGTAGTTGCTGTTGTTGTGGTTAGTAGTAGTTGTAGTAGAAGTATCAGCAGTTTTAGTTGTGGACGTAGTAATAGCAGTAGTTTTAGATATAGTAGTAATAGCTAATCCACTATCTGTATAGCGTTTTACCGTGGTGGAGATAGTAGTAGTGGTAGTATTTGTAGTATTAAAACTTCTACCAACACCAATAATGCTTACTCCTTTTACACCTAACTGTTTATACTACTACTACTACTACTACTACTACTACTACTACTACTACTACTACTACTACTACTACTACTACTACAGATAGGGTCCAATGCAACTACTCCCACTTAATTTACAGTATGAATGTTACTGCTACCACTTTCTGGGTTTTAGCTTTTAAATACTAGTAGTAATATTGTTCTAGTCATAGTAGTGGCATGGACAATAATTAAAGTAATATTTCTATTTACTTTAACTTCACCCCACATACTTTATTTTGTTGTATATTCCCAGTGTGTTGCACATGTGTGGTTACCTGTTTGAGGTTATAGTGCCCCCTCCTGTCACAGTTGGGGATGTGCAGGGCGTACAGATCCTCCAGGGGACCTCTGTTATCTCGGAAGGGCATCTTGGAAATCCTCTCCAGAACCTGGTCCAACTCCTGCTGGCACTGCGTCTGTACGAAATATGCACAAACAAATCTTAAACTTGTGATACAGACAGTTGAATCATTTGGAGAACTTTGCAGGGTCTCACATATCTCAAATAAACGTACAAAGTTTAACAAAATATTTCAGAAAACCTTTTGTTGTCTATTATTACACCACCATATATTTCTTTTCAAATCGTTTCGAAAAAGGATATTGTAGCAATCAGTACCACCTTTTTCAACTTTTTTGCTAATAAACAAGACATTGCTGCATGTCCTATCTTTCAAATGGTCAAAAGTCCTCAAAATGGCGCCGGGAACTGAAATACTTGCCAATAAAAAGCCATGAAATACAGTTAAAATGACTGCTAAAGTGTGACGTTTTGGTTGTTGTGTTAGAGCTCAGTATAAGCTTCAATTTGGCGGATAAAAGTACACAAAGTTCCCCAAATATTACTCACATTGTACTACAAATCAACGGTCCGATGTGTTAGTTCCCTGTACTCAAACGTGGGTAGTACTCAGTTACTTTTCCCCCTGCACATTACAAGTACTAAAACAATGTTATCCTCAGATACCATGCTTCTACCTCTACTAGATTAATATATTGTACATTGTAACAACATTCTTACTTGACTCATTTGTGTACTTATATTATTCTGAAGTAACTGTACTCTTGGCTCCTGTCTGTACTCCATGCAGGTTGTGCCAGTGACCGCAGGTTTACCTCCCTCTCCCCTGGGCCCCGCGCCTCCTCCTCACACAGAGCCCGTGTGTTGGGTGAGTCTGGCCTAACCTTTGAAATGCTTTTATGGAGGATGGAAACAGGAGCAGGGCCCAGGTGGAGAAACAACGTCATGTGTTTTTTTGTTTTTTTTTACGGCAGGAAAATCTCCCCACGGACTGTTCATTTACTCATCTTTTTTAAGTACTAAATATTGTACCATAGAACACCGGACATTGTATTTTCATTTTAGTAGTATTTTTTTTAACTACACTGGGCACAATTCTTGACCCATATTAACACATGCTGCTCTAACAAGTGTCATTTTATAATTTGCAGTATTAGTAGTGGTAGTAGTAATCTCGTTTTTAGGAAGTTCCAGGACACTTTTGGGTTTTTTTGAGTAATGTAATTTAGGAAGGTGTCCACAAGGAGGCAGAACTGTGCTGCTACAACTACTACCAACTACTACAATCACTACAACCCACTATAGTTTGCAGTTGTTCATGCCACTACTGTTGTTGTTATTATCTTTATGACTACTACTACTACTACTACTACTACTACTACTACAGGGCACTTCTAATACTGTTTAATCTTAGGTTTTCATAGCAAAAACACATTACTTCTGGTGGATGTTTTGACACACTCCAAAAAGCGTTTACTACTACTAGGCCTGCGATTACTACTGCTACCATAACACAGAGACTGATCACGCCACACAGCAAGAAGGTTGCAGGTTCGAATCCTGACAGGTTGCCCCAGCGGCATTGAAGGATGGGTCAAATGTAGAGGACAAGTTTCCCTCACAAGGAAAACACACCTGGAGTTGTGTTTTGTTTCATTCACACGTTTGAGTAACCCCGTATTTATTAGTCTGTCTACATCTTGAAAGCTCAAAATGCTCTGTTCCACCTTGTGATGTCATGAAGTGGTAGTTTTCAAATTAACAGCTACTTTTTACCTTTTGCTCAGTAGAGATTAGCAATTCCAGGGCTAAATTTGTCCAAATGATTCTAGTGAAGGTGTGTGGAGTTTAAAAATACAGTGGAGCACTTCCTGTATTACCACATGACATCACAAGGTGGAACAGATTGTTTTATGTTTGAGAGCCTAAATATACAGGTTTGTGTGTTAAACATGTGTGAATGAAACAAAACACAACTCCAGGTCTGTTTTTGATGAGGAAACAACATTATAACGTAGATCGGAAAATTGCGTAATACGGGCCCTTTAAGTACACCTTACTACTGCTACTACTACTACTACTACTACAACTGTAACTAACTCACTACATGCTGCTACTGCACTTGCACTTTTGACTAACTTCGATTTACTTCTCAGTTTTTCTCTCAAATTGCACTGACTCTTTTGTGTAGTTGTGGTGTGTACCTGTTTCGGGCGTGCCGGCTTGACCTCCTCCACCTTGTTGGTCTTCATCTTGGTCTTGAGCTCCTGTCTGTGCTGCCTGACCGCGGTCTCTTTGGGTCCCAGCCACGGGGCCTGTTTGCTGGGCTTCTGCAGCAGGACCGGCCCCTCACTGACCCCCTGCTCTGGAAGTGCCTCCACCACATCACCTGAGAACATAAGAAACAAGTATGTATCTAGTGAATACTGCTGTTTTGGTGAAATAATAGTATGAAAATATAGGGTAATGCAAAAAAATATCATCTTACCACATCATCAAAACTATAAGGTGATTTGTTTGGTTGATTTTAATAAAGCCCATAGACTAATGGGCTAAGGTAATGTGATGTCGCCCAGAGCGTTCACCTCTAGTCAAATGGAGCTCATCGAGGTTAGCAGTTATACCGGCGAATTTGGAGCCAAGTTCTGTATTTGGAATTCTGTCCGCGAGTATCATAGCAACCAAAGAGCCAATCTAGAGCAAAGCTGTTGAAGGTAACGCCCCCTTCCTGCTCGCATCGCTGGTTTAGCAGGGAGCAGGCGCTTAGCAACGCTGTCAATCAAACCTGTTGCGAACGCTAGTGGGAGCAACCTCAGGGAAAGAAGGCGCCTGATTTGTCTCTTTTTAATGTTCATATCTTAATTTATGGAAACAACAGTGAATAAAGGATCATGTAGAGCAGGTTAATATGAACATTTTAAGACTAAAATGATGAGTCTGACAGCAGCAGTTACAGAGAGAGGGGTGACAGTTTTCAATGGAAAGTGAATTGGAGCCAGAGCCACAAGTGCGCTCATGCTCACTTCCTGTTTGGAACGCGACGTCTAGCAGGTTAGCTATGTCCATTTATATATAGAGTCTGTGATAAAGACAGATAAAAACACAAAATAGTGCGGTTTGATGCATGCAGCTAACTGAATGACACTGGGTTACCACATCAATAACCCACATTCCACCATTAGCCTGCAATACTAACCCCGATGAAACACAACAGCTGTTACCGTAGCAATTAACAATTCAAAAACAAATATTTTATCTTTTGAGTGGTCATGAGTAACCCATGAATAGAGCTCAGGATTGTGTCGTCAGAGTCGTTACCTCCTTTTTTTTTTACATTCAATCCCGACATAAGTATCCATAGAGAATTCCATCCATAAGTCAGGCAAAATATACACGAAAGTAGTGTAAAATTTCACACTTGATATTAAGGAGTAGACACGATACAGTTTCCGATAGCAAGATGATAATAGTAAAAACTGTAGTAAAATCTTCTACCTATGATCAGTTGGGCCAATTCAGCAGGAGGCTTCAGAGGGCCAACAGAAATTGACATGAGGACCGCATTTGGCCCCTGAACCGTAGTTTGGACACCCCTGTTTGAAAGCTATTCAGGAAAGGTTCTTTTCTGTCCTGTGAATGTGACTTTTTTTTTACTGTTGATACTTGTTCAAAAGAGTATCTCGTTTCGATATTAGTTTTGTACTTCTGACAATATTAAACAAAAAAATCTGGCAGTGTGAACATGTAGGCTAGTTATTTAGCAAAATCTTAAATGTTTTTTTGTGAAAGCCTAACAACATGTTTTACACACTTAAAGGCAGACAAGGCAACTCAAAGAAACCACAATGTTTTTAAAGGTTCAAAATTATAGCTTTCATTACATGCAGTACAGCTGATTCACTTCTGCACAGCTCAGCTCTGCCTTCAAAGCTCAGCCCAACAGTAGACTACAGTAGCCTAGCAATGAACACCCATGTGTCTGCCATTTTGGGTGGGAAAAATGTTTGACCTCTGACCTCTGGTGTGGGTCTGTTTGCGTAGCGAACCATTTAGTGTGTTTCTGCTGTCATTTTAGTAACAGATGATTCTTCTGGAGTGTGCAAATGGACTGAACGAGGCACCACTTCACACACCTCATTTTTCATAACTGTCAAACTCAGAGGCGCTGTCGAACAAAAAGGTTTTACATGGCTGGACTGACCTGGTGCAAATCAGGTATGTTAACAACCTATCCATAAGCTAACCCAAACCCTAGCATACATACATTTTTATTCACTAGTTGGCATATATATATATAAACCTATGTCACAGTAGCCACAGTTGTCTAATTAGCATTAGCTATTAAATGAATGTCTTTAATTTAGTGGCAGGGTTGGGCCATATGACAAAATTTTCATTATATTTTATTTTGTCTTATTAAAACAACAAAAATGGCTCTCAATATTGATTTCCTGAACATAAAACAGACAAAGTCTACCATCTGCTAACCACATGCTTTTACTGAGGACTGGCTGTACACCTCTCCATTAAAAAGCCATTGATGGTTAGAAATGACTCAATCCCGATTAAAATTCAATTAATTACACAACCCTACTTGGGAGCATTATACTCAGAGGTTCTAGTGCAAACAATAGGCCTACATGTCCATGAGTGATTCCTGCGTCTGTCCTGACTTTGACCATCTCTCTCTCTCTGCACAGAGCTTTGTCAAACATCAACTCCCTGCTCAAACACATGGGGCAAACAGCCAGAGGCCATCAGGTCCGACAGAGCTCTTCCCCCGACACCAGAGGAGCAGCTTAACATCAAGATCTGGCCAGAAATAACAGAAACTGTCCATGTGAAATACAGGAGATCAATCAACTAATATCTGGCACAAATGTATATATCTATATCTATCTATCTATCTATCTATCTATCTATCTATCTATCTATCTATCTATCTATCTATCTATCTATCTATCTATCTATCTATCTATCTATCTATCTATATATATATATATATATATATATATATATATATCTATATCTATCTATATGTGTATATATATATATATATATCTATATATATATATATATATATATATATATATATATATATATATATATATATATATATATACATATATATATATATATATATATATATGTTCTATCGGTGTGTCCTTAGGCAAGACATTTAGCCTACATTGTCTAGTATGAAAGTGATGTTTGAGTGTTGGTGGTGATCAGAGAGGCCAATGGCACAGATTGGCAGCCACATTTCCATAAGTCTGTCCCAGGGCAGCTGTGGCTACAATAGTAGCTTACCACCACTGAGTGTGGAGACAATGAATGACTACAATGTAGCACTATGAGAGGCTTTGTCGAGCCTGTAAAGTGCATTACAAGTGTTAATGCATCAATATGATATATTTCTTTTCACAGGTTTCTCTACAGTCTTCACTTCACACCTAAGGGTAAAAAAATTAACTAAACTTTTTTTTTATCCTCCTACAGAAAAGAAAAAAAAATACAATGCTTTTACTGAGGCTGGAAAAAAGAAGCAGAGAAAGAGGAGCAGAGGAGCAGAGGAGGAGTACAGGGCATCCAGTGACAGTTTTGCACAGGGGTCAAAGGTTAACTGGAGTCAGGTGTGTATGTGTGAACAGAGCAGAACCAACACAGGAGTGGAGCTTTGGCTTTGTTCAATCCTGTTACGTAATCCCCACAAGTGCAACTCCATCACTCCCTTTTCACTGGAAACATGAGACGAACCCTCCAATCGCTATGTTTTTGTTTCTAATGACAGCAGCAGATATCGCTCCACAGGGAATAAACCAGGAAATGACCAATATATCCACTTACAGTGGATTAGCACACATTATGTACATTCAAATGACTGCTTTTATACACATCCTTAAACGGAACTACTGCAAAAGTCTTCAAAACATAAAAAAAATAATTTGACTTTAAAATAATGTATGGGAATAAAAATATTGTATTTATAAATGCTTCATTCAGCATTTTTTTTAATTATGTGCCTCTCAGACCAATCACATGATCACACTGAAACATTAGCACAAACAAAAACTCATTTTACTGAGTGGGGCTGCATTTAATTAAAGGTGCATTATGTAATTTTTCTTGTGCTCCTGCTGGCTTGTCTCCTTGGAGATGTTATGGCTTTGCCTGTAATGTTCCGCAGTACAATATTAAACTATTTTGCAGTTATTCAGTTCCGGGTACTTTTACTGCTAGAGAATACTTTGTGAAGCATGTATTCCTGCTTTAAGTGGGGTCACCTCTGCACAGATCTGACCCGTAACTTAACATAAATATAGGTAATATGTTTTGGACAGTTCCCTATTGATGCCATCACGCTAGAGAGAATTCTGTACAAAGGTTTGGCACAATTTACCCATAAGAAACACATTTTTTTCTATACTTTAAACATTATTTTAACTAAATAAAGGTGTTTTCTTATCATTTTATTTGTCAAATACTAATTTATGTGCACAATAGAAGAGTTTTGGCCTGTTGTACTGCATAGTTGCTAGGTAACAGCTACGGAATTCCCTAGTGTGATGTCATGATTTAACCAGGAAGTAAAATTTGAAACCTAAAAAATTGCCAAACTGGGAAAACTTGTAAAAAAAAATGTCACTTAAATCTTAAATATAATGATTTTAGCTGTGTTTTAGCAAAATGACAAGTCTAAACTGTCACTTTAACGTTCTAATGGCGACTACTCAAGTTGCGGGCCGTCACCCAAAGAAGTTACTATCCCCACTCAGTAAAATGAGTTTGAGTCTCCATTTGGATCATTACATTGTTGTTGCAGGGGTCATGCGGAGGTCAGGAGCCGCTCTGGGGTGCGCTCCGTGGTCCAGCCGTGACCCAACGGAGGTGTGGATCAGCAGAGTCAACAGCAGCAGCCCTCTGTCCAGTCTGCTGCCCGCGCTAAGCCCCACACAATGGAGCCTGGATGTGCCTACAACAACCTCCACCCACGCCCGCACGGAGGTGGCACAGGCAGGGCTACTGTCCAGACTGCACTGGGCCAACAGCCACAGAAGAGCAGAGTGTAAGTTCATTAATACAGAGGTGGGTGATAATACAAGATAATATTAAAGGCTCTGATTAAAAAACATGAAATAACAAAACATTTAAACAGTTTGCAGGATTTCAAACTTTTTCGTAATTATTCACCATGATGAGTTTATAAGCTCTCTTCACAACTTTCAGAGGCCACTAACTAACAGCATTTTAACAGTGCACCAACATCCTGGTTCACAGCCGCTTTTACAGTATATCTGTGCTGGGAGAACATACATATATACAACATATTTTACTTAAGTATTTTCCGGACTATACGTCGCTCTGGAGTATAAGCCGCACCAGCCAAAAAATGCAAAATAATGAAGAAAAAACATATATAAGTCACATTTTGGCGGGGGGAATTTATTTTACAAAATCCAAGACCAAGAACAGACATTTTATCTTTAAAGGCAAGTTAATATATAATAACAAATATATAATAAAATGCTGAACAACAGGCTGAATATCAGTACAGCACGCTAACGTAACATATTTATATTTATTCAGCGACATGAAGCATAGACAGTACTGAACACGTGTTTGTTATGTTAACATAAGATATTAACAGTTAATCAGATAACTCTCAATCTCACTCCAAATCACTAAATCCATTGCGGTCTCGTGCGGTTGTTAGTGTGATAATAATGAAGATGTGAAATTATATATTTTAATAATTTCACATATAAGTCACGTCTGAGTATAAGTCGCACCCCTGGACAAACTATGAAAAAAAAAGCAACATAGTACGGAAGATATGGTATTTTTGTATTTTTAAGTCATTTGTATGACTTATACTCAAATATATTTAACTTTCTAATCATGTCTGACCATTTACCGCCTTCTACTGCGATTGTCTTCTGTAAAGGTGCGTAAATTTGCCAAAATGTACTCAATGTACTCAAGTAAAAGTACCATAACTTCAAAATAATATTACTCGTTACAACAGAAAGAGTACCCAACATTACTCAAGTAAGAATACTGTTACTATATCTAATAAAGTAGGGTATCTGAAAATCCCTGCAAGTCAAATTACAATTAATAGTTCAGAGGTGACTCAAAGTAATGTAAGAATTGCCCAACCAAATCTTCTCCATTTTGGCCCAGTTTGTTTGACGCTGGAAAACGTAGTACTTTCACAATCCAGTGGAGAGGTGAGAACATGCCGTGGCCCAGTGGAGCTGTTGACAGACTGCCAGAGATGGAGCACATGTGCTTTATCAGGCATTACTAAACCCTATACCACTGTCCAAAAAGTCCAGTCAGCAGAGCGCACACTGTATGTTTAGCCTCGAGGCCTCAGCTCTCCGATAGCCACCTGGAGGAGGATCTGGGCAGGTTCTGACAAGTGCCCCAAACACCTAAAGCTAAAGACTGAGCAGAAGAGGTGAGGGTCTGAAGTGGAAGTGGGCCAAGCGTGAAGCGGCAAGAGATGGGGCCCGTTTTGAAGCCGCTACACCTCATTTTCAGTCCGTCTTCAAAATGTGAAAAGCAGAACTAGATTGCAGGGATCCAAAGCTATTCCACACTTACCTCATGCATTCCGACCATCCTAATTATTCTCTGCAATGAGTTTACAAGCCCTTTTCACAACTTTTAGAGACAGAGTTTTGCAGTCACGGTAATGCTCAAATATCAGCATGCTAACAGCGCACTTCCTGGTGCACGGACGATAAAATGTTTTAGAATTAGCTGCAGAAAAAGCACAGCAGACGTTTTTTTTTTTGCAGCTGCTTTTACAAAATATCTGTTCTGGGCGAAAGGAATTCTGGGTATAAACACTTAAATTATTTACAGAATTAAAAAATGCTCTACAAAACATTTCTAGTGGAAAATGCAGCACCTGCTTGTCTCTTTAAAGATATTATCGGTTTGCGTTGAATGTTCCACAGTATGGCGTTAGCTGGTCTATCTCCATGGACACCAGAGGTTAAATCTGTAGGAATTTTTCATAGTAAGAATGCATGTAATTACGCAAGAATGACAGGTTTAAAGCGCCTATGACGAGTTAAACTACACTTTTGACTAAAACACAGTTAAGATCGGTATATTTTCAATTTTACTGAAAAATAATTTTAAAATGTCCCCAGTTTGGCCATTTTTTTAGGTTTCAAATTTTACTTCCTGGTTGGAAATCATGACATAACGACTGCCTAGCAACCATGTCGTACGCTGAGCCAAAACCCGTCTAATGTACACAGGAATTAATATATGACAAATACAATGACATGATGTGAAATAATGTTTAAAGTATCAGAAGAAATTTGTTTCTAACGTGTGAATTGTGTCGAACTTTTGGACAGAAATTGATAAGAATTGATCAATATATCGATTCTTACTAATATTGTCACGATATTGGTTTTCAAGTGTCGACTTATTATGGAAAAAAATCCCTGATATTTACCACACTAATTTATAGTTTAATTTGTGAACTTTGTGACAATTTCTTGGCCTTGTTTCCCATTTCAAAATATTTATATCGGCATCGTCAGACAACAAGACAAATCTAATCAAAATCAATACCGTGCTTTTGTGTTTCATTTTATTTTACAATCCATTCACTTGTTGCGCAGCACTTGAGACATTTTCAGTCACATTTTGGCACAATCCCTAAAACGTGGCGCCCACCTCGTTGTTTTGGAATGACCTTGGAAGGAAGAATCCAGAGCTATTCTCATCCCATGTTCCGTCTAGACTCCCCCACAGGTATACACAGGAATGCCCCTTGTTAGCGCACACATGGTTATTCCTACAACCAGACACCTTTTTACAACAACGGGATATTTTTGGATGGACACAGGAATTCTTGGGATAGAAATCGGAATCTCCAAGGCCATTCACGGCACAGTCAAAACAACGGACCACCTTTCTCATCTGATTAGGGCCTTACTGTGGGAAAGGAACATTTGGGTGGGCAGAAAATCAAGAACATTTTAATCAAATATGGAATCCTCATTATCATTTATGAAAATATACTGATTGATATAGTTTTGGACTGGGAATTTTTCAAAGGTGGTGCAAAAATGCTGGACGTAGAACGGGAAAAGATCAAGTTAGGGTGAGTTTTGTAGCCCCATTTTGATGATAGTGTGAACTTTGGCTACCACAGAGCCCACTTTGCTGACAGGTAAAAGGTATTATGTCTAACCAAATGGATCTAAAACACTACAACAAAGATTTATTTTTATTTTTTTTAATAGCCATAAAAATTGTAGTTCTGCCAATAAATCCGTACAATTTATTCACTTAACTGACAAAGTCTATACTTGATTTATGCCAGATGCCCTTCTTGTTACGGCCAGACATATACAGGTTAGAGGGTAACCTGCAAAACATCCTTAAAAGTGCACTGTGTACCTTTTCTGGTGAAAGGTTTCCATGGTTACAGTTCTGCCGAGAATGTTCCACGATATGTCATTAAACTTATCTTCTTTTATTCATTATATTACAAATTACTAAGTGCTTGTATTGCTCAAAAGTACCTTCAAAAACATGTATTCTGGCTGTGAGTGGGGTCTCCTCTTCACAGATCTGACATGTAACTTGGCCTGGCTGGTGGCATCAACGACTTATATCTAATAACTGTATTAGATAAGTTTAATGCCATATGTTTAAAGGCATACTGGGGAACTTTTGGTGAACTCCAGATGAGCATGATTGAGAGTTGGATTAGCCAATCAGGGACATGCACGGTCCGTCTTTATCAAAACAAACATGGCTGCTTATCAGGAAAAAAGCAATGGAAAAGAAAACTCACAGAGGACTGAAAAACATCATTGATTTCTGCAGAATCAATGAGTGAAGCAATAAACTGTTAATCTGAGGTGAGAGAAATGTCATTTTAGCCTCTTTTCCATAAACATGGTTTTGGGGTCACCTTTGAGTGGGTCAATTTGGTACGGTCCCTCCAGCTGAGTTGCGTTTCCATGCTCCGAGCACGCTCCGGGTTCAAGGGCAGGTCTCTGCTGACTGACTTTTCTCAAACATAACTCAGGTTTTCTTAATAAAATCTGAATCGTATCTGAATCATACGTTTAATCCTAAGGCCGATCTCAGCATTGCACAAAAGTAATTAGTAATTCCAAGTTTGTGATGCTGTGAGACGTGGCTAAAGCTAAACCTAAAAACTACCGCAGGTTTATGTTTAAGTTTTTCTGTGCTTATTTCACTTCTCTGCGCCTCTACGCTGCATTTTAACCTCTTTCTATATAAAGCATTAGGGTTTGGCTCCTATTAAGACGTATTATATGTGAGTGTCGTACGTCCATAAACAGGAAACAGCTGGTTAGGGTTAGGGTTAAATCAGCTAAACATAAGTTACCGTCACTGGAAGTACAGCAGTTTATCATAAAATCAAGTCATCGCTGGGTGAGAAATTATTTTCGGTTTATATCTGCTTTTTGACACCTTGATGATGGTTGTTTATCCAAAAAATGTCCACCTTCGAAGGGTTGAACTATATGTTTTGCCATGGACGCCGCTACCTGTGAGACCAGCCTCGTTCACACAAGCCGGTCCCAGGTCCTAACCGCGCCAGAACCCATTGGAAGGTAGTACGTCCAGTGGTCCACTTCGAACACCTCAAACAGGGCGGTACGGATCACTTTACACTGTAGAAACATTCAGGGTCCGCACTGTTCCGCCCAAACAAGGCTTTTGTTCAATGAGCTCCTTCGTTTCATATGCATCACTGTAATAAACTAATCTGATTGCACAATGCTGTCTGAATCTGGCTCGAGGCGAGACTGTGGGGGCCAGACTGATCTCCCTCTGTATAAAAAACACTCTGAACCTTTAAAATGACTGTATAGATTCTGCAGAAAAATATTTTTGGATTTCATCTGAAAAGTTACAGCCCAGAAATTCTCATGAAAACCTCCTTGCTCTTACGCAAAACATGTCCATTGTTCCCATTAGTTTTACTCCAGAACAAAGATTTACTCTTCCATTATCAATTATGTTTCTAAGACCAACTTGTAAATCTACAAAACTCAGTAAATCGTCTCCAAATCTGCTGTCAGGAGGCCTTGGCACGATTTCAAAGGCTCGGTTCAAACTCGCCCATAAAAACTGAGCATGTGGAGTTTGGAGGTGTGATTTCTGACAATCTACGGCCTCTTCGGAGAAAACACCCCACAGCGGATTCACTTCATGTGTCCAAGCAGCCTACATCTGTTAGCATCCAAACATCTTTTGTAACACGCGTAAATCTGCCACTTTCTAAAGCCAGAGCTGAAACAGGTCACCCACACACCGCATAAAAAAATCACATACCATACTCTCGGCAATGTTTTAGAATGATAGACAATAAAAGTTATGACTTGGTTTAAATGTGAAAAAAGCTATTTATAATTTAGCCCTGTATCGGATTTTTTTTTCCATATATTTGAGCAAACTTTGTCTTGCCCCAGTGCACATATATTCTACTCTCAAAAAAAGTCGCCACCTAGATTTAACTAAGCAACGTAAGTACGAGCCTCAGTTGGTCCGGTCTAGTTCAGCAACAGAATGAGGTCAGCTGACACCTGAATATACTGAATGACCAGGTTATTCCATCAATGGATTTGTTCTTCCCTGATGTCACGGGCATATTCCAAGATGACAATGCCAGGATTCATCGAGCTCAAATTGTGAGACATCATTTTCACACATGGATTGTCCACCACAGAGTCCAGACCTTAACCCCATTAAGAATCTTTGGGATGTGCTGGAGAAGCTTTGTGCAGCGTCAGACTCGACCATCATCAATGCAACATCTTGGAGAAAAATGAATGCAACACTGGACGGAAATAAATCTTGTGACATTGCAGAAGTGAAATCGATCGTGCTGTAATCAAAGCTAAAGGCGGTCCAACAAAATATAAGAGTGTGTGACTTTTTTTTTTGGTGGCGACGTTTTTTTTGGCCAGGCAGTGTATAAGCAGCTCTTGAGGTCGAGCTGGGCTGGGCGATATGGGAAAAATCTCTCTCTAAATCTTCTTCCATCTTACTGAAAACATAGACAGCTGGACTTCAGGTACGTGTCAGGATCACTACAGTTTGTAAAATATATTTAGCCTATAAGCATACGCCTTAATGCTATCAACAGAAACACGAGCGATGTCTCTGCGCTAAATTAGGTCTCAAGTTTCACTCATAAATGGTGAGAAAATTGTCGTTTACTTTCCCTAACTTGGATTATAAAGAGAAGAAGCACCAGAGAAGAGATTCTGAGAGAACGAGAGGGAGTGGGACAGATGACACCACAAACACAGAGGCAGAATTTTGCAGATTTAAGTCAAAAGTTATGAAGGTTATGAACTTATTTCTACCGCAGGATTGACTGTAAACCTTCCAATTAAACTTAACATCGAGATCGACCAAAGTTTAAATCGTGATCTATTGATTTTTCGATTTCTGGCACAGTGATAGGTCAAAGTATGTTGATTGTGTGCTGTCTGCAACTATGAAGCGTTATAATATGTACGAATTTAGGATGCACTGATACCGATACTGGTGTCCAATATGAGCACTGATACTGTCAATACTGGATCGGGTATCAGCTACATGGTATAGATTAGGCCGATATCCTGGTTATTTGAAGGATAAATAACTAAATAACTGTTGCGTAACACATTTGAATCTCTTGTGTGATAAGTTAACTGTGTTTTAATAAAAAAAAGTGTAATTTCCCATCCCTGTGCTGGTATTGGGTAATATCGGGTATTGGCAGATACGTAAAAATCAATGTATCGTTATTGGAATTGAAGAAGCTGGATCGATTCAGTGTGTGTTTGCATGCTAGTTTTTGTTAGCTTCACCGTGACAACAACAATAACAACAATTCATTCATTTGTGCCTTTACTTTAAATGACATTATATAGAAAAGAATAAAACTCTAATATGAACATGTATTGGTCACAATTTTTATGTTAACCTGAAACAATTTTTTGTAATATTTCCGCTTGGACAAAAAATTATTGCTTATTTAGCCTGCCACCTGCTGCAAAATTGCGTCAAAAATCACACTTTTGACCTTTGACCTTGCCAGTACAGGTCAACCACTGTAAAACTCAACTGTAATTGATTTTTTTCCTGTCTGTAAGATAAGGACATGAAATCTATTGTGCACATTTAAAAATTCCTTTGACACTCCCTTTCTTTTAGCACGTTTTAGCTAGCTAGTTTTGGCAACGAAGCAACATAGCCTAGAATTAGCGCGCTATATGCTAGCAATTAAATCTAAAGCACTGTTTTGCGGTGCCCAAGGTGTCAGATGCATTTACTAATCTCTTTAACACTTTTAAGTCAGTTGGGGGGTTTGAGTGGATTAAAACACCCTGTGAACTTATTTTAAGACTTTCATTTTGTATCGTAGAGAAGTTTCTTGCTGGGAATCAAGTGCTAGCAGCAACAAACCGTGAGCCAAATGTAGGCAGGAGACTGATAGCAACCATCTGAAACAGCAACAAAGAGATTAGCTTAATGGCTTGTGGAACACGCAAAAGATTCACCCCACAATACTGAGATAATCGTTCTTTTTTCAAATATCTTATATATTGTAGGCTTATTCGCAATTTAAACAGTAAAATTATGTTAGCTGCTAGCATGAATTCTCAGTTTTGAAATAAATACAGCCTTTTCGCTAATTTAGTATAGCAAGCTGCAAGTATTCCCTGTTATCGAGACCACACACATCTCTAATACGAAAATGTGAGTCTGGTCATCATTCAATGTATGCTAATTCAGATGCGCGTGATTGACAGGTGTATTAGCCAATCCGGGAATACATTTGATTTGGTTCAAAATGATATGTGACAAATGAGCTCCTTTGTCACATGCGTCACTGAAATAAACAAATGTGATAGGACGGCCTTGTTTGAGCCTGACTGAAGGCGCGGCAGAGGGCGTGGTGACCAGACTACTATCCCTCTGTATAAAAAAAAATACACAGATTTAAGTCTGGGCTTGCCAGGCTATAGCAAGGAATAGAGCAAAACTGCAAATTTGGAGGTTGCGGAAGTAAATTTTTGATTCATTTTCCCCATATACTTTAAGTTTAGGCAAGGCAAGTTTATTTATATAGCGCAATTCGTACACAAGGTAATTCAAAGTGCTTTACAAAATAAGAAAGACATTAAAATCACAAAACAAAACATAAATAATCACAAATAATCATCATAACATTGAATAAAAGTTTAAAGTGTATTATTATTTTTATTAAAACAGTTATTAAATGTTACTAAAAATTGTAAGTTTTAAATGTAGACAAAAAAAAACAACAAAAAAAACAACCGCTTATAGACATTAGTTACCCCTTAGCCTCCTTTGCTTTTAAGTTTATGGAAAAAATGAAAGGGAAATTTTCTTCCAGATCCTTGCCGAGCTTTGAAGTGGGCAAGACACCAGAGCTCCACGGGTCAGTGTAAATCAGCGTGATATATCTTAATCATCAACATTCTTAAGGCTCTTTTGTACCAACAGCCCTTTCCACGATTGCTACACTTATGACACGTTATTTCCTAAAACGCACCATCAGCAAAACTGATCCAATACGTCTATAGATCTACACGTTTGTTAAGTGGCTCCCATGCTAAAGTGCAGTCAGGATCAATGCATTCCTGCCCCTGTCTGCCTGTGCTCCACTCCTCTGTGCAAACATCCAGTGTTTTCCACCCGCTCCTTCCCACTGACAGAGCACCACTCCTGGGAATCCCGGAGGTCACCAGCCTCTCTTTTGAACACCACCAAAAACAGCAGCCAGAACATGGACGAGCCAAGTTCACAACATTTGCACAGAGGATTTTAAAGCTTTTATATGGGTCTGTTTTGAAATATACATATGTGATAGATGAATCTGGGGAGAAAAAAATGTGATTGTGATTTTTCTGACAAGTAGACTTATTGCGATTGTCGATTTTGATGTTTAAAAAGTAGGATTCTGTTCCAAGTGCACATTGTAAACAACTCCAGTAGCATTAAACGCCTTTTTCCCCTGATATTTGACCAAAATGTATTCCCTCAGCACTCATTGTTATGTTTTGTATGAGCAGCTCTTCAATCAAATGTGTCGTCTGCATCTATTTAGACAAGTTTTACTCTCAGATAATCAGGAAGTGTGTATTTGCATGCTAATTGCTGCTAGGTTTACAAGTTTGGATAATACCAGTGGTGGAACAACATATAACAACATAAAAGTAGTAAAGTACAGCACTTAAGTATACATTTTAGTGCTTTGTCTGTACTTTACTTAAGTACATTTTACAGTGGATACTTTTTACTTCTACTTCATTTGAGAGCGGGTATTTGTAGTTTCTATTCCACCACATTTTTTAACAGGACTGGAAAGTAAAAATCTGTTGAATTATTGTTTGAGACTTGCTGAAAAAAGGGATTTATTTTCAACATGTTTGCAGTTTGAGTGAACAAAAATATATAGATTAAATGGATGATGCTGCTAACATTTACAACAAGTACAGTTAAATTTCAAAATCATAAATGCTAGGACCAATCCAATAGTTTCAATCAATGCTAAAAATGTGTATAACCAATAAATATACCACAGAAAAGTGTTAAAATGTAATAATTACAAACAAAATTTGAATGCAGTAAACCAAATCGTGCCTGATATGCCTTTAACATTCAAATGCAAACTGATTCTATTTCATTGTATTGGTAAACTATAATATAATCAGTTATGTTAAGTGTGCTGTGGTCCAGTGTATGGGACGTGAATGGGTTTTCTATAGGACGAGTGTGATATTGAATTATGATTGCACAGGAGTAATGAGAGTCCATGTTATGACTGAGGAAGAGTGATGGAGACTACAGCACGGCCATCAGCGGCTTCAGTCTAGACACTTCATTAAATATACAACACAGACTGACCACTGGGAGAGGAGAGGACTAAACCAGGACTAAACCAGGACTAAACCAGGACTAAAGCAGGACTAAACCAGGACTAAACCAGGACTAAACCAGGACTATATTAGGACTAAACCAGGACTAAACCAGGACTATACCAGGACTAAACCAGGACTAAACCAGGATTTAACCAGGACTATATTAGGACTAAACCAGGACTAAACCAGGACTAAACCAGGACTAAACCAGGACTAAACCAGGATTTAACCAGGAATATATTAGGACTAAACCAGGACTAAACCAGGACTAAACCAGGACTAAACCAGGACTAAACCAGGATTTAACCAGGATTTAACCAGGAATATATTAGGACTAAACCAGGACTAAACCAGGATTTAACCAGGATTTAACCAGGAATATATTAGGACTAAACCAGGACTAAACCAGGACTAAACCAGGACTAAACCAGGACTAAACCAGGATTTAACCAGGATTTAACCAGGAATATATTAGGACTAAACCAGGACTAAACCAGGACTAAACCAGGACTAAACCAGGACTAAACCAGGACTAAACCAGGATTTAACCAGGATTTAACCAGGAATATATTAGGACTAAACCAGGACTAAACCAGGACTAAACCAGGACTAAACCAGGATTTAACCAGGACTATATTAGGACTAAACCAGGACTAAACCAGGATTTAACCAGGACTATATTAGGACTAAACCAGGACTAAACCAGGATTTAACCAGGATTTAACCAGGACTATATTAGGACTAAACCAGGACTAAACCAGGATTTAACCAGGACTAAACCAGGACTAAACCAGGATTTAACAAGGACTAAACCAGGACTAAACTGGGATTTAACCAGGAGTATATTAGGACTAAACCAGGACTTTACAAGAACTAAAGCAGTACTTAACCAGGACTATATTAGGACTAAACCAGGACTGAACCAGGACTATACCAGGACTAAACCAGGACTATACAAGAACTAAAGCAGTACTTAACCAGGACTATATTGGGACTAAACCAGTACTACACCAACACTAAACCAGGACTATACATGGACTATACCAGGACTATGCCAGGGCTATGCCAGGACTAAACAAGCTCTAAACCCAGGATAACATCACATGTGGCCAACAAGTCTAACCCATCCAAGATAAGTCATGCGGGTAGTGTACTGCACAAACAGAGCCACAGAGCAGACAAAACCATGATATCATTTGCAGATCACAGAGCCATGCATGATGCCATTACCCTGTGCCATTCAGTGACTAGGCCCATGGGGCTGAAGTCGGACTATGAGGGCAAAACTAGACCCGGGCTGGATCAATTCTAAACCTTGTAGCCCCGTGTTACACCCCCGGGACGGGCAGGAGAGTGCACTGACCGCTGGTGTGCTGCTGGGGCTCGCTGCTGAGCGTGGTCACCTCCTGCTCCACTCTGCGCCGGCACTGGCCCATGCCTTGCACCAGTTGCTCCAGCGGCAGCTCGGCCCCGGGCGTGGGGTAGCACCGCAGTCCCGTGGCACACCTCGGCGTGTACACCCCGCACGTGTGGCCCTCCTGACGCGCGCACACGGGGCAGCAGCCACAGCCCGGCTCCCGGACGATCTCCGCGCAGCTCTCCGTGAGCCGGGGACACAGCGCTTGGCGCTCGGCCGTGCAGCCCGGGCAGCGAAACACCATGTCCGCCCCAGAGACACCGGACAGAACCGCGGACAGGACAAGCACGCTGCAGCCCGCAGACCAGATCATGATTACGGCGAGTGAGGAGGGTGTGGGTCGGTCTCAGCGGCGGATGGAGCGACCCCAGAGAGAACAGGTGAAGAGGAGGGGGCTGCTGGGTCCTACAGGTTCCCGGGTTCGAGGCACACTGGACGGAGAGGGATTATCTGAGCTGCAGAAGTGTGGGATCTGTAGAGCCGAGCTTAGAGTTGCTCCAGAGGGACTGAGCCTGCAGGGGCCACAGCCCTTCAAAGAGCTTCAGCCTGAGTGAAAATGGACTTGACTTCATCTTAATAGGCTCAGATTAAACCAGCCCATGACTTTATAACATTCTGTGTTACAGCTGTTACTTGTTTATGTGGATGTCCTCACAAGTTGTAACAGGTTATCTGATCGGTCACAACCTGTAGTTTTACGACTGTCCTGTGGGCTGAAGACTGACCCCTGTGGAACCCCTTTGCCACTTTTCATCTGTAAAGTTTGTCAGTTGTGCGTGATGTTACTTTACGGCTCTCTTTTACAGCTTATAGCCCAAACACAGACTACTTTTGTATTGGCCTATTCTATTGGTAGTTGGGATTTGGGAAAAGAAATATGTGTCCCTTTACAATTTCATGCATTATCCATTCACTGTGAACCACGTACAGTAAAGTATTCCATCTTATCTTTATTTTAAGCATATTTGTGGATGGATTCCCCGTATTACATTTCACCTTGTTTATGTCTTTCAGCAGATGCAGGCCAAGAAGCAAACATCAGGTTTACTCACAACTTTAAGTCCTCCACTCACTGTACAGGTATCCCTCTGTTTTCAATCGATCTACCAAACCAGACCTTGAACTGTCACAAACAAGCTCCTATTAACTACATCCAATGGAGCAGACTAATCTATGTTTACCACTCTAGAAATAACCGTAACCTTACACCGGAATATCGTCTTATTTTGTTTTGTGGGTCTTGGATAACCTCACTGTCATTCTCAAACCGTAGATGGAGGAGAGGGAGCGGTGGAGGGCTAAAGTTGTCCGAAAATGGGGAGTTTTTGGGGGCTAGGGGGTCAGTGGATGGTAGCCGCAGAATTCGACCAGGGTCATATGCACCAAACCAAGGCCAGTAACTTAAAATTTGTCCCAGCGGAATTGTAGAGTCAACAGAAAGGCTGGAGGGAAGCCATGACGGGTAGGAGCAGGATGGAGGAATGTACAGAGGAGAGGCTGTGTACTCAAGTTAATGTGTGTGTGGTAGTAGTAGTGTAGTACTAGTAGTAGTAGTAGTATTAGGAGTATTAGGAGCAGTAGTAGTAGTGTCAGAGCAGGCAGGTGCAGCAAGGTCGGAATGTACAGAGAAGAGACCGGGTATGCAAGTTAATATGTGTAGTAGTAGTAGTAGTAGTAGTAGTAGTAGTAGTAGTTGTAGAAGTAGTAGCAGCACTATGGGGTAGGCAAAAGCAATGTGGTGGAAAGTACATAGAAATTTTTGTATTCATAGTAGTGAGAAACATAATAGCGGTTGTGGTATTAGTAGTACTCATAGTAGTAGTAGTAGCCTAGTTGTAGTAGTATCACACAGAAGCTATGTGTGATTGTTGTAGTGGTAGTTGTAATAGTAGTAGTGGTAGTACTTGTAGTAGTAGTAGTAATAGTAATAATAGTAGCAGTTGTAGCAGTAGTAGCAGCACTATGATGTAGGCAAAAGAAATGTGGTGGAAAGTACATAGAAGCTGCTGTATTCGTAGTAGTGGGAAACAGTAGCGGTTGTAGTAGTAGTTATAGTAGTAGTAGCCTAGTTGTAATAGTATTAGTATCAGGCAAAAGCTATGTGTGGTTGTTGTAGTGGTAGTAGTAGTGGTAGTAGTAGTAGTAGTAGTAGTAGTAGCACAGTGGGATGTACAGAGATGAGACTGTATACTCAAGTTAATAATCTAGTAGTAGTTATAGTAGTTGTTTTAGTTGTAGTAGTAGTATCCGAACAGATAGGTACAGCATGGTGGAATGTATAGACAAGAGACTGTATTTTATAATGCAAAGGTAGTAGTGCAGAAATGTAGTAGTAGTAGTAGTAGTAGTAGTAGTAGTAGTAGTAGTAGTAGTAGTAGTAGTAGTAGTAGTAGTAGTAGTAGTAGTAGTAGTAGTAGTAGTAGTAGTAGTAGTAGTAGTAGTAGTAATGGTAGTAGTAATGTTAGACAAGGGAGGTGAAACATGATGAAATATACAGAGAAGAAGTCTACTCTAGTTAAAATGTGTGTAGCAGTAGCAGTAGTAGTAATAGTAGTAGTTGTAGTGGGGAATGTAGTAGTAGCCGTAGTAGTAGTAATGGGTAGTAGTATCAGAGCAGGCAGGTTCAGCATGGTGGAATACTCAGGGATGTGGCTGTGTTTTCAACTTCGTAGTAGTAGTAGTAGTAGTAGTAGTAGTAAGTCTCACAAAGCAAGAAAGTGCAGTTTAGTGAAGTGTAAAGAGAAGAAGCTTAACATTCTTATAATAGTAAAGGGGGGAAGTAGTAGTATGAGCAGCAATAATAATGACAGTAGTAGTAGTAGTAGTAGTGTCAGAGCAGGGAGAAGTAACATGGTGGTAGTAATAGTAGTAGTTGCGTACATTGTGTGTACAAATTGGAATAGACTGGGAATAAACCAGAAATAGAACCAAGCCAATCCTATACATCAGGACTAATGTGAGCTCAAACCAGGATCAAACCAGGACAAGGTGAACACAGTATCTTTATAAGGCTTTTATTCAGATGGGGCAGGCAAAATACTTATTCTTGTTGACTGTTTTCTTGCTGTGGTATATGGACCTTGTCACTACATTTGGCCTGTATGATTGTTTATGCCTCGTATTAGCACTCGAGAAGCTATATCTACATAGAATTGTGTAACAGTTTATGTACTTCCACTGTATTTGCTCTTCTTTCTTTGTAATATATTGGCAGTGAATGGATTTTAACATATTCCTTTTTCAGACCAAGGTTTAGTTTGTCTTTAAACCGGGACAAGGGGGCTTTTTTACTCTCACACACCTGGGATAGTGTTCTGAAGAAGTCGAACTGCAGATGGCGCTGTCGTCCTACATCCACTTGTAGGAAGACAGCGCCAAAACCTGTTTAAATCGGCTGACCAATCACATCACAGCATCACTTGAGCACTCTGAGGAAGAGCGCTAATGAGCAGTCGAATCAAAGTAAACCTTGGTCTGAAAAAAGAATTAAAATGTTCAAAATCTAGTAAAATGCATTAACGGAAAACCAGATAAAATTCATTCGACTGGTAGTGAATAGAGTTTACCCTACGATTTAATTTGGTCTAATATACCTCAGTTATGTAAAAATGTTACTTGTGAGATTTTTTTTTCATTTTCATATCTGGCCATATAATGTGATGCATATATCTATTGCGTAACACTTTATAATAACTACAATTGAATTAGTCTTAATAATGCCCGAACAACAATTGACAAGTAGCAAATAGTTTATTAATGAATGATTCAGGCTTGGTTCATTAATCCCTGCACTCCTAACCCTTTATTTAAGCAGACTAGTGACTAAGCCTAATCATTCTTAAAGAGGGAATATTACGCAGAATTGATTTAGCAGCTTTCGACCATGTTATAACATTGTTCCGTCATCAAAAACATGCCTGAAGAGGTTTTAGATCTCATCCATACATGTCTGAATATTTTAGCAATCTCTCCTGGTCCCTATTTGAACCCTCGTTACGGTTAGCTGTACGATTCTCTGCAAAGCTCCGCCCACAAGCCTACGTCACACATGCTTCCATATTACAGTTCTCCATAAAAATGCAAAAATATGATATAAAACTGCACAGAACAACTTGAAAAACCTGATGCGATAGTGTGGTAGTTTCATTAGTGGATTGCAATGGGATCGCGCTCTAAAGGGGGAGTGACTTAACCCGGGAGCAAAGGGAGGCGGGGCTTAGAGTGTTAATGAAATTGACACTTATTAAACATGTTAATACATTGTTTTCGGCGAGTATGGCATTTTCAAAACAATAAAAGGTAACTAAATATGCAAAAAATGTTATGTGTTAACGGTTAATACGCCATAGAAGTAAAATACCCCCCTCTCTCTTTAAGAAACTGTTTGTTCACTATGAGGTAAATCTTTGTCCATGCTTTAGTAAGATTCATTTAGGGGTAGCGTTATAAAGTGGTACCATTTGTTAAAAGTATAATTGACCCTTGCATTATGTACTATTACCATAACCATTCCCACATGTTGGCTACTTTCTGGCTGATCTATAAACATGGTGCTTCATTACAAACATAGAACAGCTTGTATGCTCACTCAGCTCGCTAACCATACGCACCGCTCTAACTGATGAGATGATGTCGCTCTATGGAAATGTTTACCAAACTGCAGTACATAAGACCCAACATGGAGAGACCAACAGCGGTGCCACGGAAAATACTTATATGTGTGTTTGTTTACTGCCTAGCAACAAGTGATGCACTGCCCAAATTAGGAACGTTTTATTTGCCCATGCTAATCTCTGTTGAGTGTAATGGACTGGGGATTTTTCCAATAAATAAATGAAAACATATCCGATGTGGTACTTAGTTTGGGTGATAAGGTTACAGAAGGCAAATGAGGCATGGAAATTAGTAGCTTTAGTAGGCCTATATTTGCTGTGTAGTAGTATTGTTACGGTACAAACATTTGAAACTCGATTTTGATATTAAAGGGTAGACTTGATACTCAATACCGATTCCGATATCACCATGATAATGAAAAAACACTCTTTATTTAGGCAATAGAATGTAATTTTCAGCATTAATGCATAGTATTTTCTTTTATATTTCTATGTGTGCTTATATCTGTGTAATCCCTCAGTTGTCCATGTAGGTTCCATAGTGATGCATGGGTGTACACTAGTCTATTTGGTCTTATACTTGTTCTGATACAGCTCAAGATTATTCTAAAGCTATTCAAGAAAGGTTTGTTTGTGTTCTGTGAATGTGACTTTTTAGTGTTGATACATGCTCAAATGAATATCTAGTTTTGATACTAGTTGTACTATCTGATTTTTGGTGCTTTCGCCCGAGGATTAGCCCATTGTGCATGTTTTAGGTTAATAAGGAAAACCAGAGTACCAAAAGGAAAACATGATTAGCACATCCAATAACTGCACAAATGAATGAACGTAGCCTGGGCTCATACAGTAAAAAAAAAAAAAGCTACTACAATCACAAATGAACCAGGGTCATAAATACCTTAACCTGCAAGTAGAGACACATACAAGTTTTTCTCATTCTCAGTTTATGGACAGGTGAAAGCTCAGAACCTCCAGAATTCACTCACTGAGCTGCAGAGGCTGCACTAGCACTGATTCATGATTGGCTGCAGGTGCTGGGCTTTATGTAGAGACCATTCAGTAGAGAGAGTCCTTTTAGGTTTAAACCAACTGAATTTCAGCTCTGGAACTGGAATCGGAACACCAAATTATAACACCAGCTGTCGTGGTCTGTTGTGAAAATGAATATCCACCCTGCTAATACTTCACTCATCTATATTTTATGCAGAATTACAGTTGACATGTTTGCAATACACCACACCCGAAGATAATTATTCTGTTTATTTCACACTGATTAAAATCACATTAATGATCTATTTATCTGAAAATTGCAATAAAAAGTAAAGCCCATATTACTTAACATGCTATATAAATAAATAAAGATAAATAAATCAAATAAAAAGATTATATATATATATATATATATATATATATATATATATATATATATATATATATATATATATATATATATATATATATATATATATATATATATATATATATATATATATATATATAATTTTTTATATTTCAAAGTCATCAGTTTAAAATGATGCTTGTGTCTGGCGCCATCTAGTGTTCGGATAGTGAAACACCGGCTTAAATCAAATGAATTAATGCTGTAGTAAAACGTGAAAAAATGTTGAAAATTACCCCAAAATTAAAGCATTGCGTAATTGTGAGATACAATAACATTTTAATGAAGCACAAACATAAATTTTATTTCATTGTCACTTGCGAAATTATTATTTGACACACCCGGGCCACTGTACAGCTCTCAACCCGCTCGTGTCACGTGGGTATAAAAATGTCAACATTGCCTTGCGCCGTGTTTTGACAAATTATCATACGATTTTCACGATTATTTACCTAAAAACACGCGTTAAATGTGTACGTAGCCTTAAATATTGATGTTAGACGTTTAGATAAGGACTGTCACTGCGCAGGTACGAGGTTTAAGGAGGGTTTGACAGGCTAGCAGTAGGTTAGCCTTAGCCCAAATAAAATTAAAAGTGAAACAAGTGTCGATTGGCATGTTTTGCGTAGTATTTATTTGTTTATTCTACTTATTGCAGAATGGCGGTGTCTCAGTCTGGACTCTCTCCACTTGTCCTCAGTTTGGCCAAGCTCCTTCGAAATGATGGTAACTTCTCTCTTTTTTATGTATCTATTTTTGTATGGGGAAAAATAAAGTGTTAGATGAGATGATCTTATTGTTGTAGTTGCAGTTTAGTTTAATTTCATGTTCTTTTGCCCTGCCTGTTTTAATTCTTGCAAAATCATTGTTTTAAGTGCAGGGCACATCCCTGTCCTGTTAAACATGGTTTAAGATGAAGCTTCAGATGTGGTTTATGGCTGGTTTGCCTTACTTAAAATCTAGTGTTTGTTGATGTATGCACATATTTAGAGATAAGAACTGATGAGCAGGGAAGAGTAGGTGGAACTAACTTAATAGATATGATATCTTTGAGTGTCCTGAAAGGCACTGTTTAAAAATATACCTTGAAAAACATGCCTTCTGTTATTATGATATTCACAAAAACAGCAAGCCATTGGATAGCCCTGAATCTTTACTCTGATCACATATTTATGTTCAACTAAGCGATCTCTCATTGGGCCATTAATAATATTTATTTTGAGTGCCCACATGTAGTTAAGAAAAAGTTTTTATTTTTGTTTTTCCAAGAGCACATTCTACTTATTTCACTGATTGGTACACCCGTAACCTTGTGCGCAGGTGACTTGGTTCTGGACGGTAGCAGCACCCTGACCCTCACGGCCCCCACCCTCGGGCAGCTGACCCGTCTGTTTGAGCAGTACTTGTTGTCTCGCAGTCAGCAGCATGGCTTCCTGGCTCTGCCCTCTCATCCTGCAGACACCGCCTCCCTGCTTCAGCTACAGTTCCTCTTTGACGTGCTGCAAAAGACGGTCTCACTCAAGGTACTTCCATGTTCTTGCCTCTTGTGACCACAAATCAAGACTCTGTTGATTCACAGTGCATGACTAAAATAGGAACTGAATGGCTTGTTCTCTACACATTATTATTATTATTATTATTATTATTATTATTATTATTATTATTATTATCACATTTTTATATCTTTTTATTAGAAGTATTTTCAAGTTGTTAATAACTGATCAAATAGTTTTGATTTGGTAACCCCTCAGCCTTCAGTTTGTGTAATTTAAGGCCACAGCGTGTAACCTTTAGTATTACAAGTATACAATTTTGACTGTTTTTATTGCACTGAAAAATTTTGAAAAACATGTGTCCTTACTGCGAGTGGGCTTGCATCTCCACAAACCTGACTCTTATTTAATCTTCCACAGTATGACATAAAATGCATCTATGTCCATGGTGAATCTTCTGAAGTATAGTTTTAGCTTTTTATTACCATGGACTCATGCAGGTGATGTGCCCTCTCCAGAAAGTTACATATTGTACCTTTAAATGTGGTCTGAGCAGATACTGTGCTTTGTTGTGGAAAAACAGTGAAGTATTCACTTTGTCAAGTACTTTTTTTTTCAAAAACATGTTTTAGTGTATACCATTAAATGTAGCTCATTACTAGTCACCTCCGTGTTTATATATTGTCTGATATAATTTTTGTGAAACATGTTCAAAGTCTATGGAAGCTCAGTCCTTGTTTCTTAATTAAATTATCAATAATAATGGATTTCCTTTGTTTTTGACAGATCATTAACCCTCCAGATACAAGACTACAGTCTGTAGTGAAGATTTTCCCTTTTAAATCATTAAAGATTTTAGAGGTAAGACATTGTCCATAGTGCCCTTTAGCAATACATTTGTAACATTAATTTAGTATATTGTATTATGTGTTTCCTTTCAGATCAAACGAATACCGCCGCATTGTCTTGAAGGCCTTCGAGGAGTCTACTCCCAGTTAGAAGTGTTCATCTGCTCCAAAAGTGTCAGTTTATTAGAGGTAATATTATCTTTTATATTTCATGAGTTATATTATCTTTAGTTTAGTTCAATTAGAATTAAAATTATTGTCTCTTCCTTCTCCAGGAGCTGCTGTCTTTATGTGGAGGAGACCTGAGCTCAGCGTTGCCCTGGCTGGAACTGCACACGCTCAACTTCAGCTACAACTCTATCATCTGCCTCGACCAGTCACTTGTGAGAAAGTTTTATTAACACAACTCAGTTAAACATACCATAGGCAACCCTCTTCACATTAAGAATGAAAAAATGCAAGGTATGTGTAATGCCGTGTTGTGGAACATTACAAGCAAAGTAATGACATCTCTATGGAGACAAGCAGATGACATGGCTCTCCACCAGAAAAGTTACCTAGTGTGCCCAGAGGTTATAATAGACTTTTCCTTTGCCGATCCTGTTGGCCATCAGACTTTGGAAATCCCAGCCATTCAGCTGTAAATGAATGAAAATGCTCTCCTGACATTTATCAATAACATGCACATGCTCTGATGAAGGCGTAAAACAAACCACGTTGAGCATCGGGAGTTATTACTGCCTCTGCAGCGCAGGAACTATTTTTGTTTGCCTTTATTTGACTAGGAGAACTTCACTGAGATGAAAAATCTCTTTTCCAAGAGCCCTCTAGCCAATATTATTTGTTTATTTTTGGGATGAAGTTGAACTTGGTGCACAAGCATGAAAGAGACAACTATTTACACAAAACATAAGTGCTTTATTGAGTAGTTTTGTGTTGATATTAATGCCACATCATTCATCAGATGTAAGACAGATGCGGCCCGTTGGCCCTAGACACAAAGTTTACACACTTGTATCTATCATTCACCCTTAATAATATCCAGTTGCCAAATGATTCCTTCAGTTATCTTTGTGTAATAACTTATACAGCAGAGAGCTAAAGGCAGAACCCCCCTCGCTATCTTTTCATTTCGAGCCAGGTCATCTGTGATGTCCTGTGCATAATTGGAGGATATCCTCCTGCTGTCTCCAAAACCTATGTGTGCAAGAGATGCATTTACTTTCGAACAACATAAAAGTCCTTTAAAGGCAGAAGAGCATGAGCAGAAAGTCACTTAAAAGAAACCAAACAAACCCAGATCGCTTCACCTTGGATCTTTGGCTCTTTCAGAGCATCTCAGATTCCCAGGGAAACTCCCGTAAACATTGATACACGGAAAGTTTCCTGTCAAACCCAATTCCCACTGTTTTAACAGTTATTTATAACATTAACACCACTATCAACACATTCATATAAAAAGTAAATGTACTTGTGGGTCACTGTTTCTTTGTAAAGTTGGACCGGAGGAGCAGAGAAGTAAAAGACGCCCAAGCATTAGTGGCTCTATAATGCATTCGGGCCAGTTGCTTTGTAAAAGAAAGAAAGAAATAATAATATTAATAATAATAATAATAATAATAATCATCATCATCATCATCATGATGGCTAATGTAACCTCTGAGTGCACTTTTAATAAAGTATAATAAAGTCTTTTATAAATATTACCCATTACCTGAATCACAACTAACTGACTAATACCAATTCCCACTTGCAATGAATATGTTGTTATAATGTGTTAAAAATAGCAAAGTCATATATTCCCAGCTTCCAGTAGAGTGTACTGTTCGGGAAAGACACATCACCAATGTTGCCTATATATGAATGTTCTGTTAATTTGCAAAGCTCTTTTTACACATTTGTTTGACTACATTAATTTCACCAATATTTCCTCCTATTTTTTCTGTAGAGTTTACTAAATGTTCTGAAATGCCTGGATGTGAGCCACAATAAGATCCAAGACTGCGCTGAATTCCTCAAGGTAATGTAACTGCCCTTTCCCATTCTACAAAATTATCTTCAATCAAAACCATTTAATCTTTGCGTTTGTCTTTAGCCTTTGAGCGAACTAGAACACCTAAACCTTGGCTACAACTGCCTACAGAGGGCGCCATTGCTCGGCCTAAGCGCGAGGGCCAAACTTCTCACCCTCATCCTCCGAAACAACCAACTGGAGACTATAAATGGTAACAGGCATGCTTGCTCTTGTTACTGCGCATCACAATTAAGAACTAGTACAAGTAATTTACCTGGTATTGATACTTTGCAACTGATCATCAACATTCTCTGGGGATGTGAAGCTAACTAAAAGCACTACTCTGTCTAAAGTTCTTTTACTCAAATTAGACTTAATCTGAGCTTCGTTTTAACACAATCTGACCAGAAAGCGCTGACTTGGTTTCAACTACAACAGGTGAGATGATTTGTGTGCTTAAACAAGTCTCTCACACTTAAAATTACAGTCACAGGCGAGCTAGCATTAGCCAATAGTATTTCAGTTGATCACATTTGCATTTTTGTTGAAAATCAAACACCTAAACAGGACCATGAACACTCGTAAATTTATATAGCTCACATACTTCTGAAAATTAGTTTTGTCTTTTTTCTTCGGTTTCTAAACTATCTTAAAACCTTTTGCCAGTTTTTTGCTAACGTGTGCCTTGTGTCACTATGGTAACTGCTGAACATTCCACCAGTAGAGATACATGTGGAACACCCCCAGCGTGATGTGACTGCAAAGTATCAATAGACAATAGGAGCTGAAAATAGAATACTTTTGTTTACACATACTTGGGTGGGTTTTGTTTTTGAATATGCCTGTGGTGTTGTTGTGGTTTTAATAATTGGCTTTAATATTTATATTTGTTTTTAGGCGTGGAGCAGTTGTCAGCCTTGCAACATTTAGACTTGGCTTATAACCTGCTACTGGAGCACGCCCAGCTGGCACCACTTTCTATGCTACACTGTCTACACACAGTTAAGACCAATTTTGTATTTTTAATTAAAGGTGCACTGTGTAGCTTTTCTGGTAGAGGGTATGTCACATTTTGTCACCATGGAGATGTTACAGCTTTGGCTAGAATGGTCCACAGTATGTCATGAAACACATCCATGTAGCATTTATTTTTAAAGCGGACCTTTTAGAGACTTTTTAGAGACTTTAATCATGTTATAGCTGTTTTCTGTCACATTTACCCTCTTGAAGTTGTATTTAGAGTGATTCACATTTACAGCGACCCAAAAGCTGCTCATATTTTGTACATTTTTGTTGCATATTTTAAAATGTGCAAATTATAGCATAATGATCCATGAGTGTCACAGATTATAACTATATAGCGGACACAAACCCAATATGTTTTCTTGAATAGAGGTGTTTTAATTGGTCAAAAATATCTTGAAAAACTTGTATTCCTGCTGTGAGTGGGGTCGCCTCTCCAGAGATCAGACTTGTAACTTGGTCTGGTGTAGCTTGCTTTAAGCCATACTGTGGAATATTCTTGGCAAAGCAATAATATATCCAAGGAGATAAGCAGATGTCATATCCTCTACCAGTACAGTTCCCAGTGCAGCTGTGTATATATTTTGTAATTAAAAACGTTTCTGTCTTTCAAGTTGAATCTCGAAGGGAATCCACTGTTTTACCAAAAGACACATCGCACCTGCACCGTGAGACACATGTCACCCAAAGCTGCTCATCTTAGAGTGAGTATCTCCAGTATAAAAATATTATTTCATTTGTACAATGCATTTTACTATTGCACCATAGTGTTAACCAAAGCGTGGGGATTGTACATTGAGATATTCACAAAAGTACTTGGGCCTGTACCTTTCCCTTCTTGTATGTATTGATTTATTTTAAAATGAAATACAAAATGAGACTTAGATTTGCATTTTATAAGGCATTTGTTGGATGAAAACTATAAAGAAGCAACTGTCAGAAACAAACTCTTTTTTTCAAACCTGAGACGTTGAATGAGAACCACATGGAAGCAGCTGCCTGTGACAGTTGATTCTCTGTTATGGTTCAAAAGTGCGAGAAGGGTCTAAGTGGGCAAAATCGGGCCTAGGATCTTTATTAGTAATAGATGGGTAATGTTTAGGTATTTTTTTTGTATAAAATACTACATTTATTAACTATTAATTATATATTTGTATTAGTTTAAGCTGGATGGTGTCAAGCTGTCCTCATCAGAGATATCCGTGAGTATTCTACATATATATTTGTTATTTCATGCCATATGCTATAGTATCTTTTATTCAAAAAAGTTGAAATATTTGCAAATTTTCTTCAATAAAATATAACAAACATTTCTCTTCTCTGTGTTGCTCAGGTTTTGCCAAAGCCTGGTCGTCTGATAGTCCAGAGCCAGTCCTTATTGTCCGTGGGCCCAGAGCGCAGCCTGGAGGGCTCCAGTGGGGCTGGAGAGCTCACGGACAGTGTGTCTGTGGGGGAGGGAGCAGCAGCCAACATGCGCAGACTCAGAAAGTCTAAGGTATGAACTGAAAGCTTTTATTTAAATAAATGTATTTTTAAATGATTGTAGTGTAATTGGTTTCCGTTTCATCCACACTTTTTGCAGAGTAAAGTGAGAGTGCGAAGAGCGAGCATCTCTGAACCCAGTGACACAGACTACGAGACCAAACCAGTACCAGCACAAAGTAGGTACTTTTTAAACTGTTCATAAGAAAGCAGTATTTGTGTATGTTTTATTTATGGCTTACAAGTGTTATTTTGTACAACACTGTACAATGCTCAGCCCACAAGCCCACGTCACCCATGATCCCACACGGCAATTTTCAAATATACAAAAGGAGCATATGAAACAAATAGAGACTAGAGCAAAGGGAGTGGAGGGTCCAAAATGAAACGTATTGATGTTGAAGTTGTTTTCAGCAAGTATAGTATTTTGAAAACAATAAAAGGTAACATGGTGATCTAAATGTGTTAGCTGTTAATACCCCACAGAAGTGTAATATTCCCTCTTTAAAAATGCTATTATAATATCATACATACTGTTATATTCTGGGGTTGACAGTGTCTCAGGTGGTAGAGCGACAATTCAAAAGAGTTAGAGGTCTGTATCCCACTTTATTCTATTTATACTAGAGTTTTTGTCCTTGGGCAAGAAACTCCATGCACCTTGCCTTAGTTAAAATGAGCAGAGGTGAGTAGAGTTGCCCAAAAGTCTAATGTACTGTACTAAATTGTACTGTTACTGCTTACTGCTACTCGAGTAATATATAAGAGTAAAGAGTAAAACTCTGGTCTGTGGCCCTCTATTAAAATGTTTGGACCCCCAATCTATGAACAATCTATAAACAAATGAAAAAACAGGTTCTCAGTTGATATTAAAAGTCCTTTATTAAACAAGTCTTGCTTAAGCATTTCATACATGGATAAAAAGATGCTAGGTGTCTTTCTGAAGAGCATATGACCTGATCCACTTTCTAATCTATAATCTGTCTATAATTCCATCTTGTCTTCCTCAGAAGTTGTCCTCCCACACCAGGAGGAGATCGAGCGCATGTCCAGCTTCAGAGAGCAGCTGGGAGAAGACTGGCTTCGCTACCAGCACCACCTGGACCAGGGACCACCTCTGACCACCACCATCACCACTGCTATGGACCACCAGAACCTCTCCAACGGCTTCTGCTCCTCCTCACCTCCTTGTCAACCCTCCCCTGTCCAAACACCACCACCTGCACCAGGGCTGGAAACTGAAGATCCTGTCTCACCTCTGCTGCCCTATCTTGGGGTAAAGATGGTGGTAGGCGGAGAGGAGGAGGAGGAGCAGGAGGAGATGGATACAGAGTCCACACTGCAGAGACAATCGGTGGAGGAGAGCCTGGAGGGAGCGAAGGAGGAGGTGTCAAGTAGGAAAGGTTCTGCCAGAAGTGAAGGGGGCAGAGAGGAAGAGGAGGAGGACAACCTGGGAGGTATTTAAATATAATCTGCTGAAGACATGTTCTGCAAAATTGACTTTCAGAGCCTTTAACCATGTTTTAGTTGTTTCCCTTTCTCATTTACCCTCTTGAAATTGTATTTGGAGTAATTCATGTTTGAGCAATTTTTAATCACTCATTTTCAAGACGCCATTTTGCCAAACAAACCCCGTTTTCACCTCCACTGGTACACACCCACAGCTCTGTACTTAATTTGTTCTTCAATTTTATTTTATTTTTTATTTTTTTGATACGCATAGGATTTGTCAGCGTTGCATTTTGGTACATATGAAAAAATATCCGTGGCTCACAAGCATGACGTGCACCTATCCATTGGAGTTGGCGATTGCTACACGGATGGGTGTTGAGATAATGTTTGTGATGACATTAGCTCCTATTGAGCACCGCAGTTTTCATCGGACTAGTTTCTTTTATTAAGATCCATCATGATTTTACGTAAAAACGTGCTCTCTTTTTTTAAACATTTTTGCAGTGGACCTGTGCCACCCCCTGCTGGTGGGTGTGCTGTCTGATGAAGAGGAGGATGAGGAGCAGAGGAGGAAGCAGAGCAGAGAGGTGTTCCTGCGCCTCAGGAGGGGTCTGCTACTGGAGGTGGATGTGCACAAGGGACAGGAGAGGTGCAGACTGGAGCTGGACAGTCTCACCAGAGTGGACACTACTGAGGCCACCTGGACACAAGCGGTAAATACTGACAACATATTGTATACTGTGTCTAACTGCATAAACACGTTTGTCAGAAAATCACACTTGTGTCCCAAACATAGTACCTGCAATTATATTTTCAATTCATTTAGTGTAATAATAGTTGGATTGTTCTCAAAATGTACACATTAAAGTTCACATTTTACCCTGAAAAATATGCATTCATACTGGGGTCACCTCTCCACAGATCTGACCTTTAACTTGTATTTGTTTTTCAGTTTCAATTATGTTCTTATTACAAGCTACTTTTTTTTTAATTGTAATTAAATTTGTCTACATTCTCTTGCCACAGGACTCTGCAAAACTCCCTGCTGTAGAGCTCCAGTTTGACTACATCAGCAAAGAGAAGCAGAGAAGACGCTACGTACTGCTCGACGACCACCCACAGGAGGCGCTGCAGGTAACATCAACCACAATCGCCTCTATTATTTTGGGGGACATTACAACATTTTGAAATCCCTATTGCTTAAAGGTCCTATATTACGCAAAATCGAGCTCTTTTGAGCTTCAAGTCATGTTAGAATGTTGTTATTTCATCAAAACCATACCTGGAGTTGCGTTGTCTTGTGTTTTGTTTTATTCACAAAAGTTTGCGTTATCCTTTATTAGTCTGTCTGCATCTCTAAAGATCAAAATGCTCTGTTCCACCTTGTGATGTCATGAAGCGGTAGTTTCAAGTTAGTGGAGATTTGCAATTCTCAGGCTGAAATTATCTAAATGATTCTAGTGAAGGTGTGTGGAGTTTAAAAACACATTGGAGCACTTCCTGTATTACCACATGACATCACAAGGTGGAACAGATTGTTTTCTGTTTGCGAGAAGAACTCAACCTAAATATGCAGGTTTGTGTGTTAAACATGTGTGAATGAAACAAAACACAATTGTGCCATCATTCTACCCCAAAGATGTTATTGTTAGTTGAACAGAGACATAAGATTAAAGGAGCTGTTCCTGATTTTTACGGTTTTAAAAACATTTAAAAAAAATAACTTGTTCACTCAGTGCTCCAAATCTATTAGTCATTTACCTTATGCGTTCTGACCATTCTTATTAATCACCGCAATGGCAAGTTTGTGAAAAAGATAATGAATAAGGTTCAACGTTTGTAGATATTTGTATATTTCTTTCAAAAACAGTGACTCTTCCGTAGAGTTACACAGACCCCTGCTCTTCATCTGAAATCATGACATCATCAAAATCTAGATCGTGAACACAACCTATTGATTTCAGTTTCAACAATTCACCATAAATTCACAATAACAACATCAACAATCGCCCATTGGACATACTTATGCTTTGCGGTGGGGTTTACGGCTCGACCTTTGACCCCTCTCCCCCAATCCCATGTCAACATTGTGCAGAACAGGCTGTACCATGTTTACTGCCTCTTTTATAGCCGTAGTCTTCTCACATTGTGCAACTTTCCGGAGCGTGCCAGATAGAACTTGAACACGGCAACATGCGGCCATGCCAATTCCTTAATGTGGAGCGCGTTTGTAGAGAGAACTTAAAGGTTTTCACAAAGACAAACAATAGGCAGGGCTGAGAGCAATTCTGGGAAGGTTACAGATTTTTCAAGCTACCCAGTAAAAATGTAATGTGTTCGTCAATAAAAGAGGAATTAAGAATAGCCAGGATGAAAACCATAGCTGCCTCCAACGATTACCAGTGTTATGGCTGCGAGGCGTCCCGGCTACAAAGTGCATTTTTATGGATTTGGTACTTGACAAAAATATAGCTTTAGTGTAGACCGTGTTATCAGGTTCACCTGGTCTGAAAGTTCAAATTCAACCCAATTCTGATGGTGATGCACTTTTTGTAAACATAACATAAAGAGTGAATGTTACACTTCTATGGGGTATTAATTACTAACACAGAATATCTTTAGATCACCATGTTGCCTTTTCTGTTTTGAAAATGCTATATTTGCCAAAAAAATATATTAAAATGTTGAAGTGGTTTCACTTTGGTTATTGACGCTTCCCTTGCTCCCTTCGCTCTCCGTTCTAAGTCACTCCCTCTTCACAGCGTTATCACAACACAGTCAGCGTGCATCCCGCTAATGAAACTACTGCACATTGCATCAGGTTTCTGAAGTTGTAGTGTATCGTTTTGTATCATGGTTTTGTAATTTTATGAAAAATTTCCATGTCGGAGCATGGGTGAATTAAGCTTGTAGGCGGAGCCTTGTACAGGCTCGTACTGCTAACAGCAATGAGGGTTTGAATAGTGCCCGGGAGAGATCTCTAGATTACCAAATATCCAAGTTTGGATGACATTTTAAACCTCTTCAGGGATGTTTTTGATGAGGGAACAACATTATACCAGGGTAGAAAAAAGTTGATTTTGCCTAAAACCCCCTCTTTAATTAAAACCACATTTTTGGGAAAAGAAAATATATTTGAATTCTGAAATTCTGACTCACATTTAGGTCATCTGGGCACTGTTTCCAGCCATAACTGATTTGCCGTTTTGTCTGTGAAAATGTAGCTTTTAGCTTTTTTAGCTTTTAAAATGTATATTGTGTAGTGCATGTCGTTTTTCCAATTATGGGTGTTTTTATTGCTGAAAAATGCACATGTTCTTTCTGTGAGCAAGCTCACCTCTTCACAGATCTGACCTTTTTTGTCCTGTAACTCGATATGTTTAATGCCATTCTGTGGAACATTCCAGGCCAAGAAATAACATCTAAATCACAAGCACGGTTGAAGCTGACTGGAGACACTGCCCTGTCTGAAGCTCTGTTACTTGTTTTAACATAATTTGGCCTTAAAGAACTGACTTGATTGGAGCTAGAAGAGGTGAGCTGATTTGTGCTGTCTTGTCTTGTGCAAGTCTCTCTCAATTTTGCTCATTTTGAGTTTTGGAGACGAAGACAGACTAATAATATAGGATTACTCAAACATGTGTGAATGAAACAAAACACAACTTCAGGTATGTTTTTGATGAGGTGACACCATTATAACACTGCAAAAACCTCACAAGAGTCAATTTTGTGTAATATAGGACCTTAAGATTCTGACCAGTTCTCCCTGTGTGTGTTGTAGGCCTTGACAGAGGTGCTCCGTGGGGTGGTGGAGCAGAACCAGCTCCTCTCCCTGGGTTTTGGACATGTCCGTTTGCAGTGTCTGCGCTGTGGACTGGACTTCTCCCATCAGCAGGACCAGGGCAGCGACCAGGAGCCAGGAGCCAGGGTCAAAAGGAGGCTGAGGTCTGCTGTGGTGCTGCGAGAGGATGGAGAGGAAGAGGAGGAGGAGGAGAGAGCGGATGAAGAGGATAGTACAGACGCTGCAGGTAGAGTTAAAATGGGAATCAGTTATTTAAAGTGGGACTAAACACTTAAACTCTGCCCACAACCACATCTAGGAACAGTGTGATTGGTCTAACACTTCAAACTCCGCCCCTCCAGCCAGGTGTTTATAATCAGAAACACCTGGCTATAATCAGGGCAGTCCTGTGTGATGTCACATAGTACTTGAAATTGTAGTGGCAGCTGGAGGCACCTCACACATATTTTTATGTTTTCGACCAGAAACCTGCAAATATACCTAGTTTGCACTAAAATTGCCAATAGATTACAAGGAACAGTAGATACTATACTATTAGAGCACCATTTGCACAGTTTAGTATTTTAAAAAGTAGATTTTGTGTTTCACTTTAAGTCGTTTTCCTCTAGGAATGCACTTTAAATTTTGGATATATCAACTAATAGAAATGGTATATGTCACGATAACACATATTGAAGTTTAATATATTTTAGTGGTAAGTATTACAATAAACGATAATTAATAAATAGCACAGTGAAATGCAATACACTTTAATTCAATTCAATTATTCGCTCCTCCACAGCTTACACGCTAATGCACTACAAAATACAAAACAAGATACAAGACATTTCCTACCAAAAGTTTCACAGTTAATTTAGCAAATGTCAGGGATGGTTTCATGATAACTGAGGATTTTCACAAACATCTTTGTCTGTTCAATGTTGAAATTTTAGTCGATATTTGGCACAGATGTTTTTTGTGCACTGCCCCAGTCTGTGTTTGCCCATGTGTCATTCCCAGATTGTTCAAAAAGACAAATATGATGCACCCAGGACAGACTCATGAGTGAAAATATGAATTTATATCCCAGATAAATACATGTTGTCAAGTTAATGTTTAAACTTCACTATAACTTTACAGAAATTTGGTCTGTACTATAGATTTTAAAAGTCAAAATTGGTATCAGTATCATCTCAAAGAAAAAAAAAATCAATATAGGACCATCCTTATTTAACAGCTTACATGCTAAAATAGTATAAATATTGGAAATTTGGCATTTATTGAACAATAAATAGGAGTAGTATGTCCAGTTAACTACTCTAGGATCCAAAATTTAAGGAAAATAGCCGTCACTAGCTTGTAATTTGACTAAAACATGCATTGAATTGATTGAAATATAAAATGATAAATGATTGCAATTAATCAGTCGACGCTCTAATATTAATGCTTCAGGAATCGTTTACACTTGGAACAGAATCCTACTTTTTAAACGTATATTTTTAGGTCAATGGGGAAAGTAAAAGCAATACAAACCCTTATAAAACCTTCACTTGCGTCGCACCGCACCGCACAGATTAGCAAACGGCTATATTTGCACTTTATTAGCTTACAGTCCAAACAAGCGGAAAAACAGGGACCACAGATGGTTCAGTCGCGGTTTAAACCAGGACCTGTCATCCCCTCCACGCACCCGCGCCTCTGCACCATACCCCACCCCTCCGCCTCCCCTCCACCCTCGGCGCTGAGTAATGTTCAAACCTCACTCACCAAACCTCTCAGCTATGCACACGTTTATTTGAACGGTTTTCGGGCCCAAAACCATGAAAAATGCCTTGTTTTCGTGTCAGGATACGGGATACGTCGTTTCACCTGGCACCAGTTCACATGGCCGAGGAGCATTGACGTCAAAAAGGAGAAGCCAAGTTCTAAAAAGGATGCAGTGACACGGTGGGAAAAAGCAAGGCAAAACTCAATATAGGGATTTGAAATTGGAATGAAAAAAGAAATAGTTTCAAATTGATACGTGTTGTATAAGATTTGAAGGCACAAACTTGAGAATTTAAAGTTTTGTTATGAGGCTGGATCAATTGCAATTATTAGGAAATTGCATTCATTTAAGTAATAGAAACAACACAATATCCTGTCTTTTTAAGTATAAAACCTGTTAACCCTGTAGTTTACACCTCTACAAACATGTTCTGAAATGTCCTGTAGTTCTTCACAATGTGCTCTGTGACCTGAATCCTGAATTTGAAATCATGAATTGCAAATCAATTCAAAATGCCTTTCTCCCACGACAGAACAAGTTTTTAGTTGTTTTTTGATCTGTTCCAAATGGAAATGAGTGTGTTTGTTTAGGGTGGCTGTATCTTCCCAAATTTGGACCAATCAGTGGTGTAGTATATCTAGTATAAATATTTTTCATATTTTTCCCTACAATTTTTTATTTGAAATTTTATTTGAAAACAAAAACATGAAGAAATTAAAATATAAAACTAAACTAAAATATATATAATTTTTCCCTTTTGTGTATTTGTATTGAAACATTTATCCTTTGTATTGACAATTTTCTTCGAACATGAAAATAATAATAAAAAATTATAACAACAAACAAATACAACATAAAATAATACATAATTTAATATCCAACTACAACAGAATAAAATTAAAAGTCTTCCATTCCAGTCTGATTTTTATTTTTTTTATTTTTTATTTTTTGCCAACAACCTCTTCCCAAAATACCACGTAGCGTCCCTCTCAGTATTTATCTTTATGGTTTAGATTGCCCCACTCCATTCCCACCTCTATAATCAGCCGTACACAGATAACAGAGCTTGTTTTGCCCCTGCCTCCCATAGGTCTGCATTATAACCTGTCTGCACATGTGCTCAGACTGCAGCTTTGACACATGATGTCGGTATTTGTTGGCGTTCATCCTTGTGTTAGCGGCGCTGTAGCTAACAAGTGAACTAGCATATAATTTGCAAATGTGAAGTGTTTTCTATTTTGTAAGGCAGAAAAAATAACTTGTTTTTGGTTCTTGTGTTCAGTTCAAAATGATGATGGGGATGAATGGTTTATGAAATACAAAGAGACGGGTAGAGTAGCCACAGTAAGAACCCCGTTACTTCAAAATAATATTACTCAAGTACAAAGTAGAGTTCCAAGACATGGATCCCTGCAGCTGACGTAAAGGAAATGTCCACGAGATATTATCTTGCTAGGATGGAAATAAAAATTCTTTAAAGTCTTGCCCACCCATTCAAACCTGCTACCTATTATAAATACACATATATCTTTTATATTTGCCATCCTAAATCCGCCCTAATACAGGCTGGAACCATGCCTGAAGAATGAAATATTATCTTGAAGGAACGAGTTAATACTCACAACAACTTCTACTTCCTGTTTTCTTTTTTACCTCTACCGCACTGGATAGTTGATAAATAATTATTACCGCTAACTACTTTCATTTTCTTTACTACTGTTACTTCTACAATTTCAACCTCAGAGACTCAGACAAACACAAAGAGAGAAGTATTACTGAGCTGTATTGAATTAGTTATCTTTGGCGTGCGGACCTGGCAGAAGATATTGCGATGAAGGATGAGCTGGTTGGAAGACGTTTAGGAGATGTCTTTTCCTCCCGGGGTCTGGACACTGGAGGTGGTAGAAGTGAGTTAAGGAGATACTGCGGAGGAGGTGAGGCGCAGTACCCTCTGAAGTGGTTGTGCATCTGCAATGGGGGTTTAAACTGGACAGAGTGGGTGCTGATTGGATGTAGAGGAGGTGGGAGGAGTCAGGGTGATGTGATGAAGGCTGAGGAGCACGTAAACTACTACTAATACTTCTACTACTACTATCATCATTGTTGATTTGCTGTTGTTTGCCATAGAATCTACTACTACTACTGCCACTACTACTGAGCTATTGCATTGTTTCATTTTTATACTTTAACCAAAAAAAACCAAAAACATATTTGACATATTTTAGAACGTGTACTCCCTAATTCCCCAAAGTAAATAAGTCCTTGTTACCACATATTGTTATGCACATACTTGTCTTTTTAGGGTCAAAATTTTTGAAAGCTTGCCTAGACGATTATGTGGGATTGTGTATTGTGCTCATTGCAATTGAAGGAAGTGTGGTGATATTGCATAACAAATACCAAGAAATAGAAATACCAGGAATTTTCGACTAACAAAACAATTTATGCTGTGGCGTCATTTATACGAGAACGGGCAAAAAAAAATGTAACTGTGTAATTTAATGGTTCAAGGAGTTAGCAAAAACAAATTATCCACAGTTTCAGTCTTTAAATAAACTGTATTCAAAAACGTCTTGTGCGTACTCATGGTGACATAAGAGAAGACAAGAGGACACATGTATCAGGTTACAGGCAGGTGCATAAACTATTGCGTAATTATTAAAAAAAAATGTTTTTATAATGCCTGGAACGTGAAGTGTGAAAGTGATTTTAGGTGAATTTTAAAATATGGTAATCTGTTTTCTTGTTGTAGAGGTTTATATTGTTGAGCTATAATAATCAACATATTATTTACAAGCAAATAAAATAAAACGAAAAGCCTTTTTTTGGCAAATTTTTTTAAAAGTGGCTTTTTTGTTTTGGGTTTTTTTTCCATTTGAGATCATTTTATTGCGTGGAAAGACTGAAAAAACATGCGTCCTTACTGTGAGCTGGCTTGCATCTCCACAAACCTGGCTACCCTGGAAGAGAGCCTCCTTCTGCTTGTCTCCATGGACATTTTATTCCACTGGCTAAAACTGAAGTATGGCATGCAACTTGTACCCATCTACCTCCATGGAGAATGTTTTGAAGTATGGTTTTAACTTTCTATTTCCATGGAATCAAACAGGTCAAGCGCCACCTCCAGAAAGTTAGAGTGTACAACTTTAAATTAAATTGAAGGCAATATCAATAAATAAAACATGAAAAATAAAACAGACCAACAAAAAACAACAAAACAGAATGAAAGAAGATCAATTTTTTCTTGTTTCTGAAGTCAATGCAGTAATATATAAAAAAGAATAACGTGACACTGAGTTTACCGGGGAAATCGCCACTGCTCTTGAAGTAAGGTTACGTAACATCTGCTCCTCTCCAAAACATTACATAAACCAGCCTCCTACAACACATGCACTGCTGTCTGAAGTCCTGCCAGTGTTCATCCATAATTCATACATCCAGTTCTAGTATTTCATTTGAAAGGGGTTAAGTGTCCCAGGTCTTCTCTTGTCCCCAGGCAGGAGCACGTGTCCAGGATGTAGCAGCGACCGTGTGGTGCAGCTGGCCGACCACAGCGCCCCCTACAGCAGCACTCCCGTCGATGAGCCTCCTGGACCGGGCAGTGACAGGGATGAAGATCACCTGGACGGGACCCTCAACTCAGTCTCTGATGATAAGGTACAAGACAGTCCTATTCTGGTCAGTTCGTAGTGTTGCAGTATGGTCCTTGGGCAAGACACTTGAGTCACTGTTTGAATGGGGTGGGGTGGAGATTGGTACTGATCAGGAAGGTTGTTGATTTGTGGTCATTAATCTGTGAATCTGTCCCAGGGAAATTCCAGGGTTGGAATTTCAGGGTTACATAAATGTATTATCCATGGATTTCAGAATGAGGAAAAAATAGGATAGTTGCCACTGCAATTAACAATTTAACAAAACAAAATATAAATTTTTTTTAGAATTTAGTGATCATCATTAATACTAGGACCATTTGCCGAATGGAAATACAAAATAAATGGTGTAATTGAAATGACAAAACAAAATACTTTACGGAGATGTGAGTTTGGTGACTGCTGAGTGGATTAGCCAAGGACATGCATGATCTGTCCTTTTCAAGACAAATCTGGCTGCTTCTGCAGAATCAATGAGTGAAGCATTAAACTCTATTAATCTGAAGTGAGAAAAATGTAATTTTATTCCAAATGATTTCATGTGAAAATAATGAAATAAACAAATCTGATTGGACAGTTGTGTTTGGTTATGGCCCAAAATTCAACGGAGAGAGTGAGGACCAGACTGATATCCTCTGTATAAAAAATACCAAGAGCTATCAGTCTGGATTTGCCAAGTGCAGAATGGTTCCAATGGCCCAAACATTGCTCAGAAAATACTGTTACTAAGTTACTTGGGTCTTTGGATTAGAAAGTCTCCAAACTGCAACCAAGAATTTCCATCATAATCTCAAGTTCATTCACAAGGGCACTCTCATTTAATTGTTTTGGAACAAAAATTTGTAACATCACATTTTTGTTCCTCAGGAGGACTTTCCCGACACAAGCCTCCATGTGAATGGAACCAACACCGATGACCCCACCTCCGCCTTCCTGACAGCCCTTAGCTCCTTTTACATTGGGGGGAGCCAGGGGGACCAGTCCAGCCCCTCCAACACCACAGAGACCGGGGAGGAGCTGGCCGGGAGCTACCACTACACCGACACGGAGGCTATTGCGGCCCAGGTGTCACTGTGCCCATCAGGAATGACCTCTTCAGAGGGTGGGTACAGATGCTTGGGTAAATACAAAATTTATAGACTCAAATTGCCCTCACACTTGCCCTGGTTTAGTCTGATCACAGCTTAGTCCTTGGTGTGGTTCTGTTCTAGTCCTGGTTTAGTCATTTACTACATTTACATGACACCAGGAAAAAGGGATAACTGACCTAGACCAATTCAAATCCATTATTGTAAATGCAGGTAAATCCAGGAGCTCCAATTGAGGTATTGTGAATAGAATCTCAAAGATTCCACATCGGGAGAAGCTAATGAATACTCAGATACCTGCTGCATGTAACCGCACAATCCACTTTACATTAGGCACAGACTAGGAGAGGCGTTCAACTGCACGAGGTAAGAAAGAGCCAGGCAAATATTTGAAATGCATTTGGATGCGTTAGATGAGCACCAATGACAAACTACGGCCTCTCCACCCAGCACCCACCAAGCACATGCTATTTTGTTTTGGTTCACTACGTTAAAGTGAAAATGAAACTAGCAGTTCCTAGCATGTCTGAAAATCAAATGTAAATGTGATTATCTATTTCTGTGTGATTATATTTATGATAGCTGTTTTTTATTAGTAATTATAGCTGAAAAGGATTACTGCGAATGCGAATGCTAACTTACTACAAGCGTCTGACATCTTCAGTTCTTGGACCTGCTGTAGACTGGGGCAACAGGTTTCGGGCAAAGATGAAATTTGAATTTCTCTGTGCATGTAACGTAGTGATTGTCTGTCTGGTCCTGCATGTTTGAACACAGCCATAGATATGAAACGTATCTAGTGCTGAATGGTGTTACATGAGACACATTGCTAGTTAGCGATAGCCTTTTTTATTTATAATATTCACAATTAAAGTTCAGCCAAGTTGGTGTTTATTTGTTGGTTTAAAAAAAAACAACACACGCAATAGTCACACATATCTTAGTATCTAGGTGCACTATGTAACTTTTCTTACGGACCACCACCACCTGTTTCTCTCCATAGAGATGTTTTTGGTTTCCCCGGAGACAAGCAGGTGAGACACTCCAAAGCCAAATTACAGGTCAAATCTGTGGAGAGTCAAAACAAGCACACCTGTGATTGAATAAATACTAGATGTAGAGCTTAATGCCATACTGTGAAACATTCCAGGAAAAGTGATAACATCTCCATTGAGACAAGCAGGTGCCAGACCAGCAGAATTGTTACATAGTACAGCTTTAATCTTACACATTCTGACTTGAAATATCTGCTAATGTCTAAGGATTAGTTTACATTTTGGTAGTTTATGCTAATCTGGTCATTAGCATGCATAAACCGGATAGCTAAAATATGCGTGTATCTTATGTAATAACAGCTGCATTCACTGTTTGCTAACTATCCAGGGAATATCTGCTTTGCAAACTCAATATCAAATCACAAAACTAATCACAAATATAATTGGCTAATACATTTTTTCTTGGTCCAGAGAGACTAAAACAAGGTCTGTGTTTATTAAAAGGCCCATATTACATTATTATCTGATCTATGTTATAATATCCCAAAAATTTTCTCATTAAAAACAGACCCTGAGCTGTGTTTTGTTTCATTCACACATGTTTAACACACAACCCTGCATATTTAGGAGTTCTTCTCTCAAACAGAAAACGGTATGTTCCACGTTGTGATGTCATGTGGTAATGAAGTGCTCCACTGTGTTTTTAAAGTCCACACACATTCACTAGAATCATTTGAATGATTTCAGCATTGGAATTGCCAATATCTACTGAACAAAAAGTAAAAGGTAGCTAAATAAAAAATTACCGGTACAGCTTCTTCAATTTTGAGATTTGGATTACTCAAACATGTGTGAATAAAACAAAACACAACTCCAAGTATGTTTTTGATGAGATAACAACAATATAACATGGCTTAAAGCTCTCAAGAGTCAATTTTGTATAATATAGGATCTTTAAGTGTCATTTGGAGTGATTTAGACCAGTACTTTGAGAAATGTAGTTTACATGCAGTTACAGAAAAAGGAAGAACGCAGGAGGCCTATGATTACACTCAGCTTTCTTTCCTCTCCCATCGCTTCCAGTAATGACTCCAATCTGTTAGCATGTGGTTTGGCTAAAAACGGACCAGGCTATGGGCAGATGTGGCAGAGAGAGACGTAGCTTAGCCTAGCGAACACCAGCTCCTCCCTGCTAGCTTACCATCTTCACTCAAACGCAGTCAATCAAAGCTAGCATTTTTTTCTGGAGATGGCGCTAACCTAAACAGTTTATCCCACATGCCACATCTGATGCCGCTCGCTAGCTAACGGAATACAGGATCCGAATCGGGCCGTAAACGCTAATAAAATAGCAGTTATTTTTTACTGCCGTTTGGGCGCGTCTCCAGCTAACCGTGTTCTGCCAAATCACAGCTTTTTCTCGTGTAAAAGTGTAATGTTGAAATGATTATTGAATTAATTAGACACCCCAGCCAAGAAAGGGGTGTGTTGGGCCCTCGTTTTAGGGTGTTTGGGTTTAAATGTGTAGAATGGTGTGAAAATGTATTCCATATATTTCAACAGTAAAATATTGATGAGGGTAAGTGACTGTATTGTCTAAATATGCAGGTCTGTTGGAACTGGTCGAACTCTCGTCTTATTTGGGCCAAAGTGTTATTGAAAGATTGAATGCATTCCTATGAAGTTATGCACATTGGATTTGCTCACTAATGCTACCATGGAAATTATATTGTATTTCACTATGACATGTTACGTTTTTGGTTATAGATTTGGAAAAAGTTTGTAAATTAAAAAACTTAGGTAGACTTAAATAAAAGGATGTTTTCATTATAGTGAAAAATAGACAAAAACTTGCATCCTTTATGTGCGTGGGTGTGCGTCTCCATAAACCTGACTCTCCCTTGGCCTGGAGGAGGGTAATAAAGCTAGACACAAAAATATTTGTATGTATTTTAATAAAGTAAAACTGGACTGTTGTAGAATTAATTTTATATTAGAGAAATTGCACTGCTCTGCTGTACCAGGGGCACTCACTGCCAGCTCTGCAGTGCAATCTCTTAAACAGGGATCCTGTTTTTGGTATTTTGTTTTTTTTTGACAATAAGGTAGATCAACTGCTGCTGTGAGATTTGCTATGAGGTTTTCAGTTCTTCCCGAATACTGGCCTGGTTCAATTATTGTTTTGTCTTCTCTCTGTCTCTTCTGTCTGTACTTGCACCTCTCCTCTCTGAAATTCACACCATACTCAGTTCAAAGATCATTTTACATCCATAACTCTTCCCATGGATATTAATGTCACAGAGTTCTTTGCGTCTGTGTGCCGTCAACTTCAATTAGCTGCACCTCTTCATCAGTAATGCTAAAATAACCCTTAAGTCAGATTTATTGCTCTAAATGCGGGGGCTGTTGGCTAAAGCTGTGGCCCTGCGCTGTAAAAATACACTCTGGGTTTTTGTTTCGGCCAAATAATCAGTTCGTACGCTGCCAGGAAACTATGGCTCACCATTCATGTACCATATCATTTGAAGATGTATTTAATTATATTCTTGTCAATAATTACAAAAATGTACTCTGTTATAGATGAGTTGGATCTGAGTTGTGAAGACTTCGATGCTGTAGACCACCGGCTCAAACTCTTCTTTGACGTGGAGGTTTTTGAGGAGGAAGAGGAGCTGCATTCGTTTTTAAAGGTATTCCTTTACTAGGCAGACAGTGTACCTAATAAAATGCCCCCCCAGTGTGTAACCACACGAGCAATGAGCAATATTCACAATAGTATCGTGTATTTGGTTGGGACATCTTAATGAACATACATGAGACACATGCTGTAACGCACAGGATTGTAGCCATGGGCTCATTTCCATTCATTGTCCTTTCTCACAAAGGCACTTTTATACATACATCAATGTGTGGATTAAGTGTATTGCCCAAGGACACAATAACAGTTTGCACTGTTGCATAGATGTTCGAACAGCCAACCTTGGTTGATTGGTGTACAAACACTCTAACCACTCAGCCCCTGCTGCTCCACTGTGGCATCTGGAATTCCCAGCCGTCTCCCATTCAAGTACTAACCAGACCCAACCCTGCTCGGCCTCAGATCAGACGAGTTTGGGCATCTCATGGTTTTCAGAATATCTAGAATATTATTAAGTATAGGCTACTTTCCTTAAAATATAGTTTAAGTAACTGGGTGACTCAGTGGTTTGAACTTGAACATTCATTAACCTGAAGGTTGTTCAGTTTGATCCCAGTTCCAAACAGGGAATGCTTTTGTTGTGTCCTTGGGCCAAATACTTCACCCACTTTCATTGATGCCTGTGGTTCTACAGTTGCAGACGTTGCTTACCATCTCTGTGCATGAATAATAAAGTGAAAGTCTTTGAAAGTATTATGCTAGACTACTGTGTTACTATTATTGACCAGCCCACCCAAATATTTCACCAACTTCCAGCTCCAAAACCATTGAGCCAGTGCCATGGCTGATTGAACCGCACTGTAGAAGAGCCGTACCTTATAATGTGTCCACCCATGAGGATACTTCCCAGTAGCTCACCTTGTAAAAACATTTTCGCCCGCAGTACAAGTACTATTTAGCTAATACCTGGCTTACAGACATGGAGCGATTACAATGGATCTCTCTGCTGCCGGTAGTTCTGTTGCGCTAATGATGCAGAACAAAGGCATTAGATTGTATCGCTCGGATTTTTAATGGAAAATCGAAGCCAGAAAAAGTTTGGAATTGGAGAAATGTGTGAGCGGCCTTCCTGTTATGTTGGAGTACATATAGCAGCGGCGGTAGTAAGATTTAAATGTGCGGTGTAAATTATAACAAGGCTGGAAATATGTTTATGTATATAGCGTCTGTAAACCGGCTGGATCAGGGTCAAAAATGTTGTTTACGTCTTTTGTGGAGGATTACTGGAGGTGGCGAAGCGTGGAATGTTAGCTACTATTTGTTCCTACATACTTAAAGCTCCTGTACTATACATTATCCAGGCTTTAACTACTTCCTAACGCTGTGGCTTTGGTATTTAAAGGCGCACTATTTAACTTTTCTGCACCTGCTTGTCTCCGTGGAGATGGTATTGCTTTGTAGGGTCGCCAAAAGTATCGAAAATCAGATTCTAGTATAAGACTCATAGACTAGTATACACTCATGGACCATTATGGAACTTACCTGGAAGACTGAGGAATTACACAGATACAAGGCAACACTACTGATTTGCCTGGAATGTTTCATCATAAAGCATTAAAATTATCTATCTTGCATTACTTCAATTGGAGGTGTTTTTATTGCTAACAAATACCTGCTCTGGTGGCATCATTGTGGTTTTGTTTCCATGGAGAAGTTTAAGTTTTATGTCATTCTGTGGAACATTCCAGGCAAGCAGAGACAAGCAGGTGCTGCAGCATCCAACATGAACTAAAATAAGTTTGGGAAAACAATAAAAGCAGCCTGGAATTGGGATTTTTTACCTTTTCACAGCTTTCAGACATATAACTTGTTCTAATCGATTGAAATTAATTTACATATATACTACAGATGGGCGATATATCGGTTCCAGTCTCGATATCGATGTTTGATACTGATATTTTTCTGGCACAATCTCATTCTTCCTGTGCCCATGTGTCATTCCCAGTTTGTGCATCAGATGTGTCTTTTTGTACAGACTCCTGATCAACAATGAAAATAAACGAACATTATACGGCTATATTTTTACAAGATCACGCAACTAACTATTTTATATCACACATATATACATTTAGTTGTTATTTTTACAAAAGTGAAAAGTTAATTTGTGATTTTTACTTTAAGTTAAGATTAATTTAATAAGTGTAGGTATTGGAAAATATCGGTTATCAGCCACAGCAGGTCAAATATCGGATATCGGTATTGGCTAAAAAAAAATCGATATCTTCTCTAATATGCACACGATTAACTGCATTAGTCGTTAGCAGCGCCTGTTAACTTTTTTCTTGGGTTTCAAAATGTTTTCAAGCTTTTGCAAAAAAACCAAAAACTTCCTTTATCTTTTCATGCAACTTTTTGGGCACCAGAGACCACTTTATAAAAAGCAGACTCCTTTCATTTTGAAATGTGAACAAATGGGAACATTTAAATACGTGGATAGGGATAAAAATGTGTTTTTATAAGATATTTTTATCTTTTTTATGAGGTATGAAAATAAACACAATCTATCTATTTGGCTTAACTTTACACCTTATCATATGAGCTCATGAACAGGAACTAAATGACACCTTAAATGGCCAAAAATACACAGAACTTACCCCAAATGCTATAAAAATTATTCATTTCATTGCATTAATTGTTATCATTTTTAATTTATTTTAGTTTTAAGTGATCATAAGACACTGGCATTACATTTTGACAAAACACCATGCACAAGTGTTGTATTTTTATCGTAGCTAATAGTGCCCTGACTGCGGCCGAAGCCTCGTAGCATGACTAGCACTGGAACATTACTAAATAAAATAATGGTTGGGCGTATTTTTATAATGATTTGGTGTATTTTTACAGCAGTTGGTTGTATTTTTGGTGACTGAGTGCGAGTGGAACAGACGTTTTCCGGCTCAACCATAACCCACTTTCACGCACTTCGGCCAAATAGTTTCCAGCGCCTTTGGGGACATGGAACTATGCAAAAATACAGCAGACTTTCCTTTGCCAAGATAATTTGTTTGGCTTGGAGTTTTCATTTCATTAGTTTGCTATTTAACATTTATTTTAAGGCAAATAGTGAAAAAAATCAACGTTTTCAACTATACCAACTTTCTTGTACCTACGTAAATATAAGGAAATAAAGGTTTTTGTCACATGCAAATTTTATGTGCAACATTGATCCAAATTTCTCATATTTAATTTCATCTTAACTTTCTGGTTAAAGGGCCTGTACCAAATTTACTCATGTAATAAAGCTAAATTTGCCTTGTCTTGGTACAGCTGTGTTGTAAATCCAGCTCTTAGTGTCCAAATGAGACCGCTGTCTGCATCTAATTATAGTGCTTTGTTAGCATGCTAGTTGTTGGCATTATCGTGATGACAAATCGTGAAGCTTATAAATTCATCACAGTGAATAATAAATCCAGGAATGTGTTTCTAAATTCAGGAATAAGTTTGGACCACTACAGACAGATTAAAATGAACTAGTTCTGTTTTATGTTGGTAAAAATCCAAAGTCTTCCATCTGCTCCAAACCGCATGCTTTTACTGACAGAGCATTGGCTTTAGACTCCTCCATTAAAAAGACCCAAGCTGATCATTGACCATTTAAAACTATAGTATCTTAATTTTATTTTTACTACTTGTTCCATATATTTTTAGTGTTCTTATGGTCTGGTTTTGAGTTCCTTGACTGTAAAATAATGCATTTTCTACTTTTATAAATCATGAACATACCCAACCATTTAGTCATACTACTTACTTTTACTTTAGTTGTCATAAAAATACAATGACGAAAAGTATAACAAAACATAATCAAACTCCTTAGTGCTTCCTTTAACATATATTCTAACCAGAGGAGTTGTGCTGACAGCTTTAAGACCACAGTGATAAACCTGCTCTGTTGTAACCCATTCACTCTCATTCTTTTTCACTTGCATGTGTGTGTTCTCTGCCTTCTGTCCAGTTCATTCAAGTATCTCAGCTTTGTTTATGTATTCCTCTCCACAGCTCTCCAAAACCTCCAGAGAACAAGTCCAAATGTTGAAAGAGTGATTCAAAACCTCTCCCTGTTTCTTGTTATGTCATCTTATTATGCAAATTTGACTTTTGTGAGCTTTTCGCCATGTTATAACATTGTTCCCTGATCAAAAGCATGCCTGGAGTTGAATTTTCGTCATCATGTTTGATTAATCCAGTTCAATAAGTTTGTCCTCTCAAACCACTCAAAAAACACACAATTTTAAATTTCCTAGGATTGTTATGTCACAGGTAAAAGTCTGGAGGTTTCCTGTGCAATTTTTAAGTCTATAAATCATTGCCAGACGTTATAAGCATTTCTCTTGAAAAATTGTGTTCATTACAACTTCTTTTAGCATGTCAGAAAGGTTGCTAATGTTAGTTATTCTTTGTTTTTTCAGTGGTAATTTCCTCTGCTGCTGGTAGATGGCGGCCTATCCCAGATCCCAGTATAGAGAGTTTAGATTTTCCTCATATTTCTGCCTAGTTTTTTGTATTTATTTATTTTATTTTTTATTATTTTTGTATTTATTTTATTATTTTTTATTATTTTGGTAAAGTTTATTATTTTACTTCTGGTCGGACACGGGCAGCAGATATGGCATATGTAGAGGAAGCTCCGTAACTGTTACCTAGCAACCATAAACAAAACTTGTCTAAATGTCTTCCTTGTGCGTAAATTGTCTGACTGCTACTTCCTGCATTTTTGTTCTTTTTTTCCTCAACAGTTTTTTTTCCCACAAACTGCCACTTAACGGATGTAAACCTATGATAACTGTTTACCACAAACACTATCCCTACAGGCCAAGTCAGAACTGGAAAAACATGAAAACCTGTCATCCACACTTTAAACGTTTGCTATTTCTCTTGTTTTCCTGTTCTTCCAAGATGTCAGCCGTCAAATTTGGAGAGCCAGGGGAGGTGCCGTCTCTGCTGGTGGTGTCTAACCTGAGGATCTACTTCTTGGAAATGATTTCGGATACACAGTAAGGACAATACAGTGGAAGTGACACAATGACACAAAGTAGGGCAGGAAGAGGCTCGTCTGCTCATGATATTGTCTTCAGGAATGGGTTTGTTCCTTGGCAGTCTTGGTGGGAATGTTTAGTTGCATCTATTTATAGCAGAGCAAATAGGCATGACTCTGAACTGGTTTAAAAGTATATATTTTTGCAATTTATTCACAATTTTTAAAACTTGCTTAAGTTGTTTATTTTCTACTTTCTTAAACATATTTTTGCAGATAACTTGGATTGCCACTTTTTGTGATTAAAACCATAATACCTACTCACTAACATAATTCCAGTGCCTATCCCAAAATCTGAATTAGTGTAAATCCATAGCATTTATTAAAGAAGGGTATGATGCAAAATTTACTTTTTAGTGCTTTTCTACCGTGTTATAACATCATTCCCTCATCAAAAACATGCTTGAAGTGGTTTTATATGTCATCCGTGCATATTTAAGTAATCTAGCAATATCTCCCGGGCCTTATTTGAACCCTCCTCAGGGTTAGCAGTACGAGCCTGGACAAGACTCAGCCCACGAGTCTGTGTCATCCATGCTCCCAAATCCCAAAGGCAATTTGTCATCAATGCAAAAGCACGATACAAAACAGTACACTACAACTTCATAAACCTGATGCACTGTACTATAGTTTCATTAACGGGATGCACGCCGATTGTGTCGTGATACTGCTCTGAAGAGAGGGCAAGGGGAGCGGGGGAATCAGAGCATCAAAAACAAAACTGAAACTAATTAAACATTTTAATATGTGGTTTTCTGTGAATTTAGTGTTCAAAACAATAAAAGGTAACATGGTGATATAAATGTTATGTGTTAGCAATTAATACCTCATACAAGTGTAATGCCCCCTCTTTAAAGCTAACAGCGCTGGCTAACCGCAGTGTCATGCACTTACTATCTACAATTTGCAGATAAAAAACTTTCAGGTAAAGTCAAAACTGTTTTAGTCGTCAACATATAGCATATAGCATATAGCTAGTGATGGGTCAGATTGAGGTACCAGAATGAATTCAAAAGTTTACAAACATTACAATTCATCCTTTTTTATGTTGGATTTATGAAAACTATATTTGCAGCAAAGTGTGTTTTGGTAACAGCCGCTTTGTATCAAAATGACCTGGTTTAGAAGCATTTCCTTTATAACCAAACTGGAGTTCTGGAAGGTAACATCACTAATGTTGATAAAAGGATTACTTTGTTAACATAACATGTGAATTACGTACAGAGATTGGTATTCCCAGATCTTTGTCATAAAACAAAATGTCTGTTTAGGTTAAAAACACTAGTTTACTGAGCACAAGTTTCTCATAAATACATTTTATGCAACATTAAACCTCAATTAAAATTTACGGCCTTATCATAAAAGATATTGGTTTAGTTTGACTCCCAACAGTTCATGGGTCACATTGTGTTTCTTAGAAATTTTTATTTTATTTTACTGTGATTATTGTGTAATATCTAAGAATCACATGCACCATACTAGAGTGTATGTCTCACACGCCCTGCAGGATTGGGGTGGCATTACATAACACGGGCAGTTTTCTGGGTCACATCTTGAGAACACATTGACCTCAAAGTGTCCAACCCACATGTTTCCCCCAACTTCTGCAAGCTCCTCTTCTCCTCTCCAAACAAGACCTACGCTCACATGCGCAACCAAGTCTGTAGAGTAGCCAAAAATGTACTCAAGGAAGAGCAGTTACTTAAAAGGATCTTTAAAATAATAAAATACAAAGTAGTGCTCCAGGAAATGATTCAACTAAGTGTAATTGCAACTCTCTGGATGTGTCATGTCATGTAATTTGAAAGAAAAAACATTCAATCAAATAATCTTGTATTTTCAAATGATGGGGGAAACTAAATTGTATCTGAAGGAGCAGTGCAAGGAACACAAAAGTTCAAATCATTTCATATTGTCGACATAAAGCTTTTGTCGCTTGTAGACTTACAGTGAGACGAGGAACCAAAACGTTTTACTCAAGTAAGAGTACTGTTACACTGTAAAATATATTACTGAAGTAGGGGTAAAAGTACGATGTCTGAAAACTACCCAGAGAAGTACAATTTTATGAAAGTTACTACCCACTTCTAACATCAGTCTCTCTCTCTCAACTGCGCAATAAATACCCATGATTTTATGCTGTGGTTCTGGTTTTGGTTTCCACAGAGTAAAGTGGGTACATAACAAAATGTGATGAAAAATCTAGCCAGAGTAATCAGATAACGCAGTAATTAGATCTGACATTGGCTGTGTGTTTACAGCACAAGATCATCAAAAACACCTGGTGACATTTGTCTGTGAATCAGTGGATTTTTAAAGAGTCTGTTGTATTTGGAAGACAAAGTGCAATGAGTTTGAAAATAACTCTTTCAATTTTTACAAGACTATATTATGCTAAATTAACTCTTTTGAGCTTTTAGCCATGTTATAACGTTAACTCCTCAAAAGCATACCTGGAGTTGTGTTTTGTTTCATTCACAGATATTTGAGGAACACTTTATCATGTCTACATCTTTACTAACTCAAAATGCTCTGCTCCACCTTGTGATGTCGTGAAGCGATAGTTTTCAAGTTGCCTTTCACCTTTAGTTCAGTAGAGATTGGCAATTCCCAGGCTGAAATGACCCAGATGACTCTAGTGAAGGTGTATGGAGTTTAAAAACACAGTGGAGCACTTCCTGTATCACCATATGATGTCACAAGGTGGAACAGCGTGTTTTCCATTTGAGAGAAGAATTCCTAAATAGCCTAAATATGCAGGGTGTGTGTGTTAAACATGTGTGAATGAAACAAAACACAACTCCAGGTCTGTTTGTGATGAGGAAACAACATTATAACATAGCTCAGAAAATAGTGTAATATGGGCCCTTTAACATTTTCTCTTGCCGTACTTGTATAATTTTCCCTGTCAAAACCTGCACAGGTGTGAACTAGAAATAAATCAGATTGCTCACATCTAGTGTTGTTACGATACTAAGATTTTAAACTTAATTTCAGTGTTAAGGAAAAGTTTTCTATGCAAACAAGATATTTTGTCATGTTATGGGATTTTTTCAGTATTGGTACTAAAGAGTGTCTATTTTCGATACTGGTTTTAGTATGGATTAGTATCTGATTTTCAATACTGTGACAGCCATACTATGTGTCTTATACTTGTTCTGATACAGGGCAAGATCATTCTAAAGCTATTAAGGAAATGTTCATTTCTGTCCTGTGAATGAATGAAAACTAGTATCGAAACTAGATACTCATTTAACATGTATCAGTTGATCAGTATCTGATTTTCTATACTTTTGCCAGCCCTACTCACATCAGATGTAACTGTTTACATGACATTTCCTTAATCTAATAACTTCAGAAATCAGATAACAGATTTTTTGTCTGCGTGTGAACACACCCACTGATTATGTTGTTGTTGTTATTGTTTTCTTCCAGCAGGGGGCAGCTGTCTGACTGGCTGGTGAAGCGGGACAGTCAGCCCATCCTGGAGCTGAGTTACCTGGAGGTGGGGCTGGGCTCTCAGTGCGTGCACATGGAGTTTGGGGAGGGGGCGGCGGCCTACACTCTGCTGGTGAGGGACAGCGCACGCTGCAAGAGCTTCTTTGGACGCCTCACAGGTAACATGTGGAATAAGGGGTGGCTATGGAAAAGTACGGAATTGATTACAGGAAACTGAATTAAAGTCTGGGTTTCCATTTGTTAGCAAGACTGTGACTGCCCTTTCCAAAATGTCCTGTAGAGAATTACTTTGCTAAATGATCTTGTCATTAAAGGAGCTGTATGTAGCCTGTGCTCTTACAGTGTTAAAAAAGCTACGACAATCACAACTGAACCTGTGTTGTCGGAGCCTTCACCTGCAGATAGAGACACATACAAGTTTTTCTCATTCTCAGTATATGGACAGGTCTCATGTGAAAGCTCAGAACCTCCAGAATTCACTCACTGAGCTGCAGAGGATGCACTAGCACTGATTCATGATGGCTGCAGGAGCTGAGGTTTAAAGTAGTGAACATTCAGATCAGAGAGAGTCCTTTTAGGTTTAAACCAACTGGATTTCAGCACTGGAACTGGCAACCCAAAACCTGTCTTGACAATCAAAACACAGAATTGTAACATAAATAAAAGGGCCATCATGTCCAATGTTTTTGTTCTTAAGATAAGAGCATTACATTGTTAGCAGTAAAAACTATATTTGATTTCTACATGTTTACCTGATATAAAATAGACACAGGACACAGATGGATCAAGTTAAGCAAATTTAAAATCAAAATCTTGCATACAGTTTCTTAAAGCTGCACTTTAACTTTTCTGGTGGAGGGTCTGTGACTCCATGAAGATGTCGTTGATTTCCCTGTAATGTTCCACAGCATGACAGCGAAAACCATGACCATTGTAAAAAATGAGTTGGATAAATGCAAGATAGATTTGTTTAATGCCATACTATGGAACCCATCCAGGCTATGCAGTAACAGCTCTTTGGAGATAAGCAGGTAGCTGACCATCCACAGGAAAAGTTATAAATAGTCTATAGTAAATTTGAATCGGACGGTCTGAAAGCAGCATTTCAGATGTATAGAAATGCAGTGCACATTTTTACCACCAGAAGTCACCAAAATGCTTAAACGCAATATTTTATCCCCACCATAAACACTGATGTTTTACATGTTATAATGCATGTGACCATTTTCTAATTGTGGCTTGGTTTGGTGGGATAGTACCTGTGGTCAATATTTATACATAGTTTTACATCAGTTAGGTGACAGTTTGTGGAAAAAAAGGTGAAAAGAAAAGAACAAAAATTCTAAAACATTTTCAAACAGAATTTCTCCATTCCATTTTTTCAGTTTAAACACTGATGTTACAAAATAAAGGTGTTGTCATTTATTAATTTTTATCAGTTTAGTCATAACTATTGTGCAATTTAGACAAGTTTTGGCACTGCTTACAGAATGGTTGCTAGGTAACTGTTATGGATTTACCTCTATATATGTCATATCTACTGTCCAACCAGGAAGTAAGTTATAAACTTCACCAAAAATAAGAAAGCTGGAAAAAAAAGGCAATTTTTAAAGTAAAATCTTAAATGTAATGATGTAATGATGCTTTGTTGAAACGAGTAGTCTAACTTGTCGTACGCACTTTAAATATATTTGCTATTAGGTCTGTATTTACAAATGGAAAAACTATAAAAACTCAAAGAAACCACTGATTTCTGTTCTACCTCTGCCTTACTGCTCCAGGCTTTCAAAGGGAAGACTCCACTCAATAATCTCTGCACTAATTTACCCCCATTAAAGTTATAGAGTGATACCGAGCCCTGTAGGCCTGGATAGGAACAGCGTGTACTTCCTATGGACCCAATCTATTACTACGACTACTGCTACTACTACTACTGCATGTGTTCATAAGTGTGAGGTAAAGCTGAGGAAAAGCTTTTATTAGACTAGGGGCTCCCGTGCACCTCTGGAATGTCTGGACACAATATGGAAAATGAATTTAACAATATCCAACAGCCCCCCTTAAGGTACACTATGGAGAAACGCATAGACGGCTCATATAGTGGAAAATGCTGTGGCTATAGTTGTACTAATGAAACTGGAGAAGTCATGGAATTGGTTTTGTCATAAGGAGGGATCTTGGGATAAATGGAAAATGCACTCCACTGGCATGTTCTCTGGGTTTATTTAAAGGCCCTGTACCAGATTTTTTTTATTTTTGGTTCCCCAAAATGTGTCTTGCCCCAATACAGATCCATTGTGCAGCTCTTGAGGTTAAAATCTAAAAGCGATTTATTGCCAGATGACCAGGAAGCGTGGCTTAGCATGCTAGTTGTTGTTAGCTTTACCATCAAACACCGCTTTGGTTTCTGGAAGTTGTGCTTATAAACTCATCGCGGTGAATAACTAGGATGCTCTGAATGCATAAGGTAAGTGAGGAATGAGTTCGGACCGCTGCAAACTGTTCTGTTTTTCACGTTTAAGACAGTAAAAAATGAGATACTGCACCTTTTAACATTATTGCAATCGAGCTTACATTAAAGATTTGACCTAGTTTTTGCTAATTTAAGCATTTTGTTGTATTTGGTGTATTAAGAGTGATCTATTAAAGGTAGAGTATCGCTATGTCATTTTCACATGCACGATTCCATGGAGATAGAAAGTTAAAACCATACTTAGCAACTTCTCTATTCTATTGAAAATTATATATAACATTTGAACGGAAAGTAGCAGAAGAAAGCCCCAGAAAGTCCAGGCCAAATGAGAGTCAGGGTTGTGGAGATGCAAGCCCGCTCATAGTAAGGACAGAGGCTTTTCAGTGCAATAAACTTTTTTATTTTTGTCAGTTTTTTGTCTAAAATTTTACATATTGTGACTTTAAATCAATAAAAGTTAATTTAGGATTTGCTGTTTGATCTTGATGTAAATATTCACAAACATTTTATTTTTATTAGCTTGGTTAGTTGGGACAGTACATGTTTCTGAACACGCCAGATTTAAACCGTGGGCTAGTATCCAATCCAGTTCTGACTGTGCAGATCAAGGCAGCCTGGATGCGTGTATCCTTAAAGAGGGAAAATTAATTAAACTTTGACTATAGGGGGCCTCGGTTACTCAGTGCAGGCTTAAAAACAAAATTCTGATGAGATTAGCAGCCTTTCATTCCTCCAACCACAACAGAACATTTTGTATTAAACAACAAGCACATCTCACACCAAAACTATGGCACAACAATACCTCTATCGTCGGGCACCAAAAACAGCTGCCGTAATGTTTTTATAGACAAGAAACCAGATTTGAACACGCTCCCGACACTAACCACAGCTAGAATAACTGACAGGGCAACACTGGCTGGGAACGCGAACGGAGAGAGGATGTGGTCTACGCTCTGACGCAGCCCGAAAGCCAAAAAACACACAGAACTTTTTGGAAAAATCGCCCATTGATGATTTGTCAATGAAGAGAAAAATGTCCTTGTTTTGAACTTGGGAGCAGACACAGCCAAGCAGTCTGGGCCTAGATTGGAAAAGCGAGATATATTGATATAGTACAGAACAGGCAGACTCCATACTTGGTGCTACGCTCGCTACTGATTACAATCTTGGCTGGCACCTCGTTTAAAGTTCCCCGTCCGACATGGGAGGCGAGACTGAGTGGGTGGAGTTTAATTCTAGGGTACCCAAAAATGACCGCGGCATCACCCACTTGTCTACAATGGTTTTACAGCTCAAATTCATCTCTGCTACCCTGGGAAAATGTGGCCTGTTGTATTGAAAAGTCTTATTGTGTATTATTCAAATCTTTTAAACTACTTATGTGTAGAAAACGGGTGAAAGTCATACTACAAGTGTGATATATGACTCCAGCGGATGAAACAGTGAGGAGTTAAAGGTGCTGTACCAGATTTTTACTTGTTTAAAATTGTGAAAAAACAGAACTAGTTAATTTTAAATGCAGTGGTCCAAACTTATTCCTCACTTCGGAACACCCTAATTATTTACCTGATGAGTTTATAAGCGCTTTTAACAACTTTCAGAAGCCAGAGCTACTTATATGTCTGTACTAGTGCAAGACAAATTTTGCTCAAATAAATGGAAAAATCTGGTACAGAGTATTTAAGTAGTTTTAAAGAGGCTAACAACAATGGCTGCTTGCGTCAAAGTTGGTTTACTGTGTGGTGAAAGTCATTTGAGCGCTCAAATGATCAGAGTGAGTCTAGTGAAGGGGTATAAACTTAAAAAAAAACACTGAGGATGTTCATGGGTTACTACTACGATGTTATAGAATGGTCACATGCTAAAGGAAGTTTAGTATAATGTAATCTAACCTTCAACTTTGAGTTATGATGTAGTCTTAGTTTGAGTTTTGACCCTCTCAGGCTTTTGTTGTTTTGCTCCGATCTTCTTAATACTACAATATATGAAACCGGTTCTTGCATGCATGTCTATAACACACATATTGTAATTTATGTATACTGTGTATTATATGGCATAATGCAACCTCTAAAGTAAATAAAATAGAAGAATTTAAATCAAATGTAAATTCACACCTCAAGATGTGTTTTAGCCCCTTCACTCTTCTCCTCTCTCAATCTCTCGAAGAAAAAAATGATTTTGTCACTTTTAACTTAGACTTTGAGTCTTACCTGTACTGATTTACGGTAATAAAGACAGACTCAGTTTAGTTGAATTCAGGCTTATTCTCGTGTCTGTGTTTTTGTCAGGGTGATGGCGGCAAGGAAGCTGTGACTTTCTTGTAGTCCACAATCATACCTACCTTTTATGTAAGACACTGTGTAGCCCAATTCTTTACTGGTGGGAAATATTCCACCCATGTGTAAACCGATCTTCACAGCAACAACTGTTTACGTACTGTGTTCCAGATCCATAACTATACATTTGACCCGCCATACTTCCCCTTTAAACCTTCCCTTTAAACCCTTTGAAGCTTGTCCTTTCTCTCTGCACTTGGAAGCCAAACGCCACATATTGCGCTCTTGCGTATTGTTGTCAAAGTCAATGACACGCTAGTTGGGGACGGCTTTGTGCAGTGGACATTTTCTCACCCGCTGCCTGTATAGGGCCGTAACGCGACACTGACACCAGAGACCTGTTGGCTTTCCCTGATCGTGAACACAATGGCTCCTGTCCCCTCTGTTGTGAATGTGCGGGGCGGGACGTTTGTAGGACACTGTGTCTTTTACAGGTTCGATTTACAGTTAAATATATCACATCTTGTACATTCCTTTACACAATAACTTATAGGTATGCCTTTTAAACCAGTATTTGAATTGGGGTTAATTTTTTTATTACCCCCTTAACTATAGTTATATTTCTTGAGCCAAGTTCATCGTCAAGAGAATACCTAGCTTGAGGTTTAGCCTTTAGCAGGTTTTGGATTGATTGCTAGCAGCTAAAAGATGTGATGGCAGAGTGGTTAGTGCTTTTCCATGTTCTCCTGCTGAATATTTGCAGGTAAAAAAATAATAATTCCTTATTTTTTTACATTATAATGCATTGTTCATTTCCTCCTCAAGCAAGTGGTAGCTTATTACTGTGGCCACAGCTGCCCTGAGGTAGACTGATGGAAGTTAGTCTGCCAATATGCGCGATTGGCTTCTCCGACCACCAGCCAACCACTAACACGCACACTGCAATCAAAATAAGTAAGGTAAATGAAGTGTCTTGCCTAAAGACACAACTACAATATGCAATTGTCACTGCTGACACACGTCTCTAAAATGTAGCCCCAAGACGTAACTGTTTACCACTGATAGAGGCACTAAACATTCTGGACGCGAAGCAGAAAAGAAAAAAGTTAAAGGCTCTGTGTCTGATTTTGACTATTTTTAAACTATTTAAAATGAATTAGTTCAGTTTTACACATTTTTAGTTGGTCCAAAGTTAGTCCTCACTGACCCTATGCCTTCCAAGCATCCTAATTACACACAGTGATGAGTTTTTATGCACTTTTCACAACTTTCAGAGACCAGAGCAGGATTTTATCGTTACAGTGAAGCTAACAACAACTAGCATGCTAACTGCACTTCCTGGCAAGACCAAATTTGCTGAAATACATGGGGAAAAAATCTGGTACATATGTTCAGTATAGTTACAATTATTACCTTTTCAAAGCTCTATAAATTCAAGGTTTTTTATGTAATGTAACCCAACACCAGTTACATCAGTAGTAAATCATACATTTATGTTAACCGTGACCTCCTCTGGCCCGGTTTTGTCTCCTGGCCCATTGTATTATTGTAACTAATGTCCTTTAGCTACAAACACACAGTGAGCCAACATTCCAGCCATACTTAATTGTTGCAAATGATTTCAAGTTTCACCTCTCCCCTTTCCTCTCCAAACATGGCTCTTGCTTCCAACGTAGGTACATCATCATTATTGTCCCATCTCTCCATCTCCTCCTCTCTTCTCCCTTGGTGGCTCTGCAGACCGCTCAACCTATTTGCTTCCTTTCTAAATGTTTATTGCAAACTCCGGCCGCAGCATTGTCTGCTTTGTGTTTCCTTGCGTATATCAGCATTCGTATATCAGCATTCTCACACACAGCTGTCCAAACAAGCACGCCACTCTAAACTCAAGCCAAAAACCCACTCCAATCTGTGGATATCTGGATTAGGGTTGTCCCGATCCGATACTGGTATTGGTATCAGCTGCTGATCTGGGCATTTTTGGAGTATCAGCTTGGATTTGGGGAATAGATCGGGCTGATACCATGAATATTTTCCTCTGCGTGCAGGTGTTGCTGCTAATTCTGCAGCTAACGCCCAGAGTGGCTTCAAACACAGACGGATGAGGCTCTAAAACAGATAAAACATAATTAATGACAGAGATGGTATTTGTTTTACCTGTGCTATGTCTCCACAGAACCTTAAAACTGGAAATGAAACTTAGAACAAATCGACAGAGGAGCAGAGCTGAATGCGCTATCTTGTTTAAATATGATAAGTGATCATGTATTTCGGCCAGGCAACTCGACTTTTTACAGACCTCAAACATGAATAATATAGTGAAAAAAACATTGCCTTTAGAAACAAAGGCTAAAACACCACCTAATGTCTTTGTCATAATGTTCCACTGCTCTACTGTGGACGAGTTTAAAACATTATTTTACAATGTTTTAAACCATCAACCATGGAATACTTAACTATTTATAAAGGCGCAGCTTAAATAGTAAAAATAAATTCAAGAAGAAAGGAAATCATTGAAAATTAGAAGTTCCGTTTCAGGGTGAGATCAGTATCAGATCAGGCGCCAAAAACCTGGACCAGGACATCCCTAATCTGGATGTCTTCTCACACACATTGTCACCGGGCTGACACATTGTTGAAGTGCAGATGTACAGACTGAATCACTTTATGTCTTCTCAGTTGTGGGCCTTTGTTTTGCAGCGGAGTTGGACGAGGTAATTAGAACCAAAAGTTGTGGTTGTAATTGTAGACTCGAGGCTGGTGTGAAGTAGGCGTTTTAAGAGGCATATTTTGGTCATCAATAAATGTTGTAGCTGGCTGAACACAAAATCTGGATCTTTCTCATGTGTTGATTCCACTTCGTTTGGCCTTTAATTTGTGATCTCTTGACAGCATAAAATGGCTTTATTTAGGCCTATTTGCTGTGTCAACTCGCATCATGCTCCTTTTTATTACGCCCATAAATTTCCAAAATATCGTCACGCCATGCAAGCATAAGCAAAAAAGTCTGGGTCATGCTATTTAACACTAGGGTTAGTATCTAAAATATGAAAAAATATGTAGAAAAAATGTAAAACTAGTATTGAAAGTAGATACTCATTTGAGCAAGTATCGATACTAAAAAAGTCACATTCACAGGACAGAAATGAACCTTTCCTGAATAGTTTTAGAATGATCTTGAGCTATGTCAGAACAAATATAAGACCACATAGACTAGTATACGCTCATGGACCACTATGGAAATGTAAAAGAAAGGACTATTATTTAATGCTGAAATAATAAAGAGTCTAAATAATAAAGAGTCTAAATAAAGAGTGTTTTATATTATCATTGTGGTATCGGAATCGGTATTGAGTATCGAGTCTATTCCTTAGCAATGTGACAACACTATTTTACACATTTAACACTTAATACCTACTTCTTTTCAGATGGGACGTCTGCCAAGTCTCATCTCCATGGATGTTATTGCTTTTTTGGAGTGTTCCACAGTATTGCATTAAACTGATCTATCTTGGATTTATTCAGTCATGTGTGGGTTTAATCAAAAAAATAAAAGAGAAAAAGAGAGAGAGAGAGAGCATTCTTATTTTAAGCCTGCTCACTTCTCTATAGATCTGATTTGTAACTTGCTTATCACCGTGGAGATAAGGCATATTGAATGTCATACTACATACAAAATATCTAATTGTGATTGTGATTGCTATTACATTTTGCGATTTATGTTTTAATAATTGTGTTTTTAATAATAAGATTTGCGTTCAAGTTCACATGTCACATTTCACAGTTCACATGTCCAGAAGAACTGCCAAAAAGACTGAAATCTGAACTGACAAACTAACACGAGAATCACATTTCAGAACATGTTTGTACAGATCGAAACTACAGGATTAGCAGTTTTCATGCAGAATAAGACCGGCTATTTTGTTGTTTGTGAAGGAAATTATGGTGCTTCAAAATATGCCAGTGTTTGCGATTTGCTAATTGCGTCCATTCAAACTGTGGTTTTGGTTCGATTGTGAATAATATTGCAGCCTGACCATATTGTGGAAAATACCAGGCTAATCTTCATGGAGGTGATGGTGGTGCACCCTCTACTAGAAAAGCGATAGTTCATCTATAGTTCATCATCAGTACAAAGATCGAAATGTATTATTGCCTCTCAAGATGTACGGTCTAACATTCAAGGGGCTCCAACAGTAAGATGGAACCTTTTGTTTCTGGTCATATGTTATTAGTTGTTACCCAGTAGCTTCTCAATCTTTGCTCAGATATACACTAAAGCACTTTTTGGCTTTAGCCTGGATAACAAACTAAGTAAAACCTTACATAACAAGTAACGTGGAAGCAGCATTTGGTCTAATTACTCCTTACGTTTCAGGAATCGTGCGGGAAATGGCCCATAAATCGGACAGCAAGCTCCAGTCCATCTCCACCACACGCCTGAGCCCGCAGCACCACCTCTGGTACGTTTCGCCTTTTTTTACCCCAAATAGCTCACACTTTACCAGACGTAGCGCTCTATCTGTCCTCCGCACGCACCCATTTGTCCTGCGGTCGCGAGGTGCCAGTGGAACTACAAGAATGGCCGCCGCAGCTCTGACTCGGCACTTCTGACACAGCTTTGGGTGATTACAATCAGACTTTTTCAGACTTCATTTTGTAAAAAGGGCTCAGCTAAATTAGCCGGGAAACCACATCTTAATTTCGAACATGTGTGGCGCTACGAATGCTGGCATCTCCCCGCGGTCTAGTCTGTTGTCACCTCGCTATTCAGCTTTTCGACGCTTGTAAACAGTAGCACGCTAGCTAAGTATTTACATGCACGGCCATGTTGTTTTGCAAAGAAACATGCTAAAATGTCACATAAAATAACTAGGCTAAATGCTAAGTGTGCTAAATGCTAAATCTAGACGAATTACAATTGTTCACGTTAGAAAAAATGTCACAACTTGAGTCATAAAGTTTTCTGAAATTAGTCATAAAATGTGGGCTTATTTGGCTTATTTGTGTGAATGACCGGTGTGAGTGATTTGTGGTTGGAAAAGCCAGCTCTGTCAGCGTTGAGGAACTTGTTCAACATTGTAAATTAATATTTAAGCCCACACACAATGTCTAAACAAAGATGTGTAATAAGTTAATTGTTTATGTATTAATACCCATTGCAACTGTAATATAAACTTATGCGATACAATGAGTGTGTTTACATGCACAAGAGTATCCCTGTTATGATCAGATTTTTTGTGTATCTTGTTTTTGTGTGTGTCCAAATGCAGTATCATGATTTCAGTATCCCGGTTACAAGAAACTGGGATACTGTCATTGAGATATTCTGAAGTGCTTGCCTGTATCTTGGCACTTTTTATTAGAAACAACAAAACCAAAGCAAAAAAAAACAACTTAAGTTAGCAAAGTTGCCGATTTGTTTAGCTCCTTGCCATATCAGGATACTATCCAGGATTGCACGTGTATGCAGGCATATGAGTATCCTGATTTCTCTGAGCACATGTAAACACACTCAATGTTGTTAGCATGCTAGTTGTTGGTAGGATATTGACACATCAAAACTTTGCTCTGGCCTCTGAAAGTTGAGAAAAGGGCGTATACACTCAGTTCAGCTTAGAATGGACTAGTTGTGCTTTTCTTGTTTTTAAGACAAAATCATTTGCAGCCCCTTTAAACTCATTTTAGTAAAGTATTGTGAAGTGCATTTTTTCGAAGTTCCCAGAGTCCAAACATATAAGAGCACATATAGAACATACAGTACATTTAAAAACGATTACATAACAGCAATGCGTACACAGTGTATGGCCTCTCCTTTCCTGGCCACCATTATAACTCCATTATCCCCTTTACCTCACAGTTAATCGCAATACCTCCCATCCTTCCTCTTTCCCCCTCTGTCTTGTTTCCATGTGAGACAGAACAGCACCTGTCCCACACTCACTCTGTTATTCCAGCCAAAACACTGTCTGCTCCTCCGCACTACACCAAGCAGCCATGTTGACTTTGGTCCTATGTTCAGACATGTTACCGGTGAGTAGTAACGCGGTCTGATCCCACAGGCCGTTGGTGTGTGAGGACATCCAGGACGACGTGGAGGAGGGGCAGCTGCAGTTCTTCTACATCCTGGCATTTGTCCTGCAAGGTAACACAACATCTGTTTTTTCTATAACAATATTGGCAATACTCACCGTCTCAGAAGAAAACAGTTTTAAGCAGCTTGTTTAAAGGAAAATGCAACTACGTAGACCATAATCCTTTGCTATATTTCAGTGCGACACGTGGCGGGTTAATTGCAGATGACATCACAACATTTTATTGGCCAATGATATTTCAGGTTCAGCGTATTTATATTTAATACTAAACTGACACATTCAACAATCTGAAAACCTCCAGTATGGTTATAAAGGTGAACTATGTAACTTTTCACCACGGGCATGCCTCCATGGAGATGTTATAACTTTGCCTTAAATGTCCTGCAGTATGGCATTAAACATCTTATCTAGTTTCTTGTATCCATGGAGACAAGCAGCCACTAAGCCAAGTTACAGATAACATGTGTGGACAGGTGATCCATTGAAATGAGTAAATGCAAGATAAATAAGTCTAATGCCATACTGTGGAACATTTGAGGCAAAGTAAAAACATGGAAGCAAGTAGGTGGAAGATCCCCCACCAGAAAAAGTTGCGTAGTGCAGCTTTAAAAGTGAATCAGCTTAAATATGTCGAGATATAGTGAGTTGTTTACACACCTTAAATAAGAAGTTAAACAAAAACACGGCAATTGAGAGTTTTAACGTTTTAACTGTTTGGTTTAGGTCTGCAGAATATATCTTAAAAATGTCGATATCGTAGTTTTGGCTGACGCAGTAATCGATATTGCAATGAACCCAATAGGTTCTCCATTTGATAAAAATACTGTTTATTAAAATGATAGAGTTAAATAAAGCTGATTTTAATAATGATTTTCCTTATTAAGCACAAAATTTGGCTTTATTTTGTCCTGTTTTTCATCTCTTTTCATTTTTTATTTTGAGTTTCACTAGTAAACTAAACAAAAAAAAAATTTCATATTGTTATACCTAAAACGTCTTAAAATATTGCAGTAATACTGATATTGCAGTTCTTAAGCCATACTGCAGAATATTCCAGTATCGTGCAGCCCTAGTTGGGTTCAGATGTCACTGGATGTCTGATGTTTTCTGTTGTTGTGATGACAGATTTTAAACAGTGAAAGGCAAAATCACATGTACCGTCTTTGTTGTTGTTGTTTTTGTGTGTCTGAATACATTTGGCAACTCATCCAAGTGTCTTCTTCAGTTCTGACCCAGCTCTCAGATACAGTTTCAGATTTAGTCCAATGAGGTTCATTTGATCTTCTGATAATTTATTTTAATAGATTCTTTTTTCAGACCAACGTTTAGTTTGTTTCCATACCTGACAGTTTCAACTGCTCACTTCCTCAGAATGGTCACAAGATGCTCCTGTGACGTGTCCAATCAGCTGATTTATATAGACTTTAAACAGGGACGAGGGGGCCTTTTTACTCTCACACACCTGAAATACTGGCATGAAGAATTCGGACAGCAGATGACGCTATCATCCTATCTCCACTGGTAAGAAGACAGCACCAAAATCTGTTCAAATATGCTAACTGGACACGTCAAAGCAACATCGCGTGACTGCTCTGAGGAAGACCGCTGTGAGCGGTCCAAATAGTCAAATAGGTATGAAAACAAACTAAACCTTTGTCTGAAAAAATAGTCTACTAAAATAAATACATTGATCAGATTTGGGTTCAGGTTCAGGCGATTATCCAGGGCCAATTCATCTGAGCAGCAAAAGATCACAACAGTCAGATCTATCTATCTCCAAAATAATACTTGTTGAAGTATTTATCTCCTCCACTAATTCCCCAAACAACATTTCCAACATTTTTAAGGTCATAAAGGACTGTAGGCCAGATTCCTATGTAACTGGTCTCTTGGTTAAATGCACCAGGCTGAAGAGTGCCTAAGGGGACTATTAATGAACAGCTGACTTCTTTCGCTCTTGTCGGAACGATATTCCTCACAATCGTAAACTGCAAAATTCCAAAGGTCCCATATCATTCATAGTTTAGCAGCTAGTATTTATGTTGAGAATTTTTGTAGTAAATGCAGTTCAAGTGTTGATGAGATTGTGTTTGTTGAAGTGGAATGGAGCTTAAAACCATGAAGGAGCACTAACTGTATTGCCACCTAATGATGTCACAAGGTGGAGCAGACTGTTTTCAGCTCTACAGAGAGAGACAAACCTAAATATTTTGATTTCTGTCAGTAAAATAAATCAATATGTGAAACAGAACTCAAAAAAAAAAATTGGGGGAATGGAGAAAAAATATTGACACAAAATAAACATTATATCATCATTTTCCATTGAATTATTTTGTTTTGACCCAAAGCAAATCATTTCTATTTTAAGAAGGTCTATTTATTTAAAGGGACAGTAGGTAACTTTCTAGAGGTGGCATGTCAGCTGCATGGTTCCTTAGAAATTAAAACCATACTTTGGAACATTTTCATTGAGACAGACACTTTTTATGCCATACTATGCAAGATTATAGCCAAACAACATTTCTATGGAAACAATCAGGTGGAAATAAGAGTCAGGTTTGTGGAGATGCAAGTCCACTTACAGTAAGAATGCATCTTTTTTTGTTTTTCAGTGCAATAAACACAACCAAACTGAAAAAAAACTTTTATCTTAGTCTATTTGTGGCTAAGAAGTTGCATAATGTGGCTTTAAACATAAAATATTTAAATGGAAAAAGTTGAAAAATCTATTTAATTAAAGGGTCAAGATTTTTTTTTGTGTGTGTATGAGTGTATGTGACCTACACAAATCTAGGCTACTTTGAGATCCACTGTCAAGTAATCTGAAAAAAAAAAAAAAACACCTTTTGATTTGACTAGAGATTAGCTGTGAAGAATTGGGTCAGCCAAACGTGACAGTACAGTAATCCATATTGTTAAGCTAATTCCTTTATTCCCTATACCTTGCCCTCTGTGACTGGGGCTGGTATGTATATAAGCTCTTTAGCCGCGAGCCCGCCCTCCGTCCCTATAGCAATAACTGGAGCATAAACATTTTTGTAATTCATTTTAGTTTGGGGGAACACGCTATCGTCAGAGCCTCTGTGTTCTGGCCATATGCGCAGGATATGAAGACGGGAAATTAAACGAAAAGTAGACATTGCCTTCAAGCTAAAACCTAGATATTGGAGTGCTATCTAGCGTAGCAATAGCATTTGAGTTTGTGAGCAGTTTGACGCGTGTTAGCATCCATTTTGACAATTTACTATTGACATGCTGACGCTAACAGATGCATTTTCTAACAGTTGAAAGCACGTGCATTGTTTATTTGAGTCAAGTTACCCGTGGGCTGACACCGAGCAGGAATCTGAATTGACGTGATGAGGCAAGCCTAGATCTGCCCAGTGCACTTCTCTGGGGCAAAAGTCATGAAATGCAGATGACTTTTCTGCAATTCGTGAATTCTCTCAATGGCCCGACCCTTTGACACAAGAATGTAGGGTGAATAACAAGAAGGTATAAATCAAAACATTATGTGGGAAGTACAAGGAAAAGCTTGTAAATGTCAGGTGAAATACAGCAGGTAATACAGTACAGTTTGTGATGTGATTTACCTGTGGACATTTAGACTAAACTAGTGCAATTATTTTGAATTGCAATTTGTAAAACAGTAATACACTATAACACTATATAGGCTACAGTTAATCATTTTTCACACTACGAATATATATATATGTATTATAAAGTACTTTTTTGCTATTGTCCATGATCCAAATAAAATAAAATACACAATATAGAAAACATATTGAAAGTAGTCTTAATTCCCATAATGAGACTAATAAAAGTTATCTCTGCTTATTGTAAGGCAGTGTGTAGTCTGTGATCTTATGTATAAAAAAACCAAAAACATTACAATCACATCTGAACCGCAGTTGTCAGAGCCTTTACTTGCAGATAGAGACACATACATGTTTTTCTCATTCTCAGTATATGGAAACGCCTCATGTGAAAGCTCAGAACCTCCAAAATTCACTCACTGAGCTGCAGAGGCTGCACTAGCACTGATTCATAATTGGCTGCAAGAGCTGAGGTTTAGGTAGTGACCATTCAGATCAAAGAGAGTCCTTTTAGGTTTAAACCACCCAGTTCCTTTAAGTTCACACACCTTTACCAGCCTCATTTCCATCATTTTTGTCAGTCATAATAGTAGTTTGCATGTGCTAATTTTTAAACAAAAAGTGTTACTATGCAAAATGCTCACCAGTGGCTTTGTTCGTCAAAAAGCCAACATTTCCAGATATACTTGTCCTTAAAGAGGGGGTATTTCACTTCCATGGACTATTTCCTGATAACACATAACATATTTAAATCACCGTTACCTTTTATTGTTTTGAAAACGATAAACACCGCTTCACATCACTATCACATTACAATCGCTGTGTGTTTTGTTAATGAAACTACTGCACATTGCATCAGATTTTTAATGCTATAGTGTATTGTTTTGTACCATACTTGTATATATTTATGGAAAATTGCTGTGTGGGAGCATGGATGACATAGACTTGTGGGCGGAGCACTGGACAAATTTTACAGCTAACCATTAGGGTTCGGATGGGGCCTGGAGAGATCGCTTAAATACTCAAACATGCATGGATGACATCTTAAACCTCTTCAGGCTTGTTTGTAAAGGAGGAACAATGTTATAACATGGTAGAAAGTTTCAAGATGGTATCAGATTGTATTATTTTTCCCTTGTAGAAGAATTCTGGACACCGCTGACCGTCCTTGCCACCAGGGAGACTCTTCACCTGCTCAGAGAGGATCACCAATGGAGGAAGAGCGCCACCGACCCCACAGCCAATGGAAGTGAAGAGCCCAGCAGCGGAGGCGTGACAGTGTTAGAGTCTCAGCCAATCAGCTGCGTGAGCTCCATCGTCCTCTGGCCCACAGACTCCTGCAGGATGGACATCAAACTTTATGATGAGGTTAGTTAGTTTATGAATTAAGATTATGAAAAAGTACAGGACGATGATTAGCTCTGATGAGACGTGTTCTAAAGGCAGGGAGGTGATGGGGTAGTGATGTAGACTATGAAAATATATTGAATACTGTAGTAGACAAAAAATATTGTTGTTAAAATAATACTGGACCTATTTACATGAAAAAGGGGAAAGTAAAAATAATATAGTGAGTTTTGGAACTTGCTCCTTGCGCTCCTTTTTTAAAATGTGACACTCTCAAAGACTAGAGTGTGAACCCAACCTATTCAACCTAATCCATAGTCTAAACAAATGACGTGCATGTTAAGATAATATCTACTGGAGAGAGGTCAAAGGTTAACTGCCAGCAGCCAACTTCTTGTATGGGGACTTTCAGTTTGTTTTTTTGGGGGGGGGGTTTGTTGTTTTTTGTATTAAAAAAATGAGCAATTTTGTGTTTTTGCATATCAAGTAGTTTTATGTTGATGTACACTAAATTATACATTTTTATTTTTATTTTAGAACTAAATTTCGCTCTATCTCCATGGGGTTTTAGTCTGTGTAAAAGCTGCTAATCTGTAGTTTAGATCTCTACAAACCTGTTGCATTCTTGGATTAGTTTAGCAGTTCACATTTCAGCCTTCTCTCTCAATTTCAAACACAAATTTCAAATCAAATCACATTTACACACACACTCATTTTCAAACCTAGAAATAGCAAGTGACAAAACCCCCAGATCGCATGACTCGACAGGCTATCCTGTTGCTTTCAAATCAGACCGGTTCTTTTTACCCTTCCAGCTACGACAATATTCACAAGTGTTTTGGTCTCATATTCCCAAATTTGAAAAGGCCATATTATAACCAGGTAGAATTACAAGTCAAAAGCTGTATTTAAGAAGCCATGTTTTGCTCTGTTTATTGTTTTAAGTGGACCAAATGGTAATGTAGGACAGGAGAGAGGGAGGATAATTTCAGTGGACAAAACAGGCCGCACATGAATATGATGTGGTACTCAAATTATACTGTTATACTGTGTAACGCTCTGATTTTCTCCTTGAAGATGTTACTGGTTTGAAGTTTCACAGTACAACATTAAACTTACCTATCTGTATGGAGACAAGCACCAACCGTCACCAGGCCAAATTATTTTTCTCCACAAAGGAACTGTATGTACTGTAAGATTTTTATTTTATGTAATCGTGTTCAAATCATGTATAGTTTTTAATGATTATAATTTGATATACTGGGAATATACATATGCTGAGAATGAGGAAAACTTTTACGTGCCCTCTTCTATCTGCAGGTTAAGGCACTGAGTTCAGTAATGATTGTAGTACTTTTTTAAAACTGAAACAGTGCAGGGTACATACAGTTCCTTTAAATGTTGATCCCTTAATTGGAAAATGACTGGTTCAAATCCCGGTACTGTTCTTCCATCGTGTTAACAAGCCCAACACTTCTCCTGAAGATCCGTAATTCCTAAAAGTTTCTAGTTAGCTAGCTGTGCGTTCCGATTGAGGCCAATATATTTTACGACTCTAAATCCGATAGAGCTCTCATTAAACTCACCGTGTGTGGCGTTCGAATGACATCACTGTTTACATAGCAACCAAAAACCCGCACTAAAGCATTTAGCGCAGCCCAATGCCTTTTTGGTACACTTCAGAAAAACCCACCGTAACCTGTGTGCACTTCTGGATCTAATCTTGGCCCCACCGCTCACCGCAAACACCTCCTCTACAAATGAGCGAGCCCTAAAAGCTTTTCCTCTCCAATAAATACCATTAGCGTTACACATTCGAACAATTAATCTACTTTTTATTTTTATTTATTCATTTGGTTTTGTTTCGGCAGACGGTGAAGCAGGAGAAGACGTGGAGCGTGCGGTCGGAAAGCTCTGAACTGCTCCAAAGTCTGGTGGCCTGGGTCAAAAAGCAATGGGAGGACATGTTTGGAGTCAAGTTGAGTTTACAAGAGGCATCGTAAGGCACATGCGCTCACAGGAATGGACAAGATATCGGACAATATGTGGAATTTTTTTCTTATTTCAGTTTTGGTTCGATATGGACAGATTCACCAACACAGCAGACTACTGAGTTCAAAAGAAATTAGAAGAGCAAGTTGTGGCTGCAGGTTTACACAATCATCATAACAAGTATAACAAAGTCAGTTATATACCAAGCACATTCATTTACAAGTGAATTTTTGATTTTTCAACTATAATTTAAGAGCCAGGACCTTGTTATAGATGTAAAAAATATCGGGAAATATCATTTACCGGCCACAACAGCAAGTCAAATATCACACATCAGGTTGCATCCGGTCTCCTACATGTGTCTGACTGTTTTTCCTCCACGTACGTAGGTTTCCCACATCAACCCAAAACAAGCACAATAGGTCAACTCATCCAGCTAAAGTAGTCCTGACCAAGACTAGCTCAAGATGCAGAGATGGGTTCCCGGGTGCTTACCTTGCTTAGGCCAGACTGATATGTGTAGAACTTTGAATTGAGTTCAACTGGAATGGCTACTCTCAAAGCGATCGCAAAAACGTGGATCATTTCGTCGCTTCATCGTTGGCTTCCATCCAAACCGCAATGCTTCACTGTGATTGGGCCACCCACCAGCGGCTGGGCCCAGTTGTACGAGCATGCACACGATTACACAGGCCCTGCAATGCTTCTCACAGGTTGTTCAAGCAGCATTGAAGGATGGGTGGAATACAGAAGACAAATTCACCTACAGGGACAGAAAAGTGTACTTGCGAATATTGGTATTAGCGGAAAAAAACAACTCCAAGTGTGTAAGAGGACTTACGCTAACACATGTTCACAAAGAAGGGCACCATTGGTCTGTTCTGTTCTGTTCTTGCCTGAGAAAGTCTGTTGCGTAATATATTTTCTTCTTTTTTCTCTTGTTTTTTACTGGTCAAATTGAGTGTGCCTTGTTTGTTGCTGGACTTCTTACCAAAAAGCACTTTAAACAGGACAACCACGTGGGAATTAGGCAAAGAGAACAAAATGTATATAGCAATTTCAAGCCTCATTTCTGCTAAAATTGTACTAGCTTGTTTGCGATGGCAGCCAACCCTGAGTCTGTTCTTTGTGGATGGTGATAAAGATGCAAGCTGCCCAAAAGGTTACATCATACCAGCTGTCATTTTCGATAGTGAAACAGGACAAAAATGGAGATATTGCTAATCTGCTAATCCTACGAACACTGATGTCACGGTCTAGTCATGTTATTTTGTTCTATACAGTCATTTCTATGTTCTAATATGTTTATCTAAAGATTAGGCCATTTAGATTAAACGTCCTGTACCTGATTTTTTTACTGTGAAAAACAAAACTAGTTCATTTAAAAGTGTTTGCAGCAGTTCAAAGTTATTCCTCACTTACCTTATACATCATAATTATTCACCACAATGAGTTTATAAGCTCTGTTTTAAAATTTCAAAGCTTTGCCATCGTGGTAATGCTGACCTGATTCTCGGACAATAATCTTTGTAATTAGGTTCAGTGTACAGCAGACTTATTTTGACCTCAACAGCTGCTTGTACAATATCTGTAGTGGGGTAATTTTGCTTAAATACATGGAAAAAATCAGGTACAGGGCTTTTAAATGCATACAGTAATTATTGTTTGTTTATGGAATAAGACTGCATATAGCAAAAGACAATTTTGATTTGAGAAATGTGGTAATTTCTTCTTTTTTTTTTTTTGAGAAAATTTTGAAAGTCAGAGATTTTTTTTTTATGCTAAAGATTTTTTTTTACCTTTTTTTTTTTTTTTTTTTTTAAAACCATTTTTATTTTTCACTTGAATATTTATACTTACATTTGGGAATAGTAATATAAATCAAGAATTTACCCAAACTTTTCATTTTCTTTTTTACTTTCCAAAAAAACAAAAAATCTTTGTTGCCACACAGGTTTAGACCCAAACATATAGCATACCTCCAGTTGGAAACAAAGCCTATATGACAGAACTGGGGCAAACATTTCACGTATTGGTCGAAGTCACATGACATGTCTGAGCCCTGCGGGATTATGGGACAGAGGCTCAAACAATGTCTATTGATGGGAATTAATTTTTTTTTTTTTTTTTTTTTTTTTTGTCTTAAGTCAATTTTGTGTGTTCATTTCTATCTCTTTGTCTAAACGAATTATGAAACCTAACTACTGTGATATTGATAATAACCATAGTGATACATATGTAGTCTAAATTATGATTTATTTTTTTTAGTATTACCAACATGTGTTGAAATGATTTATTTTTATATGAGGTATTAAATCTACTCATTAAATATTTTTCCTGATGTATTATATTATTTTTTTTATTTTATTTATTTATTTATTTTTAACATTGTACCGTAATCATACTAATTTATGTCTTAAATGTGATTGCAGTGTGACCCATGGAGCATAGAGAGTTTATAAAGTAAAACTGAGAAGCAGGATTTGGCAGGGTAAGTTAGCTATAGCTCGTAATGCTAACGTTCTTTTAGCAATATTAAAAGTTAATAGTGCCTTAGTGGAATGTTAGGAGGCCTTATAAATGTGTTGATGTGTTGGGAACTAACCTCGCAGCTAAAACCAGCTAGCGCAAAGTTCTTGTTGTGTATATTTAAATGTTCTACAGGTGGATCTTATCAGCAGAAAGGCATTGATACAATAGAGTTTATCTTCAACAGACATCTTGGAGAACAACCCGAGGAATTCTGCAGGTTTTTGCACTGGATGCCCTTCCAGTTGGTGAAGTGTCCTATAACAGGGACTCAACGCAATAACACTACGCTCAGGTGGGAATCAAACCAGTGACCCTGTGGTACATAAGCACATTTTTAAGCCATTATACAAATTAGTTCAAGCTTTTCAACTTGATTTTTCAGTCTTAAAAACATGAAAAACAGAACTGGTTCATTTTACAATTTGCAGTGGTCCAAAGTAAATACCAGTTCTCACTTAACTTGTACATTCTGAACATCTTAATTATTCACCACAATGAGTTTTTAAGCTTACCCGTTTCAGAGACCACTGCTAACAACAGCAGGCAAATAATATAAAATAGCACGCCGATGTTACTTCCTGGTTCACAGAGGACAGTACACAGCAGTCTCATTTTGACCCTAAGAGCTGATTTTATGTTATATCTGTACTCGGGCAAAACAAATTTTACTTTACTGCCAAACCTACCCCCCCCAAAAAACCCAAAACTGGTACAGTCCATTTAACATATGCACTCCTTCTGTTTATGTTAGCATCAATGTCTTTTATAACCCACATCTTCACTGATTCCTTAAGGACTCATTTCCAAACAATTACTACTACTACTACTACTACTACTACTACTACTAATACTATTACTACTACCTCATACCCCCCCTTCTTTCTTCCTGTTCTCCCTCTCATGCCCTTTGACCCCATTAATCCCATTACTTTCCATGCCGCTGCTTGAGCCCATGTGATAAAGTCTACCTATCCAATCCCATTTAAATCTATAGAAATCTGACTTGCATGTGATTCCTAAAATTTCCATTTCTCACCATATCGCAAAAATAGTCTGCGGTGCTGTCAGCAGTCATCGAAAAAACTCTGTAATTATCTTAAATGTGGCATGGCAGCAAATAAGGACCAGATGCATTGGAGGCTTGTGTTGCTTTCTCGTAGCCATGCAACATTAGCAAATATTGTAAACAGGAGTTAGCTGATATCTAAGCTTGGAGGAGCACGCTTTGGGTTAGAGCTAGCAAAATTGGCTTCTTTTGGGCAAATCAAAAGTGACAATAAAAAAAGTTGTTAGTGACGTCATGGTAACTACATTCAGCACATTAAAGAAGACATATATGTGCCTATGTCTGCTATAGTTATAATCTATGACACCCGTGGATCGTTATGTTATAATGTGGACTTTTAAATCGCAATATTCATCTAAAATTAATTAATAAAAGAAACAAGTCCACTGACCTCCGCATTAGAAAACCGCGGTGCCCAATGGGAGCTGACGTCGCCGTAAAAGTCACCACAACAAAGAGCCGTGAAGTTGTCGCCGTCTCCGTTGGATAGCAGCGGATCACGCTAGTGAGCAGCAGATTTTTTTTTTCCATTTGTACCAAACTGACTACGCAGCGCTGCCGAATCTTACGCGTATTACAGATTAAGAAAATAAAATTGGAGAATGAAGTAAGTACAGAGCAGTGGGCGTGTGCCGATGATGGTGAAAACAGGAGTTAATCGACAAAATGGCGTCTTGAAAATAAGCAATTAAAGATTGCTCAAACATGCACGAATCACTCCAAAAACAACTTCACGAGGTTAAATGAGAAGACAAACAACTATAATATGGTTAAAAGCCCTGAAAAGTCAAAAGTCGAAACGCTTTAAGGCCATACCTCATAATATTTTAGCCAATCAACAGACAAATAAAAGCCTTTAAGTTGATGTTTAACTTAACTTGACATGTTCTGCAGTGAAGCTTTAAATTAGCTTTTGATATTTTTACTAGCTTAGATTTAATTGACATTCACATCTTATTTAAAGTTGCATCCTGAAATTTTTCTGGTGGAGGGTCTGTGTCTGCTTGGCTCCATTATAATATTGCTGTGTAATGTTCCATAGTACGGCATTTAACGAATATATCTTGAATTCTCTCAACAATACCTTGAAAAACAAATTGTTATTGTGATCAGAGTCGCTACTTCACAGATCTGACCTGTAATTTGGCCTGGTGGCGATCGCTGCTTGTTTCCATAGAGATCAATATGTTTAATGCCATACTGTGGAACATTTCTGGCACAGCAGTAACATATTGTACATAGAGGCAAACCTGTGTGAGACTCCTGCAGTGCACCTTTACCTTACATGGCATTCTTTTAGAAGTTTATATTTTGAACTAATGACTTAGAATTTTGCAGATGACTTTTTTTTTTATAAAGGTTGAACATTTTTGTAAATAATTTTGGACTGAAAATGTCATGTGGAAATTTTGAATAATTTAAGGCCTGTACCTGATTTTCTCCCATGTATTTGAGCAAAATGTAGAAGATTTGTAGCAGCTCTTCAGGTCAAAATAAATCAGCTTTGTGCCCAGTAATTAGAAACTGCGTGGTTAGCATGCTAGTTGTTGTTAGTGTTACCATAACAGCAAACTCTCTCTGGCCTCCGAAGGGTGTGAAAAATGCTTATAAACTCATCGCTGTGAATAATTAGGTTGTTTAGAACACATAAAGTAATTGAGGATTAACTTTGAACCACTGGAAACCATTTCAAATAAACTAGTTCTGTTCTTCATGTTAGACTGCCTTTAAAGTATTTTCATTTGATTGATATAACTCACTTTGGTTCAAGTGGTCACTCAGTATCCAGAAGCCAAACCTTGCCACAGCTTTCGTGATGTGTTTAAAATCCCGTTGATAATGGGCGCAGCCATTTGGGCCTTTTTCCTGTCTGGGCCTAATCGCTCCCGCCTTTCTGGACGCACTTGAAAGCAGCTGCAGTGGAGGAATGCTAAATAGTCGCTTGGACAAGTCATGGACATTTGATTTGCCCAAACTGTCTCCAACTCCAGTCCGAATGGTTACACAGGCATTCTTCTTGGTCACCAGAGCTTCCATGACCTCCCAAAAACTTGGAGCTCAGAACTTAGTTGATGAGTTGTGGTATGGTTAACAGAAATTGGACTGAACATTCAAGGAAATACAGTATGTGCTTTCCCAGAATACTGTTTTGCCAAATTTTCATTACAAAGTTAAATTGTTTGTGTTTTGGAGAATTTAAAGTTCAAATTTGGTTTTAGGTTGGATTAGGGGGTTGCATGCTAGCAGATGTTTTAGAAAAAATATGGTTACTGTTGTAGAATAAATTGAAGTGGCCCAACCCGGAGACATGAACTCTCAACGCATTGTAATAGTGGCTATGGCTGTGCCGGTTGTAGCGAGTATTATACCTCTGATGACGTACGTCATAATAACAGCGGCTGAGCTGAGTTACCCTTTTGAGTTTTATTTTACAATTTCATTTCCCTATATATTCCTTCCTTATCAAATATTTTATTTAAATCTATTGGCCAAGCTAATGTTTATATGTGGGTTTTAAATAGCAGTTTTAACACTTTTTTGTTTTGTTTTTTTTATGTTCAATATTAGAATTTCCCTAATTGCTCAACATCTGATTCATAGTTGAAAAATCAGGCGCTTTTTCTTTCTCAAAACATGACTTTTCTTTTAAGTATTTACTTAATTATTTGGCCACCAGAGCTTCCATGACCGCCCAAAAACATACAACTTGGTGGATGAGTCGTGGTACTGTTAAGAAAAATTGGACCGAACCATGGAAGGAAATTTTGTTGCTACATTTCATTTCAAAGTATTTTTTTTTTGTGTGTGTGTTTTATTAAATTTTAATCTTGATCTCTGATGACGTACACCAAGAAAACTGAGCTGGCAGTGTGGGGCTGCCACAGCACAGAAATGCAATTTCTCTTTTATTTACCCTCTTGAGTTTTTGTGCACAACTGATAAGGAAAGTACAGTGAAATTAAAATGTTTTACGTCAATCTGTTGGCCAAGATAATGTTTATTGGTGGGTTTTAAATGGGTGCTTTAACTTTTTTTTTTTTTTTTAGATTTTTCCATAATAGCTCAACATCTGATTCATAGTTCTGCAATCAAGCATTTTTAAATTCCACATAGCAAGCATTTCTTTTATGTATTTATTTATTTGGCTACCAGAGCTTCAGTGACCGCCCAGAAACTTAGAACTTGGTTGAGTTGCGGTACAGTTAAGAAAAATTGGACCAAACATCGGAAGGAAATCGCCTCACCAAATTTAATTTCAAAGTTAAAATGTTAGTGTTTTGTGAAAATTTTAATTTAAAATTGGGTTTAGGTTGGATTAGGGGTTTGCATGCAAGGAGATGATGCAACCCCCTAATCCAACCTAAACCCAAAACCATATAAAAATAGGGCTACTTTTGTAGAATAAATTGAAGTAGATCAGCCTGGATTTGTGGTGCTTGAAAAAATAAAAGGAAATTTTTATTGTCAAATTGTTGTGGCCTGCTCTATTTTTGGTGCATTATTATCCCGCTTAATGTTAGATTTAAGAAATGTTTATTACGTGGTTGTTAGCATGTATGCTACTCTCTAACGTTCATAATCTAAGCAAAATAGAGCTATAAGTGATGATGTTTTCTAACGAAGCTCTGGTGTTTCTCACGTGTGGTCGAGTGGTTGTCAGTTGCTAGGTTTGTCAGTTTATGATGTTTAGAGGCTAACGCTAACTCTCCCAATTCATTGGGGCATGTGGAATGGTACTGACCTTTAAAATGCAGCCGTTCTGTTTACAAACACTGGAAGCGTCGATTGGCCAAGCTAATGTTTATTGTGAGGTTTTAAAAATGCAATTGTACTTTTTTTTTTTTTACTTTTTTCCCTATTCAGAATTTCAATGTTAGATCATCTGATTCATAGTTATACAAACAGGCATTTTTATTTCCCAAAGCACAATTTTTCCTTTTATTTATTATTTATTTATTTGTTCACCAGAGCTTCCATAACTCTTAAAAGCTTGGATCTCAGAACTTGGTTGATGAGTTGGTTGGTGGTACACGTTAGAAAATCTGGAACAAACATGGAAGGAAATACAGTATGTGCTTTCCGAGAATATTGTCTTGCCAAATTTTCATTACAAAGTTAAATTGTTTGTGTTTTGGAAAATTTTAAGGTTGAATTTGATTTTAGGTTGGATTAGGGGGTTGCATGCTAGCAGATGATTTATAAAAATATGGTTACTGTTGTAAAATAAATTGAAGTAGCCCAACCCAGAGACATGAACCCTTAAGGCATTGTAATAGTAGCTATGGTCATGCTTCTGTTGTAGGGAGTATTATACCTCTGATGACGTAGACCAAGATAACAACGACTGAGCTGGCAGTGTGGGGCTACCACAGCACAGTTATACAATTTAATTTCACTGTATATTCCTATAATATGTTTTACTTCCATCTATTGTTTATGATGTTGTTTAAATGCCTTCTTTCTTTCTTTTTTTTTTTTTTTTTGCCTTTTTCCCCATTCAGAATTTCAGTACTCAATATCTGATTCATAGTTACACAATCAGACATTTTTATTCCTCAAAGCACCATTGTTTTTTATGTATTTATTTATTTCACCAGAACTTAGTTGATAAGTTGTGGTACGGTTAAGACAAATTGGACCAAGGAAAATACAGTTTCCGAGAATATAGCCTAGCCAGATTTCATTACAAGGTTAAATTGTTAGTGTTTTGTGAAAGTTTAAGTTTAAATTTGGTTTTTGGTTGGATTGGGGGTTGCGTGCGTGCAGATGATTTATAATTTACAATACTTACTTTAAAAAATGTGGTTACCCTTTTGACATTTCTTGTACCATTTAATTTCAGTAGATATTCCTTTGCCGTGTTTAGAATTTCAATATTAGAATTTTCCCAGTTGTTCATCATCTTTTATTTATTTTTTTGTCTTGTTTAACTTCATATCTAATCCAAACCAACACAATTGAAACATTCCTATTCACCATCATTTTAAAATGTTGTTGTTTTTCTAATATTTTCCTCATATATATTTCTGTTTTCTTTCTTAGGGTCACCGCACACACTTCGCCGCCCTGTGAAGACATTTGAGTTAACGACCCCTCCCCAAAATACCCAAAATGCAATGCCATCCCTGCCTCCCTACTCGCTGGTGTGTGGAAGGTATGCTAACCAATTTCACAGTGTAAATATCCACTCCTATCTCACCTCCACCGGGTCGTACATGTGCGGGACATATGGAGGGGGGATACGGTGGGGGTGGGAGTTAGAGTGACTGGTCAAGCACTGGACCGTATACTTGAGTAACCCCCCCCCCCCTTCCCCCAAACACCACCCACACGCGGCCCCACCCACACCACTTCAAACAAAGACGAGCAGGGATCCTCCATTGTCCCTTTCTGAGACCTGTCAAACTCCAAGCTCATCTCCTCACATCAAAGTTATAGTCTGTGTGGTGCACTGTTACTTTCAGCCATTGTGGGGTTTTTTTTTACAGATGCCAGATGCCCTTCCTCTCACAACTGGACACATTACTATGATTGGAAACGGAATCTAACTCAAGCTTAAACCAGTCCACCACTGCAAATCCATCCGTGTGTTGTATTGATTATAGTTGATAATGGCGTAAAGGTACATTATTTAACTTTTCTGATGGAAGGCCAATTCTAATTCCTTTTAAATAGTTTATTATTTAATTGCTAAATGAAATTGGTGGTGAATTTGCACATCTCTCTTCATAGGCCTTTAATTCAGCTCTGTGGTCCCTTGGTAGTGGCTGATTGGCTTGCACTCACACTTCACAACAAGAAGGTTTCATGTTTGATCCCTAGGTCACCTGGGCCTTTCTCTGCAGAGTTTTCCCTGTTGTCTTGCTGGGTTTTCTCTGGACGCTTTGTTTAAATCCTCCAGCTAAGGTAGTCCTGAACAAGACTTGCAACAAGATCATGGAGATTAGCGTTAGTCTTGTTTAGCGCTTTTCCAGATGCTCAGAATCACTTTACAATTTCAGGCTTTTTTTCATTAACTTCACACTCTGTGGTAAGCTACCATTGTAGCCACAGCTGCCCTGAGGCAAGACTGATGGCAACGAGGCCCTCTGACCACCACCAATAATTACTCACACACCACATTCACTCTAGACAAAGTATGTGAAGTGCCTTGCCCAAGGACACAACGACAGTTTTACCACTAGCGCCGCACTGTGGCACCTTGTATTCCCATCCGTCTCCCATCCAAGTATTAACGAAGCCCAGCAATGCTTAGCTTCTGAGATCAAGCATTGACAAGGAGGTTTAGCCCGTGCTTATATCTCGAATAGCCCCTACTCTGAACAAACATGTTTAGTCATAAGTGTGTTTGGCCTAATACTAATAAGACATTCAATTTAACACTGTTGTTGTGAAGCAGGTCAAAGGTCGGGCGTGTGCGTACATATAGTCTCCCCTCTTAATCCTTTTATAGTCCAAGCCTTTAAACAAATACTTAAGTCAACTCAGCCATGTTGACTGGAGTGCTCCTTTCATGTCCCACAGCCCTAGAGTTACAGAGCAGAAACAATGTAGGCCTGGTCAGAGACATTTTTATTTCATCGCGTAATAACAGGCCGTTTTATAACTCCGTCTCGCTCAGCAAATAAAATCGGCTACAAAACAGGCTTCCTCCCGCAGCGCTTTTTCATAAATGCCAAAATGAATCAGCAAGTTTGGAGGGCATTGGGTAGGAAAGGCTAAGTCGGCTAGCGTTGGGGAATAGGGACCAAACACATGGGTTTTTAAGTAAAATTAAAGATGACATTATTCACTCTAGAACAGCCAAGTTACTGCAGGTGTTAAGAATTACAATTTAAATATGCACTCATTAACTGGAACATTTGGTGTTTTGGTGAACCGTGTTTATAAACTTTTTTACATGTCTCTGGGTTTAGTTGTTCTACCAAGTTGTTGCAGAATAAATTGTAGCCGTCTGAGAGTTGAAGAGAAGAGACATGAAGCTGGAGAAGGTTGTTTCAGTGCAGGACCCAGCACCTGGAGACGATGATGAACCCTCAAGATATCGTGATAGTGTTGTCCGTTCCAGTCCAGTCTGGCTGTTCTTCTGCTGTAGGGAGTATTATACCTCTGATGACGTAGGCCAAGATAACAAGGACTGAGCTGGCAGTGCGGTACACAACAGCAGCAGTGGAGTCTCTAACACGATTATAGTTTAAAAATGCACCGGTGTACGGTCCAAAAACATGGTGCTTTGCCTATAGTGTCCCACAGTATGGTATAAACATGAACTATCTTGCAATGAGGTGTTTTATTGCTAAAAAATAAACAAGAAATACGTAATCCAGAAATGTTTTTGTCTATTATTCCCTTCACAGTTTAGGTTTATCACAGAAGGAGATGTATTTACCTTGTTGACATGTGCTGTAGCTGCGAGCCATCTTCAGAACTGTCATCATCCGTCTCGGTGGTTCATCATGTGCCAAATATCAGATGAAATTATTTCCTGAGGCGTAGTCAGCTTGATGGACCTGGCAGGAAAAGGTAAATACATCTTTCTCTTATTGTTTTTAGAAAAGAACCAGGGTCTTGCATGAAATACATGTATTGCTATTGTGCACGGGCTTGCCTCTCCACAGATGAGACCTGTAATGTGCCCTGATGGCGTCACTTGCTTGTCTCCATAGTGATATATAAGCTATCATGCAAAATGTAATGTAGAATATTCGAAGCAAAGCAATAGCATTTTCACGGAGGCAGATCTCTTTCGGCAAAATTACACAGTGCGTCTTTAAGTAAATATACTACTTTGCTATTTTGTCTTTCATCTGATCCTTTGGCCTTCCTAACCCTGCCACTACTTTTTAAACTGTTATTTTCTTGTATTAGCGCGCTGCATTTGTCTTTCATTTTCAGGCAGCAGGCACGGACGTCATCGCTACATAAAACACTAACTCTCTCAGATGTTCGGGCAAACTTCCACTTTTCTATCTCCCGGGGGAAAACAAAAAACAAAAAACTTCCAACTTCTGGCTTCGAATCTGGTAGAATTAATGATCCCCGAAAATCAACTCTAAAAAGCCTATTAGAAATCATCATTGCATTCCCGGTTTTCATGTTTTTAATCTGCCGAGAGGAAATAGGCAATCGCAGTTTATTGTATGGGTTCGGAAGGGGGCGGGGCTACGCAGGCAGGGGGGCAGGATCAAAGGTGATACGGCTAATGCGATGGCGGCAGGGGAGGCCAGAGGAATTTCAATCTAGCGCAACGTTTTAGCTTAGGTCAGATTGCGTAACTGGGCACAGCTGGGGGTGCGTAGACAAAAACATATAGCGTATTGCAAACGGCTATAGGAGCATGCCAAAGAATCTGTAAGCATGGATCGGTAACACTTTATAATATTTGTTTGCGTGTCGTAAATGGTGGCTTTAAAGAAAACCTATTGTGCTTGTGTCTGCTATATGGGTATAATCTATGACACCTCTGGATTAATATGTTATAATTTGCACATTTTAAATAGTAATATACATGTAAAACGACTTAATGAAGGAAACAAGTACGCTGACTTCTGTGTTAGAAAACTACAGTGTCCAATGGGAGCTGACGTCGCCGTAAACGTCATCACGACAAAGCGCCGTGTAACTGTTGGCCCCTCCCATGGATAGCCGCAGATCACGCTGGCAAGTGGATAAATGGCTACGCGACGCTGCTGAATCATATGCATATCATCGATTAAGAAAATAAAATTGAAAAATGAAGTAAGTACGTCACAGTTGGGTGTATGCCGGTGGCGGTGAAAATGGGAGTTGATCGGCAAAATGGTGTCTTGAAAATAATCGATTTAAAGAATGCTCAAACATGCACAAATCACTCCAAAAACAACTTTGAGTGGGTAAATGAAAAGGAAACAACTATAACACGGTTAAAAACTCTAAAAAGGTGATTTAGCAGAATAGGTCAGCTTCAACCAATCACAGTGAAGCATGATCTTTCAAGAGGTACATGGTGTTACTTAACTCTTAAAGGCTAATATATAGCTACTAAATGTACATGAATTGTGATTTAAAGGTGCACTATGTAACCTGCTTCTCTTGATGGAGATGTCATTGCTTTGCCTGGAATGTTCCACGGTATGGCATTTAAGTTATCTATCATGCAGTTATTCAATACCAGTTTTTTTTTTTATTTCTATGCATTTTTAGCAGAATCACCTCTCCACAGATCTGAGCTGTACTTTGGCCTAGTGGCGTTATCTACCTGCTGGTCTCTGTGGCGATAGTTTTGACAAATCCTACAACAGAAAAGTTCCATTGTGCATCTTTAATTGCATGTGTTTTTATGAATAATACACTGAAAACTCACATCTTACATATCGTATTGTACCCCATGTTCTACTTACAACATAAACATTGTCTATCTTACTTTCACAATCACATGCAAAAATTGTTATTTAAATCCCTAAATCTCAATATTATTTTTTCCTTATCTACTATTCTAAAGGTTATTTATACTCAACACTGACCCCTCGTTGACTCCTCCACCGCCTCTACAAATCTGACCTTTTTTATCATTCTTACACCCACTTCCCCACACCCAAAACATCAGTTATTCACATTTTCAATAAACTCGTCATAAACCTCATAATGAAAAGGTGTTCTGTAGATCTCTATGTCAACATTTTGTGCTTACTCAGACCTGTCTAACCCGCTCCAGAGAATGGATAGATTGAATATTTCAGAACCTTTGGTCAGGAGGCCAGAGGATTACCCTGTTGAAGGTGCTGTACTTGATTTTTACTGTTTTCAAAAGGTGAAAAACGGAGCTAGTTCATTTTAAACTGTTTGCAGTGGTCCAAAGTTAATCCTCACTTACCTTATGCATTCCTAGCATCCTGATTATTCAACATGATGAGTTTATAAGCACCCTTAAAACCTCTCAGAGACCAGAGCTGAGTTTTTAGACAGTACACAGTGCTTATTTTGACCTCAAGAGCTGCTTATGTAATATATCTGTACTGGGGCAAGACATGTTTTGCTCGAATACAAGGGAACAAATCAGGTACATGGTCTTTAATGCACATGTTTTATGTTGGCATGAGAAACATGCAAATGCTGCACAGATAAGCCATATACTCTCCAGACTGAAGACTTTTTAGCTCCATATTTTCAACTTAACTACCCTCAACCTCAATTCCACTCTTGTAAAATCTTCGTAGGTTGCGTTTACGCAACACAACATTCTTGAATCCCTATAGTTTAAACTGAGCTGGAGACAGATCAGAATTTGCTGTTTAACTGTCAGATTACAAATTTGTTGAGCTGGTTTATGATTAATATCTCTAATTACTGGGCCTATCCCCATGAAACAAAAACTGGCACAGAGTTCAACATGTTCTCTCATTATAAATAGACAAAAGCTTCAGAACGGCGTGATTGTTGTCAGAATGGTCACTCCTTAAATAATAGCAGCCATGAATCAGTGCTAGTGCAGCCTCTGTAGCTCTGTGAGTGAATTCTGGAGGTTTTGAGCTTTCACATGAGGCGTTTCCATATACTGAGAATGAGAAAAACGTGTGCGTATGTGTCCTCTATCTGCAGGTTAAACGTCTGGCAACACAGGTTCGCTTGTGATTGTAGAACCTTTTTAAAATGGCCAAAGTGCTGGTGACATATAGTTTAAAAAGAACCAAAGTAAATTGAAAACATTTTTGGATCATAGGTGTACTTAGTTGTTTGAAAACAGTACATTTCTGTTAGATATCCCCCTGCCCTCCATCTGAAATCATGACATCATCCGATTCGAGAGCATGCAAGCATACACACTAAATGCCAAAAAAAAATCTCTTTGGAGTCTCAAAGCTTGCTCAAATCTCACATCTGTCTCGCTCTGTTCCTCTTAGCAAGACCTTGTAGCCGCTGACCCTGCGCTAAGGTCTGCACGTGTGAACTGCAGCAGGTAAATGAGTTCATGTGTTCGCTTTTGGATGATGTCTGGACTCCCCCCTCCTCTCTCTCTCTCCTCTCTCCTCTTTGCGTTGCAGGTCCTGGTTAAGTCCTGGCGTGGAGAGGAGGGGAGTTGTGTAGTTATGGTGGGCTGTGGTCTGGAGTCACGCATGGATCAGTCTGCACGATAGGAGTGGTAAGAGACTGATAAAGGCAATGGACAAGACGTTCCCTGGGAAAGAAAGAGAAGATTGGGAAAATACAATGTAGCATCCAAGCTATCAAGTTAAAATGACGCATTCACTTAGCTTCAATACATATTTCTTTTAAAAAAAAAATCTCCCAATGGATTGACTATAATAACGCATTATTATATTTAAATTGAAGTCAAATGAAACCAGTCGATAAGTCAACTAATGTATGTTTTCCAGGTAAATAACTCGTAGAGAGCTTGTACCTGATTTTAAAGCCGGTCTATTCTACAAAATTGACTTTTCAGAGCTTTTAACCATGTTATAGTTGTTTCCTTCTC